>NC_138221.1:16250841-16850841 GCF_964197995.2 Scardinius erythrophthalmus
AGCACATGGCACAAAACAACAAACACCCATGTACAGCACAAGACAGGACAGACATGTGACAATTGTTTTGGGAACTAAATAATAATGTTCTAGGAATGCTCTTTTTTATTTTTTTGCAACAATAGAATAATGTTCCCAAAACATTGCAGGATAGTTATTTTTAACAACAGAATTTTTTTGTATTAACATAGAAATAGTTACTAAATATAGAATGTTCCCCAATAGTTATTGTTTATATAAATATGAAAACTAACTTTCCAATTAAAACGCTGCAGATGTTTTTGTATAATGACCTGTACAGAGCTCTGAAACTAGTTTATGCAGTATTTAATCAAATGTAGCTATTAGATAAATCAAAATTCATTATATTGTGAATGTGAAAAGCACAGAAATCATAAATTCTGTTGTTCCAGTTTAGTTTCCGCCAACCCTGGGTTTTAGGTACTATGAAAGTAGCTCGGCTTTAATCGGTGTTTGTCACCATGGTATCTTACGCTGCACGGCTAACCTGCTCCGGGGCAGGTTATGTTCTGGATTCAAGATCTCAGACTGAAGTTTGGCCAATCAGCTGAGAGCAAAGAAACATATAGGTGACATAACTAATTCCCAGCGTCTGTTTTCTGTTGCAATTCATACTTTGCAGTCACGTGACTACCATGGATACCTGGTGGGCAACAAACGGGTATTTTCAACGCAGAGTCCAGTAGTTCCAGGTCTTTCTAGTAGCTATCAAGTCTGTTAGCGAGCTAGCTGCATAACTATGGACTAGGATTAATTCCAAGGTAAATTGTGTAAAGCAGACATGTTTTTTTTAGATAATCGAGCAGTAATAATTGAGCTCTCGCCGGCGGTGTGAACGTACAGTTAGCCTAGACTCATAACACAAACAGCTGACTTGCCGAAGCACCTGGTGGTGTTGATTGACGAAACTACAGGGTAACTTAAAGACACGATTAATTACGTGATCATACACCCATTGTATTCAAACAAATGTTGAAATTACCTTTGATGGAATGATCACTGCACAA
Organism: Scardinius erythrophthalmus; assembly: GCF_964197995.2. Taxonomy (NCBI): domain Eukaryota; kingdom Metazoa; phylum Chordata; class Actinopteri; order Cypriniformes; family Leuciscidae; genus Scardinius; species Scardinius erythrophthalmus. Next base: position 16,251,870 of record NC_138221.1, read on the forward strand.
ACGTGTAACGTATAAGTTACTGTGAAGGTTGTTTATCTCATCTGCGGTTAGTAACTATCTGGCATGTCGTTTACACCTCAAAACACCAACTTTTGTATAGTAAAACTGGCGATGTCCTGGCAAGATCCTTTATTAGTTTACTGGGTTTCGTTGCTGGAGAACGACGTTCTTGCCCGCCAGCCAGTACTTGCAAAGTATGAATGGCTTCACCATTTTCTCCCAAATCCTCTGGACATCTCCACGCAAATTGTTAGACGAGCACTTCGTAGAGAAAGAGTTTTTAGGGACAGACAAAATCCATTTGACTTTCCTGATACTTGTATGAAAGATACAGATCATCTTTGTGAACTTCTCGAAGCCATGTCGAAGCCATTCCCTTACTGTACCGCAAATGGTATATATTGCGTTGCGTTTTTTTGTGCAAAAGTGGTACATACTTGTATGCGGTCGGTGATGCAGAGAATCTAGGGGAAAACACGGTCTGTCGAACCTTTCGCAAGGTGGTCTTCGCTCTGCAGGGTTACATAAATAGCTTCATCGTGTTCCCTGGACATTTATCGACCATGTCCATAAAAGAGGGCTTTTATAAAATTTTCGGTAAGATATCTTGATAGGGTGACATCACATGAACAAATTTAACCTTTCACACTCATTTTTTTTTCTTCTTCTTCAAAAAAGCATATTTCACACTTAGAAAACTATTATACAATAGTCTGCAGTAGCTACCTGTTAATAATGATTTTACATATACATTTTTAATTCCTATGATAAGATTCCCTAGAGTCATAGGAGCAATAGACGGCACACATGTTGCAATCTCCACTGCTCTCGGAGAACATGAGGGAGATTATGTGAACAGAAAGTCCTTTCACAGCCTTAATGTTCAGGTAGGGCTACTATATAGCCTATGTGAAATTATTTTTATTTGCATTGAGATCAATCTTTAAATAAATAGTAACTAACAGATAGGACAATTATTTACTGTACATTTCATCATTTCATGAATGCATGATCACAAGATTGGATGCCAAATGGCCTGGCTCAGTGCATGACTCACGGATTTTCCGTGAGTCTATTTTGTGTCAGCGCTTTGAAGAAGGCAAGTTAAACTTGGTACAGTACACTTTAAAGTTTTAATTTTAATAGCAAAACTACACAATTTTCCCCTTTTCTGTTCTATGACAGGGCTTTTTGATGGCCTGTTGGTAGGAGATAGAGGTTATGCATGCCAGAGGTTTTTGCTAACCCCCTATCCTGACCCTCAGACAGGGCCACAAATCAGCTGAAGACGCAGTGGCTGAGTTTGTTTTCAAATGGAATATTCCCCTCGATCAACGTCAATGCTTTCATGTGCGCAAATTATTTCACACACCAGACTGCTTTATAAGGGAGGGTCAGTATAAAGCTGGTTTTTGCTAAGAAGCTGCTCCTGAAAAAAGGATACGTACCAACTATTCGTGTTCCTGCTGCACCTCCAGAAGAACTGAAGTGAGTAACGTTTTATTAAAGGGGCTATATGCTTTTTTCTGAAATTTAAACTCGCGACTGACACCTGTGGCCAAAAAACTGAACTGCTCTTCCTTTCTGCTCGCTCTCGTACGTGCACACTTCACAAGTCATCCGCTGCAAAGAAGTCAACATTATGTTTACAGAGGTAAGAACAGTCAAATACATATATTGTTTGAGAAACTAAGTTTGTTTGCTGACTAGCGGTGGTGGCAGAGTGATCTGAAACGTTTAACATGAACGCGCTTGACGTCACATCCGCAGACAGCGCGCGAAAAATCCGACCCGACAGAAAATAGGAAAAATAGGATACAGGCTTATAGGTGCACCCACTGTGAGCTGACAAGGTGTCAGTATGCTCATCAGGAGATGTTTGAGTCATACATGGTCAAATAAAAAGGCTATTGTTACGTTTATTTTGGGGAAACAGTTGCATATAGCCCCTTTAAGCTTTATATTAATCTTTATATACATTTTTGCAAATTGCTTGCACACTTCACAATGAATGCGGCTATTTTTACACTCAGGGAACATTACGGCATGTTTTCTATTTACTACTTTCTGGATATAATTCATAATCCCACGTTTATAATGAACAACGCGTTATGGTTATTGTGTTAGAAACGGTGTATGCACAGAACAGAGGGGTGGGGTGAGCAAAGCTCATTATCATTTAAAGACCTGAAACGGCGCACTGAAAACAGAGCTGTTTTTGACCAGGTAAAATTAGTGTTTTCTTACAATACTAATGAGAATTTTTATATATGTATATTATATATACTTATATTTATAATTATACTACAGGGCCGTTGAATGCTTGAATCTGATTGGTTGACGAACGTTCTAAGGTGTGCATTATTTTCATGGAAACACACAGCTAAAGTAGTTCCAACGAATTGAATTAATAAATAAATAATAATATTGACGCACATGCTTTTCTGTCTCATTTTTGCAACATCTCTCTCTAATAACTGCATTAACTGCATAAAGCCAGGGACACTCTTTAAGGCCGGTTATGAATGTAATTTGATTCTTATGACTGATCGTGGCCAAACGCGTGTTCAGCGCATTCAGTCTGTGTTCAAAGTCGTGTTTAAAATCTGCTTCAGTCGATGTAAACAGTCAGCGAATGTGTAAGCTAGACGTGTGTCCAGCATTAGTCTGCTATCAGTGGCTCAAACCTCCGTTACTAACTCTAAAATGATGTTTTGGAATTAGCAACGGAGGCTTAGATTATGCGTAAGAAATTAGTCCTACATACAAGAGCGTTTTAATGACAAAAACTTGACAAACGTCTTGAAATACATAATCTGAACAATGTTTCGAGGTGTGGTAACTGTAGTATAAGCGGAATAATTGACTTCAGGCTGTTGAATTATTAGAAAAATAATGCACACCCGAGGTGGTAATGCGGTCACGACGTGAAGCGAATGCTGTTGTCAATTATTCCTTACATATATTACAGCCTTTTAATTTAGACCCTAAAGAATCATATTAGCTTGTACAAAAATGGCATTATATGACCCCTTTAATAAACATTCATAGTGTTCATATTAAAGGGTTACTTGGTTAAAAAAAAGTTCACATACTGAGAGCTGTTTTTCCAGCTGTTTGATCTCCAATTTAATTTTTTTAATTTGGAGCCTCCTCAGCTCACAGTCCAGCTCCTTCAGTGAACAGTCTAGTTCGAGACTCCTTTTGTAAAGGGCCCTGACTGAGTCTGTTTTCACCTTAAAAACAATTCCACCACAAACAATCATTCTGGAGGTTGGTCAAGGGTTTTAAATCCTTACCTTGTTCACATTTCTTCTGAAGCCCATTGAGGTAGAGGCTTCAGTTTCTGGGGCAGGTTGTGAAAAATCCTTCAATAAAAGAGATGTGTAAGGGCCAGTCACTTAATTATGACATTCAAATGTGTGCCATAATAAAAAGCCCAGTGCATTCATCTCAGCAGCTGTATGAGAACACACAGAAAGAGTGTCTTCATCATTTGGTTCACCCTAATAAATAAAAGGCTAATGTAAAGCATAACTGTTGTAAAGCAGGTTATGTTCATTGTGTTCTGTCTCCTGCATACACTCTCAGAAAAAAAAGTACAAAACGGTACCTTTAAGGAACAAAAGCTTGTCACTGGGGTGGTACCCTCAAAGGTACATTATTGTACCTCGAGTCAGAGGAGCAAATTTGTACCTTACTTGTTTGTACCTTCTAAGAGCCAATACTGTACCTTTGAGGATCAATAATGTACCTTAGACAAAGGTACAATAAAGTACCTCTGGAAAAAGGTACAATTTTGTCCCATTAAGGTACCACCCCAGTGACAAAGCCATTTTGTACCTTTAGGTGGCAAAAAAGTTCCTTTTTATTCCTTAAGGAGTGAAAGAAAATAAAGGCAAACAACAACTAACTGAATTTTAGACATTTATTTTAGTTCTTAAATGGAAAACAGTTTAATTCACAGATTCAATAATTCATCTCACAACCATACAATGTAACATCACAAAATAAAATGCCACAATGTTTAGGATGTCATGTCTGATATAAAAAAAAAACATTTTAAAAAAATTAAACATTTTTTTAAGAAGCATTTCATTGACCAACTGACAACTTAATACAATGTGCATGAACAAGTCCGATGTGCTGCATTAACTTCACCAATGTGAAGGCTCTTCGAGAGCATTTAGGACAGCTGAATGGTGTAGGCATTGCGGTTGTTGATCAAGCTAAAATGTTGATTACCCTGGTCACACTAACAGGTAGAGGTTTATCACCAACCTCAGACATTTTTAGAACATATCGCTGAATTAAAATCAGGGTGTTCTTCAGGCGAGATGGATATAGCACGTTGTATATGAAATAAGCACAAAAAGCAGCAATAACACCTTCCTCCAAACCAAGCGCCCTTCAGACTGACTGCCCATCCAGTTTGACCACTGCAGGGACCCTTTGAGTCAGCACACTCCTCCAGTCAGAGACAGCGTCGAGTTGTACAGTAGGATATGGCGATGGTGTCTGATCCTGCAAGAGATCATAAAGTAGTTAAAATGCAGAAATCTACCACATTCATTAAAAAAAAAACTGTTCATATATATACACACATACATACATACATACACACACACGCTAAAAAAACTTCTACAGTAAGTAAAGACCTTAAAGCGCCCATATTATGCTCCTTTTCAGATTCATAACTCTATTTTAAGGTTGCACCAGAATAGGTTAACATGGTTTAATTTTCAAAAAACACCATATTTTTGTTGGGTGGCTGATCCTGCAAGAGATCATAAATTAGTTAAAATGCAGAAATCTACCACAAACATGCATAAAAAAAAAAAAGTTCATATATATATATATATATATATATATATATATATACTAAAAAAAAAAAACGTCTTCGGTAAGTAAAGACCTTAACCCTTTCGCACGTACGATCACACCGGTGTGATCAGTCTAGGCTGGTCCCTGGAGCGTACGATCACACCGGTGTGATTAGAACGGTCAGTGCATCACGTGATCAACTGCTAAATTCAAATATGCTTTCGCGCGTTGGCTGGCGCTGAGCCAGAGACAGGCGCGCTCAGAGCTGTCATATATCACAACTTTTCAGTGTTTTCAACCACATAATGTTTATTTTAGGTTTCAGACATATAAGTACTAAAAAACAATACATTTAGAGTTTGTAAAATACACACTGATGTCAAAGGAAGAGGCAATAATAATCCTTTCCATTATAATTAGACACGTTTTATTCATATAAGATACACATTGTGTAAGTAACTTTAAAGTTTACTCTATTCTTCTCCCAGTTCACCGGCCACTTACTTTCATGTACTTCGGGAGAAGTGGATGAATTCACGTGTTGTAAATCCAACAGATCTGATTCTCTGAACTGCGTCTGCGGCACAAACTAAGATGGCGGCGCCCATCGCGCATACAGCTCAACTAACGCGATCGTTATAAAGGTGTTTTAAACAACAAAACACTTCCACTTGCATATATTTGACAATCGGAATATCAGATAATTCATGACCATATCTAACAAATTTGTGAATATTTTGAATAAAAAAGGAAAAAATTACATAAAAGCAGATCATCATTCATTCAGCTCTGTTGTTGCTGCGGTGTGTCACGTGACAAGCAATGACGCGTCACCATGGAAACCATAAAGTGACACGTTCTAAATAACGGTTGCCTTGAAAAACTCACGCTGGGGGGTCAGCCAGAATATTTTAAACTTACGTGTGAAAGGGTTAAAGCACCCATATTATGCTCCTTTTCAGATTCATAACTCTATTTTAAGGTTGTACCAGAACAGGTTTACATGGTTTAATTTTCAAAAAACACCATATTTTTGTTGTACTGCACAGCTCTCTCTCACTGCTGCAGTGAGGTTTGCACTATGCGGCCCCCCATGTCCACACCAAGGCCCAGCATTGATAACTAGAAACTTTGTATTATGAAATAAGACATCCAAGGGAAGGAATGCATATCATTCTCCCAGTCTCTGTGGGAAGTAATGTGAACAAAAAAAAGTATATACAAATTACACACCTCCCCAAGTACGTCATTTTTCTCCCCGAACAGGATCGGCAACAGCAGGATTGCAGCTCTGAAATCAATCCCTGAAAATTAAGTAAAAAAAAAAAAAAAGTGTATTACCTGAATATACATAGTGTATTTTGGTTAGTTAGACCTTATCTTGTCTGAAGACAAATAGAAAAGAAATTAAGCTTAAATGGCTCCACAACACTAGGGGTGACCATGGCTGATCAGTGAGTCACTTACCAAGGACATCTTCGGTGGAGGGCAGCTTCCCTTTCCTCCAAAGCCAGATCTGCAAGGGGAGATTTCCTTTGAGTCAATCTAAGCACTTAAAGCCATCTTCGAATCTTCGGCAGATATTCATTTCATCATGAAGCCGGCCCATTTCCTGAAATAGCTGCAACACAGCACAAACAAACGGGAAACATGTCACAACATTATCATAGGATTTTAAAATTAAATTTCAAAGAGAGTCTTTAGTAATTTAATATGAACTCCCAACACAAATGTAAGGAAATAAATGTAGACAAACCTTTGATAGTCATCCCATTGGCAATCGCTCGCCTTCTCCAAGCAAATGTCCTCATCATCCGTTCCTCAACCATTCGGGCATCTGGCTGTGTCTTCCGATACTGGTCCTGCAGGACTTTCACATGGCTCACTACTGAGGTATCATCCTCCCCAATAATATCCACCTTCTACGACACAGAGGGATGACGAACATTTGCTCATTTGACAGTTGCTTTTCCCCTCTTTAATGTTTATGAAAAATTAGCTCTTAATAATAATTTATTACATTTTATAATAGCGTTTTTATCATAGCTACTTAAAGCACTTTACAGGGGGGACTATTCTCTACCATGCTGGGTTAAGGGGCTAACCATTGGGCCACACTGCTTGTGTGTAAAACATGCACACATAGATATACAGCAAACCAAAGAAGATGCTCTGACTCTGACCTTTGATGCCTTGGCTCGTTTGCTTGTGTTTTCTTCCTGTTGTAAAGACTTTTGGTGATGACCAAATTTCTGTTTCATTCTTCTCACCTCTTCATCATCTACCAGTGGCACCCGCTCATATTTGAACTTACGTTTGAGAGACATGTGCCAGGTATGCTATTTAAAAGAATATAAAATTGAACAATTAAATAAGCATACAAACCACTTGCAGAAAACTGAAAGCACAAGCATGAAAATACATGGTGGAAAACAATGTGTGCATCAAAAGGTTGGCAATGTTCTAAGACAGTTTGACGACCAAATAAAGACTAAATCATAATTCCAAACCCTCACTGGCTATCGATAGTCACATTCCGCCCAAATGGCTTTGCTTTAGCATTAAAATATTGCTGTTGGGCGGCAAAAAGTATTTTTTCATCGTTCTCCTCTGACGCAGTCCTAACTAACGTAAGTCAGAACAAAATACTTTTCGGCGGCAAAAACGCTTTTCGCAGTAACGTTAGTTGTATTACTAAATTCGATTTTAGTAGTTTTATTACTAACTACTACGACGTTAAGCTAAGCTATAAAACTACTGTGTCAGAGTTGGATGACAAGTGTTTTTGCCGCCGAAAAGTTAACGTACTGCTAAACGTTAGCTCGATGGTGAACTGTAGCTAGGATAGCAGCTAGTAACTTACGTTACTTATAATCATAGTATGTGGAACGGCAATATGGGACATAATACTGATAATGTTTTAACTAACTAACGTTAATAATGGCAATCGTCAATGTCGAGTCTAGCTAGCTAGCATTAATGTTGACAGAGAATGAACTTGGCTAGAGCTAACATTAACAGTAAAAGTTAACTTCCAACTTTGAATTAACACCACACACACTGATAATAAAAAAAAAAAATACTTTACCTTTGAATTTACTTCTCTCCTCTCCAGTGACCTCTATCCCAAATGATTAAATCCTCCGTGGATAAGTGTCGAAGCGCCATCCTCCCGCCTTTGATCGACACTGACAGGGACTGACAGTTGGATCACTGTCGATTCACTCATGTATCCTTCCGCGCTGCAATATTTATGCTTCCGCCGAGTCGAGCTCTGGTTAGCCTGTAGCTAGATCCTTTCAACTTAAAGCGTTAACAATTATTTGTCTGTTTTATTCTAATGTAAATAGGGTAAAGGGTTTGAAAATCAAATCCTTCAATACTGTTTGTGAATATAAATGATTACATAATCCTCATTAACATGATTAAAAATGATTCAAAGGGACACTTCACAAAAAAACAAAACAAAAAAACAGTCTGATTTATTTTGCCCTAATCTAAAAAGTTTACAGTTCATTTAGTTTGACAATTATTGAGTTATTGAGTTTGATAGTATAGGTTAACTTGTGTTTCTATATTGAGAGATGACATTTTCAGCATCCACTAATTCCTGCCATTTTACATTTAAACACTAAGGTACAAATATGTAAGGGACAAATATGTACCTTACACCTCGAAAAGCCCACAATGTACAATGGAAGGTGCATTATTGTACCTTAAAGGTGCACAATTGTACCTAAAATACATTTTTGTACCTTTAAGGGTACATATGCAAAGTTTGTACCTTAGGGAACAAAAATGGACCTGTATTGTACCTCTTTTTCTAACAGTGTACTGACCTCTGTGTGGGAAACTGTGTGTGTGTGTGCTGGCTTCAACAGGGACACTGTATTTCCCTCTACTGCAGAACACAGTCAGCCATATTTAATTTTTTTTAAAACATTATTAATGCATTGCACACACATACCCAGTGTCACTTGCTTAGAGGAGCCAGCAGGGTCAGATTGTACAGCACCTGTAATCCCATCCATAATCGGCCGTCCCTTATTGTTACTCAGCGCCAGCTCCTCCGCCACAGTGTAATCTTGAGGAGTGGCCCTCCCCCAGTTTACGACCTCCAGGAGTTATTTCCAAAATAAGAAGGAAAATGTCATCTGAACAAGTAACATGTCAGCCACTTTTGTTCTGATCAACTGGTGATTAAATCTTACGATCACAAAGTTAGTTCAGATCACATCGAATGAAAATTATTATAGTTAAACTTTGTTCTCAAATTGTTAATGTTATCAACACCCTTTTATTAAATCACACAACATTTATTAAATCACCAGGGGTTTAGATCCACATCTTCGCCTGCTTTCCTCAGTTTCTTTACAATCAAATTGAAAATGGCTAATCTACCAGATTTAATTTACTATGTGGAATTAGACAAGGCTGTTCAATTTAACCATATTTATTTTTTTAAGCTGGTCAATTACTTTCTGTTCATCGTAGGACAAGTGCTATACAGGGCATTAATATTGCAGATGGAGAGATCATATCGAGTCAACTTGCAGATGATATACTCTGTTTTACACAACTCTCCTCAGGTTTATTTAGCTATTCATATCATTAGGTTATTTTCCAGGACATCAGGCTTACTTTTAAATATACATAAATGTGAACTCTAATCAATCAAACATTGTTGTTTAACGAACATCGAAGGCATCCCAGTGAAAGCTACTTATTTGTTAGAGTCGTTTCTAAGGATATGAAGAACAGATGTGTTGATTACTTTTCTCTTGATTCTGGAAAAAAAAACAGGAAAACACAAAATCTCGGGTTACACAGGGATCTGTCTCTCAAGGTAGAACTTTACTTTCCAAAGCAGATGGTCTTTCACGTCTAACTCTGTTACATCTCTTTATGTTGATGCTCAGACTTCCATGATAGTTCACCAATGTTTATTTAATTTCTTTTGGAAAAATTAGAAACACTATATAAGAAAATCTGTAGTTATAAATTCTTATGAAAAGGGTAGACTTAAAGGGATACTTCACCGATTAGCATCACGTTTTGTATCATTAGAAAACCTGTAGTATCTTCCCTCCCTCATCTTTTCTTTTGCCTTTTATTTCAGACATACCAAAGATTTAATATTTACATTTCATATTTGTTGTTTTGGATGATCTTGTGACTTTATAGCTCAGAAATATTTTACTTACTTTGTTATAAATTTAATGTGACTTCTTGAAAAATGTTATATACATAAATGCAAGTTTGCCATTAACAAACCATTTTTTTCTGTGTTTTTTTTAAATTATTTAAAATACATATTAGCCTACTAGGCTACAATTAGGCCAACATCTTCAGTAAATATGAAAGTATTTGTAAGAATTTTACTCTTGTGTAGGCCTACTTTCTATCTTTTTTTTTCTTTCTTAGTTTTCAGCTAATCACTTTTAACTCTCATTTGTATTCTGATGACATTGAACACATTGTTAATACATTTTGTATATTTTGTTTGTACACAAAGTTGTATAATAAATATGTTATTATGAGTCTCTGATCCAAAGCCCACAATAGATGGCGCTAATTCGAGCCGCCAATAAAGAATAAAAAGAAGAAGAGTTTCGGTGTCAGCGGTGTGCGTTAGTTTCGGCGGTGGATCTGTTTATGCTCAGCAGTGATAACTCAATCCAGCGATACTAATCATATCCGGCAAGTGTGTTCGAAGAACCGAGTTAGCCAGATCATGATTCGCACGATGATATCATCTTGGATGTGTCATTTCATCTCGGATGTAATAAGCAACGTACGAAGAACGGACCCCAGATGTGAGGGCGCAGGCGCACACAGCGCATTTTTCAAACTCTAGTGAAGTAGTGCGTCATCATGACGTAGTATTTCCGGCGCATGCGCATTAAACAACATGTTCGTATATTTTCCATATTTCATGCATGGTTAAATGTTATTTCCATAGACAGTATATAAAAGGGTTATTTATTTCAGCTTTTCTGTTTAAGTTGAAGTTGTTCTAACTCATTGTGTTGTTAGACTCTGTAGCCTAAATTCACAAAACTTGACTTTCACCTAACTAAAAATCAATATTTTTGTTCAGTGTAGTCTGATTACAATTAAATGTGTGTTTAATTGACTAAGAACATAATGATATTGAAAGTATTCTGTTCACAGTTGTAAAGTACAACACATTACTATTATGTTAAGACTCCTCTCATAAATTACATTTTATTGTCAAATATTATGTATAAAACAGACAAAAATGTCAACAATATGTTGTACTTGATTATAATGTACAAGCAAATGTATTGGAAAAATACATTTCAAGCGCATTAATGCACAAGTATATAGACTAAACATATTTAAAATACATTTACAAATTATTTTTGGACAACACACCTGAGTTTTAATTAAAAGGAATTATTTTCCATGTTTTACATTAAAGTTCTTATTTTATTCAGTATATTAGTCCATCCATCCATCCATCTTCCTCCGCTTATCCGGGGCCGGGTCGCGGGGGCAGCAGTCTAAGCAGAGATGCCCAGACTTCCCTCTCCCCAGACACTTCTTCCAGCTCTTCCGGGGGGACACCGAGGCGTTCCCAGGCCAGCTGGGAGACATAGTCTCTCCAGCATGACCTAGGTCTTCCCCGGGGTCTCCTCCCAGTGGGACGCGCCTGGAACACCTTCCCGGGAAGGCGTCCAGGAGGCATCCGAAACAGATGCCCGAGCCACCTCAGCTGACCCCTCTCGATGTGGAGGAGCAGCGGCTCTACTCTGAGCTCCTCCCGAGTGACCGAGCTTCTCACCCTATCTCTAAGGGATCGCCCAGCCACCCTGCGGAGGAAGCTCATTTCGGCCGCCTGTATCCGGGATCTTGTCCTTTCGGTCATGACCCACAGCTCATGACCATAGGTGAGAGTAGGAACCGAGTGCTTTGCCTTGCGGCTCAGCTCTTTCTTCACCACGACAGACCGGTACATCAACCGCATTACTGCAGAAGCTGCACCGATCCGTCTGTCAATCTCCCATTCCATCCTTCCCTCACTCGTGAACAAAACCCCAAGATACTTAAACTCCTCCACTTGAGGCAGGAACTCTCCACCAACCTGAAGTGAGCAAGCCACCCTTTTCCGACTGAGGACCATGGCCTCGGATTTGGAGGTGCTGATTCTCATCCCAGCCGCTTCACACTCGGCTGCAAACCATCCCAGTGCATGCTGAAGGTCCTGGTTTGATGAGGCCAACACAACAACATCATCTGCAAAGAGCAGAGATGAAATCGTGTTGTCACCAAACCTGACACCCTCCGGCCCCAGGCTGCGCCTAGAAATTCTGTCCATAAAAATTATGAACAGAACCGGCGACAAAGGGCAGCCCTGCCGGAGTCCAACATGCACCAGGAAGAAGTCTGACTTACTGCCGGCAATGTGAACCAAGCTCCTGCTTCGGTCGTACAGGGACCGGACAGCCCTTAGCAAAGGACCCTGGACCCCGTACTCCCGAAGCACCCTCCACAGGGCGCCGCGAGGGACACAGTCGAATGCCTTCTCCAAATCCACAAAGCACATGTCAAGTCAAGTCAAGTCAAGTCATCTTCATTTATATAGCGCTTTTAACAATGTAGATTGTCTCAAAGCAGCTTTACAGAGATAAGCGTATAATTTAAGGTAACAGAGATTGTTTCGGCTTTACAGCAGAGTTAAGTTATTTCCATCTAAAGTTAGTTTTAATTGATTTGGTTCCGTCGCAATGATCATTTGTCATTAGATTAGGGGCCGCTAAGACGACACCATTCTCTCTACACAGACTTTAAACGCGAACCTGTGAGAAACGCTGATGGCGTTCACATGCGCATTTAGAATGGGTTCTATAGTTATGTGCGTTAGAATATACGCAGGTTTGGAATTCCCTACAAGCCAAGCCTAAACAAAATACTTGTCTTTCCTTATAAATTTTGATAAGGAATTTTATTTTATTTGTTGCTTTGGGGTAGACCGCGAGACGAATTTTCCCGACAACGCCTTATCTGTAGAGTGGTAGTGGGATCCTCCATAGGGAGAGACTAGTTGGCACTTCAGCACTGCGTTGTCATCGGGTCCAGGCGAAGGTCCTTCGTCAGATCTGGATACGGCCTGGATCCGGCAGGCTGCAGGAAAAACCTTGGGATAAACACAGACACTAAAATTAGCGTAGATGCCATTCTTCTCATGATGTAACGAGTACATCAGGATTTTTGGGAAGTGTTTCCGGTTCCGGCTGACCTAATCTATGCAGCATAACATTAAATTATAGAAGTCTATAATGTATTATGTGAAAGCTAGGTCAAAGAGATGTGTCTTTAATCTGGCTTTGAACTGACAGAGTGTGTCTGCTTCCCGGACAATGGTAGGAAGACTGTTCCAGAGTTTTGGTGCTAAATAGGAAAAGGATCTACCGCCAGCAGTGGATTTTGATATTCTAGGTATAATCAACTGCCCGGAATTTTGAGATCGTAATAGACGTGACGGACTATAATGCGTTAAGAGCTCGCTCAAGTACTGCGGAGCTAAACCATTCAGTGCTTTGTAAGTAATCAGCAATATTTTAAAATTTATGCGATGTTTGATAGGGAGCCAATGCAGTTTTGACAGAACTGGGCTAATATGGTCATACTTCCTGGTTCTGGTAAGAACTCGAGCTGCTGCGTTTTGAACCAGCTGTAGTTTGTTTATTAAGCGTGCAGGGCAACCACCTAGTAGAGCATTACAATAATCTAGCCTTGAGGTCATGAACGCATGAACTAATTGTTCCGCATTTGTCAATGAGAGCATATGACGTAATTTAGATATATTTTTAAGATGGAAAAATGCAGTTTTACAGATACTAGACACGTGACTTTCAAATGAAAGATTGGTATCAAAGAGCACACCCAGGTTCCTAACTGACGACGAAGACTTAACAGAGCAGCCATCAAGTGTTAGACAGTATTCTAGGTCAGGGGTTCCCAAACTTTTTCATTCGAGGACCCACCTAGACAAGTATAATCAATCTCAAGACCCACTTGCACTGGTGCTACCAACTTTCTCAGTTGGTCGCACCAGCATGATTTGGTCGCACTTTTTTTTTTTTTTTTTGCTACATGCCATGGGATTAATCAATGCATGCTGATGGTCTTAATATACCCTAGTTTTGCACTGATGTAAAAAGACTGACAGTGACAAGACCTCATGTTAGCAAAATATTTTAAACTTTTAATTTTTTTTAAAAACTTAAAAAAAAACATGAATGTTCTTTAATGTTTGATTATAATTTTACCGTCTTCACATAGGGATGGGAAATGATAAGATTTTATCAATAATAATAATGCCACTGACGATTCTGATTGTCGATCCGATTCTTTAACGATTCTCTTATCGATTCTTGATAGCACTGTGTGGAAAAAAATTCATATGCTTTTTAAAAAAAAACAAGGGGTTTTATTTATTTTAAAGCTTAAGCTTGAGTAAGCAAACTGTACTTTTTATGTAATTTATGTAGCCTAATAAATAGAAACTTATTGTAAAGTGTTAGCCTACTGATTATACACCGATTCAGACGTCTCCTGAGTTCACTGTTGGAAAGATCAGGGGCCTCATTTATAAAGCTTGCGTACGCACAAAACGGGGCTGAAAACATGCGTACGCCAGTTCCTGCGCAAAAGGTGGGATTTATAAAGAAAAACTTGACGGGAAAATTTGCGCACCTGCACGCAAACTCTGACCCATGCGTACGCACATTTTGGAGATGGAGCACTTTGGCGACACCGATGGTGAGCTGGAGTTAAATGTATTTTTGGTCACTTTTATACAGAAAATCTAAAGAAAATTAAACATATACAGAAAGATTATATAAATACAGTTTCAATCACCAAGCCTGTCACTTGAAGCAAATATCCATCCCTTCTTAAATGTCCGCGGCAGCGAGCGCGTTGAGCCGTTTAGTGAAACTGACGCAAATAACAGTTTAAATAAATAAAATACTTCTGATATAAACATTTATATTAAATATGCCATTCAAATTAATGGAGTTAAACACTTAAACATGCAATCATTACTGAAGTTACAACATTTTTTTTAACCCTCTGATGGTCTTCGTTTAGCAGTCACACTGGGGGCCTTCCCGGTCATAAATGACCGGACACCTAAAAATGAAACTTCCTCCATCCCAGTAAAAACCAATGCAATTTATTTTTGTTCTATAATATTTATTCTTTTTAATTTAGAATTTTGAGACAATTTGATTGAACTTATTAATATTTATGCAATATTTATAGTCCATTTTTTGCCATTGAAAATAATGTTTTTTTTTGTTTTGTTTTTTTTTTTTAAATTCTATGCAGTATTTTCGGGTAAAATAGAGACTAGGCTTTCATAAAAAAAATAAAAATAAAAAAAAAATCATCAATTTATTAATCATAAAATTAAATAAAACATGTTATTGCATGGGTTTACCACTAGATGCCTGTATAGCTCTAAATGGAGATGTTTGTGAATTCTAGTTGTTTTTGGACCAAATTACTTACTTTTAAGATGTGGATTGAATGTATTTTTTTAGAAATTCTCAAATAATACTTTTTGCCAAGGTTTATAACATTTTATTAATTATTATTTTAATAATTTTAATAATTATTATATTAATTATATATACATATATTAATTATAATTATTAATTATGTTATGTTTTTCACTCTTGATGTTTTAGAGCTTCACCCCTTCATTGCTGAGCATTTTTTTTCTGCATCGTGGCTGATTTTTAGAGAATTTTTGTGTTTTTGTCAATTTCCCATTCATTTCCTATGGGGGTAATTTTGACCGAAGACCAAAATCATAACTAATTTTTTTACGACCACTTAGCATGCTCGGATCATGAACTCAATTTTTTTATGTGTTCACATACCTAATGCCAGAAAAGTCACCAAGTTTCGTAACATTCTGATGAAGCTGTGATTTTTAAAAATTCAAAACAGATTTTTGTAATCTGAATTTATTGGTGTGTATGTGTATAAACGTGTGTTTGTATGTGTGTGTGTGTGGGTGGGTGTGAATTTTTTGCACTCTTGATGTTGTAGAGTGTCACCCCTTTACTGCGGTGTACTTTTTTTTAGAATCGTGTCCGATTTGTAGATTGTACAGACAAAAATTCAGAGAATTTTTGTGTTTTTGTAAATTTCCCATTCATTTCCTATGGGTCGGTCATTTTTGACCGAAGACCACGAGTGTGACTATTTTTTTTACGACCACTTAGCATGCTCGGATCATGACCTCAATTTTTTTTTGTATTCACATACCTAATCCCAGAAAAGTCACCAAGTTTCATAGACTTCCGATGAAGCTGTGATTTTTTAAATTTCAAAACAGAAAATTATTCGGTCAGAAATGACCGAGGACCATCAGAGGGTTAATTCAATCATTAGAAATATTTGTTGTGGATGCGATTGTTTTTGAACACTTTTCCTGTGGCGTGCTTTAATGTTTTAACCACAGAGATAATTGCTTATCATGATAATACCAGATTGTCTGAGAAAATAGTTTCGTGCAAATAATGCCCAAGGCCTATCTGTTTCCATTAAAAATATAAATCAATTAAAAATACAATTCGGCCAGTGGAAAAGATTGAGAAAAACTTTCTCTGAAATGTATTTTACACTATTTGATTTATGTAGGCTATTCAAAAACAAGGCAAGGATAGACAACTACTTGATTTGTATTAATGTAATGTTTCTTGTACCGTTTATATCATTTGCATATGATTATTCATCCACGTGATAACGTTTAAGTTATCACGTGGATGAATAATCATATGCAAATGATATGTAGATGAGGATCTGCATAGTAAAACTAGGCGTTGTAAGCTCCATATGGTTATTTCGGGGTGGAGACGCATGTGCGCACAATCTTCCGCTGACTGGGATTTATAAAGTGAATTCTGCGCAGGTTCTGGCGTACGCACGGTTTTATAAGTCTGAATATTTTTTTGCGTACGCCATTTTTAGCTTTTGTGCGTACGTACACTTTTAGTAAGGTTCCTACGCACAGTTTTATAAATGAGGCCCCAGTTGTTTTAACCATTCATTAAAATGAATCGGTTCAAAGGAGTCATTAGTTCGCGAATTGGACGTGTGCATGTGCGCGTTGTGTGATTGTCCCAGCAGTTAGGACATGGACATCCAAGATTTGTGTCAACACAGAAAACATTTCATCACTGGATAGGTTTTTTTTTTTCGTTTAATTAAAGTGTTGTTTTATGTCAGCAGCTGAATGTCTGGGACGCTTTTCAGAGAAGATAAGGCAACTTATTTAGCACAATTCACACCCAGCAGTAATTCAGGAAAAAAAAAATCTCCGAATACTCCACATGAAACTTTGGTCTTCCGACCTTTTACCACCATGTTGATTTATTTTGATTAATATGTGCGAGGGAGAGAGAGAGCAAGACAGCGCTTAGTTTGGAGATGGTGAAGTCTTGTTTCACTTTCGCCTGGCTCCGAAGAGAGAGAGAGAGAGCGCGCGCGCGCGACCGAGTCTCTCTCTCTCTCTGCTCGACGTTCTTTCAGACAAGCGCAGCAGTTCATCTAATTACTCACCGATCAAATAAGATTTTGGCGGGACAAAAAATCACTTTGGCGGGCGCTAAAACTCACTTAAGAGTCGTTTGGTCATTAATCGGACTGGTTATGTTTCACTCATCATAACGTAAATTTAGCTGCAGCTAAGTGCCTTTGTGCGACCCACCTTTTCTCACTGTGCGACCCACAAGTGGGTCGCGACCCACAGTTTGAAAACCACTGTTCTAGGTTATTACGTGAGGAAGTTTTTTGTCCAATAATTAGAAACTCTGTTTTTTCAGAATTTAGAAGTAGGAAATTACAAGTCATCCAATTTTTTTCTCATCCACCCCCGGTGCCTTGCCACCGAGGAGTTTCTTGACTACCTCGGTGACTTCAGCTTGGGTGATGGATGAATCCACCTCCGAGCCCTCAGCCTCTGCTTCCTCAATGGAAGACGTGACGGCGGGATTGAGGAGATCCTCGAAGTATTCCTTCCACCGTCCAACGACATCCTCAGTTGAGGTCAACAGCTCCCCACCTCTACTGTAAACAGCATTGGTAGGACACTGCTTCCCTCTCCTGAGGCGCTGGACGGTTTGCCAGAATCTCTTCGAGGCCAGCCGATAGTCCTTCTCCATGGCCTCACCGAACTCCTCCCAGGCCCGAGTTTTTGCCTCCACAACCACCCGGGCTGCAGTTCGCTTGGCCTGCCGGTACCCGTCAGCTGCCTCAGGAGTCCCACAAGCCAACCAGGCCCGATAGGACTCCTTCTTCAGCTTGACGGCATCCCTTACTTCCGGTGTCCACCACCGGGTTCGGGGATTGCCGCCTCGACAGGCACCAGAGACCTTACGGCCACAGCTCCGAGCGGCCGCTTCGACAATGGAGGTGGAGAACATGGTCCACTCGGACTCAATATCTCCAGCCTCCCTCAGGATCTGGTCGAAGCTCCGCCAGAGGTGGGAGTTGAAGATCTCTCTGACAGGAGACTCGGCCAAACGTTCCCAGCAGACCCTTACAGTACGCTTGGGTCTGCCGAGTCTGTCCAGCTTCCTCCCCCGCCATCGGATCCAACTCACTACCAGGTGGTGATCAGTTGACAGCTCCGCCCCTCTCTTCACCCGAGTGTCCAAGACATACGGCCGCAGGTCAGATGAAACGACCACAAAGTCGATCATCGACCTACGGCCTAGGGTGTCCTGGTGCCATGTGCACTGATGGACACCCTTATGCTTGAACATGGTGTTCGTTATGGACAGACTGTAACTAGCACAGAAGTCCAATAACTGAACACCACTCGGGTTCAGATCAGGGGGGCCGTTCCTCCCAATCACGCCCCTCCAGGTGTCACTGTCGTTGCCCACGTGGGCATTGAAGTCCCCCAGTAGAACGACGGAGTCCCCAGTTGGAGCACTTTCCAGCACCCCTTCCAGAGACCCCAAGAAGGCCGGGTACTCTGCACTGCCGTTTGGCCCGTAGGCACACACGACAGTGAGAGACCTATCCCCGACCCGTAGGCGCAGGGAAACGACCCTCTCGTTCACAGGGGTGAACTCCAACACATGGCGGCTGAGCTGGGGGGCTATAAGCAAACCCACACCAGTCTGCCGCCTCTCACCATGGGCAACTCCAGAGTAGTGAAGAGTCCATCCTCTCTTGAGGAGTGTGGTTCCAGAGCCCAAGCCGTGCGTAGAGGTGATTCCAACTATCTCTCGTCGGAACCTCTCAACCTCACGCACAATCTCAGGCTCCTTCCCCGCCAGCGAGGTGACGTTCCACGTCCCTAGAGCTAGCTTCCGTGTCCAGGGATCAGGTTGTCGAGGTCCCTGCCTTCGACTGCCGCCCGATCCTCTCCGCACCGGCCCCTTACGTTCCCTCCTGCAGGTGGTGAGCCCACGGGAAGGCGGCCCCACGTCGCTCCTTCGGGCTGAGCCCGGCCGGACCCCGTGGGGGGGGGGGCCCGGCCAACAGGCGCATTCCAGCCCCAACCCCAGGCCTGGCTCCAGGGTGGGGCCCCGGCTGCGCCATACCGGGCGACGTCACGGTCCTCGGTATAATTTTTCTCATAAAGGGTTTTTGAACCGCTCTTAGTCTGACCCGTCACCTAGGACCTGTTTGCCTTGGGAGACCCTACCAGGGGCATATAGCCCCGGACAACATAGCTCCTAGGGTCATTCGGGTACTCAAACCCCTCCACCACGTTAAGGTGGCAGTTCAAGGAAGGGAGTATATTAGTCAATACATCAAAATAAATTCTCTTTAATAACTTATATAACTTTAAAACACTATGAAATCATAATTATTTAAAATGTTTGTTTAAGTAAAACTTAAGTAGACATTATTAAAAGTGCATTTTTTAAAACATGCACTTAAGTGTGTTTAGAAATATTATCATGAAAGTATACTTTCTTTAAATAAAATTAATTAGACATTATTATAATGTGCATTTTTAAAAAGTACACTTAAGTGTGTTTAGAAATATTGTGATGAAAGTGTACATTCCGTAAGTAAAACTTAATCAGATATTATTACAAAGTGCATTTTTAAAAAGTACACTTAAGTGTGTTTAGAAATCTTGTGAGGAAAGTGTACTTTCTTCAAGTAAAACTTAATTAGACATTATTACAAAGTGCATTTTTAAAAAGTACACTTACGTGTGTTTAGAAATATTGTGATGAAAGTGTACTTTCCTTAAGTAAAACTTGATTAGATATTATTACAAAGTGCATTTTTAAAAAGTACACTTAAGTGTGTTTAGAAATATTGTGAGGAAAGTGTACTTTCTTCAAGTAAAACTTAATTAGACATTATTACAAAGTGCATTTTTAAAAAGTACACTTAAGTGTGTTTAGAAATATTGTGAAGAAAGTGTACTTTCTTCAAGTAAAACTTAATTAGACATTATTGCAAAGTGCATTTTTAAAAAGTACATTTAAGTGTGTTTATAAATATTGTCATGAAAGTGTACTTTAAGTTAAGCTTAATTAGATATTATTACAAAGTGCATTTGTAAAAAGTGCACTTAAGTGTGTTAAGAAGTATTGAAATATTATTAAATATTAAATATTAAAATCATAAAATCACAAATGATTTACTTTTAGCTTCTGACCAAGGCTGTATTTCAATACTAGTTTTACTTGATCTTAGTGCTGCGTTCGATACTATAGATCATACAATACTCTTAGATCGACTACAAAATTATACTGGTGTTCAAGGACAAGCATTAAGCTGGTTTAGATCGTATTTATCTGACCGCTACCATTTTGTTTATTTAAATGGAGAAAAATCGATCATAACTCCAGTAAACTATGGAGTGCCGCAGGGATCTGTCTTAGGCCCTCTATTATTCTCAATATATATGCTGCCACTTGGAAATATTATAAGGACACATGGAATTAGTTTCCATTGTTATGCTGATGACACTCAAATATATATTTCATCACGGCCGGATGAAAACGCTAAATTATCCAAATTGACAGAGTGTGTTAAAGATATAAAAGATTGGATGACGCGCAATTTCTTTTTATTGAATCCAGACAAGACAGAGGTAATACTTATCGGTTCAAAAAACCACCCACAAAATCTCTCACAATACAACTTTAACATAGTAGGATGTCCTGTTACTTCATCCTCTACAGTAAAAGACCTGGGTGTTATACTAGACTGCAACCTGTCTTTTGAAAATCATATTTCATATGTTACAAAAACGGCCTTTTTCCACCTTAGAAACATTGCTAAGCTACGTAATATGCTATCTGTTTCTGATGCAGAAAAGTTAGTTCGTGCATTCATGACCTCGAGACTAGATTACTGTAATGCTTTATTAGCTGGTTGTCCTGCATCCTCAATAAACAAGCTACAGTTAGTTCAAAATGCCGCTGCTAGAGTTCTAACTAGATCAGGAAATGATAAGAAATATAGTATAGAAATATAAGAAATAATACAAGAAATATAACACCAATTTTATCATCACTACATTGGTTACCTATAAAGTCACGTATTAATTACAAGTTATTGCTACTGACTTATAAAGCCCTAAACGGCTTAGCTCCAGTCTATTTAACCGATCTTCTATCGCCCTATAATCCATCGCGCTCTTTAAGATCACTAAATTCGAGGCTTTTGGTCATACCTAGGATATCCAGATCCACCAAAGGAGGGAGAGCATTTTCACATTTAGCTCCAAAACTCTGGAATAGTCTTCCGGATACTGTTCGTTGCTCAGACTCGCTCTCCCAATTTAAAACTAGATTAAAGACGCATCTCTTCAGCCAGGCATTTATATAATACTTTTAATCTTACAGTTAAATCCGGTCTCTATAGTTCATAAACGCCAGAGGAGAACTTGCCCCCGACTGAGCCCGGGTTCTCCCAAGGTTTTTTTTTTTCTCCATTAGGTCACCTGATGGAGTTTTTCGGTTCCTTGCCACTGTTGCCTTTGGCTTGCTCAGTTGGGGATATTTGGGGATATTTAATTGAATTAATCAATCAACGATACCATTGATCAGCATTACCAAACGTGGACGTTCCACTAGAAACAAACATTGATGTATTGTTTTAATTTATTACTGTGAAGCTGCTTTGATACAACCTATGTTGTGAAAAGCGCTATATAAATAAACTTGACTTGACTTGACTATTGTCATTAAAGTGTAATCCATTTAAGTACACTTAAGTGGTCTTTAATTTTAATTATATTATATTATCTGCAAGTGCACTTTTTAAAAAGTATACTTTTATTATTTTAAGCACACAAAAAGTACGCTTTCAATACAATTCCCAGATAGCACACGTACGTCGGGCCGACGTTGGCCCGATGTACAAAGTTCCATCGGCACGATGTCGCTCAGAGATCGTTTGCTCATCGGCAATATGTCTCCTCGACGTCGGCCTTTGATCGCAAATGATCTCCGGCCGATGTTTGAACGATGCAAAGCTGTAAATCTTTTGGCAGCTCTGCATGGGTTTTATAGGACCTTTATTTATAGGTCGGACCTTTCGGGCTACTCTTTACATTAGACACCATGCGCTGCTTCCATTGACGCACGCACTTACGAACACACACACACACACACACACACACACAGAGCGGAGATCGCGCTGCAACACTCACTCAGCAGCACATAAACTGTAGTCAACATTGCCCCGAGACTTAAATTGATAAAATAGCTTTGATACTGAACACATGCAACTTTCATCCCTCAAAATTGCCATATTCAAGAAAAAAAAGTGGAGTAGTTTTACACTTCCATCTTACCTCGCACTCTTTCAACGTTAAACTGATGAAATACATGCTCTGCTTCTATGAACAGTAAACCCCGCCTTCTATGATTTGATTG
Source organism: Scardinius erythrophthalmus (assembly GCF_964197995.2). Taxonomy (NCBI): domain Eukaryota; kingdom Metazoa; phylum Chordata; class Actinopteri; order Cypriniformes; family Leuciscidae; genus Scardinius; species Scardinius erythrophthalmus. The sequence goes on from NC_138221.1 coordinate 16,274,600, forward strand.
GCTATCTATTTGGATGGTCTCTGTAAGGTAGACCAGCCTAAAATGTAACTTTTAAACCTTTTTGCCATCCTAAAAACAGAGCGGAGCAAGAATTTCCAATATTGAATTTCCAGTTTGGCCATTTCTAACTATTGACATACTATTGTTATTATTGACGTATAATTATACACTGCAAAAAATGCTTTTCTTAGTATTTTTGTGTTGTTTCCAGTCCAAATATCTAAACATTCTTAAATCAAGAAGCATTTACTAGAGAAGTAAAATAACATAAGAAATTCTATTTTGTTTTCAGATAAACATAAAGTAATTTAAGTAATTTTTGCTTAAAACAAGATAAATTATCTGCCAGTGGGGTAAGAAAAAATAATCTTGTTTTCCAATTGAATCAAGATTATTTTTTCTTACCCCACTGGCAGATAATTTAGCTTGTTTTAAGCAAAAATTACTTAAATTACTCTGTTTATCTGAAAACAAAATAGAATTTCTTATGTTATTTTACTTCTCTAGTAAATGCGTCTTGATTTAAGAATTTTTAGATATTTGGACTGGAAACAACACAAAAATACAAAGTAAGAAAAGCATGTTTTGCAGTGTAGGACTTGTCCCCCTCAATGTCGATGTACATATATACAGCCCTGGAGTTACTTGACTATCCAATATGAAAAAAGTAGGCTATACTGACATTGAAAAATATCTTCTTAATTTTGTGTGTAACTGTCTCTAGTATAATGAACAGACACAATTCAAGTTAAGACATTTTAATGACACCAGAAAGAACTCCAGTAGAAAAGGGATCAAAAAGGAACAGCAACAATGTACAGAAGGATTCTTCCTGGCAACCTGTAACAGAGTGAAAAACATTGAGAAAAAGCAGTTAGGACTAAAGCTAAGAATAAAATTGTCATTACACTGGATAATATAATTAAAAATCTAACAACAATCAAAGGTACATCAGCTGGCAAACCATTTAATAGTTTAATAGGTTTAATAGTCTATTTAAAGGGAATGATTGTTGTGGGGAGTTTGCTCAAACTATGGCAGCGATACAGCGAATAGTTGTGCTAAAAGACTTTCAAAGGCCAGTGAAAGCATACTGTCAGTTAAATTGTAAGTAGATGCTAACTGTTTCTCATGGGTTCGTATGGTATTTTAAACATTTACAGGGGTAAGTCTGTGATTTTATTGCCATCCGAATCCATAATGTCAGTGTTTATTTTCGCCCAACCCGCGTACATTTCTTAATTGCTTTTATAAAGAACACCGCTTTCTCAGTTAACGCAGTGAAGCAGCCCCTGCACGAGAGAATAATTGATTCTCGAGCCATCGATATCAGGAGATTCAGCAGCATCGCCACGGGCAGCACTGGGTAACGTCACACGGAAGAAGGAATATCTTTAGCAGCTTTCTAAGGTATGGTTCGGGGAACACGCCTATAATTGGTATACCTTTAGTTAAGTTATACCTTAAAGGCCCGTTCAAGCACGATAACTATAAAGATAACGATAAAGATAACTATATATGCGTCCACACCAACGACCGATAACGGTCTTTTTATTCTAAGCACGCGCGCGCCCTGATGATCCAGATCCATTTTAAATGCGCGAGACCTTTAAATTAGAGTGGATTCTGATTGGCTGTCAGTGTTTTATCACTCGACAGCTGGAAAAAAATCGTTCTGAAAGTGATCCCAACAATATCGTTCCTCATATCTTTATCATTACAGTTGTGGTGTGAACTCTGTTATTCTTTAATATGGAGAACGATTTTTAGAATTATATCTTTATCGTTATCTTTATAGTTATCGTCCTTGGTGTGAACGGGCCTTAAGAGTCTTCGTAGCATGCTAAGAGACAACGCTATCGGGAAACCCAGCCCAGGTGTTTATGAATGAGACACTGAATTAATTGTTTTTAAAAGTGTTTGAATTAATGATTCAATTGAGTATCTTTTTTTAAGTAGACTGAAACATGTTATTCTGATGTATGTTATCGTGATCTCCATTTTAAACAAAACAAATATGATTTTAAACCAAATAGATTCTCAGTTTACCCTGAATTAGGGGCCGTTCACATATCACGTCTAAAAACGTGTGGAAAGCGCTCTCTCCTTTCTACAAGCTCTTGCGCTCCCGTGGCGTCTGTCGTTGCTATGCAACCATGAACTGCGCTCTCCATGATGACGAGGAAGTATCAGCAAAGGATTAATTGATTTCTAGCCCTTGCATTAGCTTTACTACTAGATATATTTATGGAGATGAGAAATAAAAACTCGCCCTGTAAATAAAAACTTGCCTATGATCGGCTGTTCGGCCGAGTTTTCCATGTTGTTACGGAAAGGCCAAAGCTGATCGGTTGGTTTTTGTCACATGACCTGCGGTGCGCTTGTGGCATTCTGAAAAGTTGAGATGTTTTCATCTCGCTGTGGCATATGCGCGCCTGGAAAAACGAGCACGCTGCATCACATGCGCGTCACTTCTATTATGGTATTACCGGTGTTGTCACACTTTGATTAACCGGTGGGGAAATATCCGAACGTATGACTTACAGAAGGTACAATTAACTAAGAACATTTCGGGAAACACGTATTAACGATAAGGTACAGCTTAAGGTATAACTTAGGAATGACGTAGCGTTAAGAAGGTTTCGGGAAATTCAGCCCTTATCATAATTAAAAACGTGTTTCCTGAAACGTTCTTAGTGTTGCGCTTTTATTGAGCAGGTCATGCAATAACAGGGTTTCCCCAGGTTTGATCACCCCAAATTTAAGACTTTTTTAAGACCTTTTTAAGACCACTTTAATGAAAATTAAGACCTACATCGCACCCATTATGCAGTCGTAAAATACCAGATCAAATCCCAATAATGAATATTACTAACAAATGTTTTAATTAAAAATACATTTATTATAAAAAAAACTCATTCAACAATACACTGCAAAGTGATGTTTTTGGTAAATATCAAACATTCATAACAATAAACAGATAAACTAACTTTTCAAATCATCTTAGTAAAGTTTCTCAGTATTCAAATTGCTTCAACCATTGCTTCAGAGGGCTAGACAGATAGGTAAGAGATATAGATAGTAGGGGTGTAACTTGTGTCACGGTTCGGTACGTTTTCGATACAGCAAAAAGAAAGAAATGCCAGATCATTTTTTTTAATTAAAACTAAAATAATAAAGTATGATTTTTTTTTTTACTTTGAGCAATGATGGAGCTATAATAGACTATTCTTAGGAGCATATAAAACAAAACAGCTCCTTGGAAAAAATTAAATGTAACCTAATATTGTAGTAGTAATAAACAAAGGTCTATTTTTAGTTCAGATTAACATTTGAGGGCAGCAATTGTATTCATGTCAAAATAAAACCGACGTAGCTCAGTTTCGTTCCGCTTACATTACGTTTGCACATTCGATGTTGGACAATGTTGTGGTCGCGCCGGCATCTCTTATATGAGCGCGCTTGCCACGCGCAACGCGCCTACATTTGAAATAATGAAATTTTGGACGGCAGGAAAAATGCTCCAACGAACCCGCTCGGTTTGAAAATGCGTAACAGTTAAGTTACACCGAACCGAACGACACTTCCCCATGATGTCTCTCCTCTCGACTGATTGATTAGAATGTTGATCCATTGCCGCCGGCGCGAAAACCCAAACTATTGTTTGCGCATGCTAGAAATTAGACGTTCTCTGACGTTACGCTAAACCCTGTTGAATTTTCACGTTGTTGTTGTTTTTTCCCCCTTTTCACCTTGCGTTGCAGTCTGGTTGACTTTGAATAAATAGGCTAGTATAATTAAATTTAAGACCTTCGTTTAAAAAATTAAGACTTGGACAACGGAATTTAAGACTTTTTAAGGCCTTAATTTAGGAACATGATATTTAAGACCTTTTTAAGACTTTTAAGACCCCGCGGCTACCCTGAATAACATAAATTAGTTATTTACACCAATAAGGTGATGCGGCTGCTGGGCAATCTGGTGAGTTTTGGAGGTGGAGCATTGAAGAGAGGGGTGTGTTTGTTTGGGTTCATTCCAAATATCAACAGTGTCCAACAGCGTTTTTGAAATATCGCTTACCCCACCTTAATATCTGGCAGTTTTGTGTCCATCTATAGTTGCCATCATCTGAAGTCTTCACAAGTGAGGTTGGATCCAAACTGGAGCTGCTGTAATCTCTAGTGAACTTGCTGAGCATCCTGAGATAGAAACAGGGAAGCAACAGGAGAAACATTAGCATAGCTGCAGTTCATATTATTTCAGGCAAAAGATGATCATGTGCACTTTTACCATTTCATCACATATTAACTGTAAAACAAGATTATGAGATGTGTTAATTGAATGCTTGGCTAAAGAGTTGTGTCTTTAGTCTAGATTTAAATTGGGAGAGTGTGTCTGAGCCCCGAACATTAACAGGAAGGTTATTTATGAAAGTAAAAGAGTAGCAAAACTCAAGAGCATAAAGATGTGAATTTGAGAACTTGTCCCCTGTAAAATACAAGTCCAAAGTTGAATTTAGAGATTTGCACTTGCAGAACGTGACTTAACGCATAGACAGTGATATTAAAATAATAACTCTGTAAACGACATACTAATTAAAAATAGACTACTATGTACAGTTAAGCGTTTTCCTCACATAGAAAACTGGTATAAAACACTTAAAGGTTGCATGGTATGAAAATTTCACTTTATGAGGTTTTGTAACATTAATATGAGTTCCCCTAGCCTGCCTATGGTCCCCCAGTGGCTAGAAATTGTGATAGGTGTAAACCAAGCCCTGGGTATCCTGCTACGCCTTTGAGAAAATGAAAGCTGGTAATAATCATACATTTTTCTTGAGCGTCAAATCATCAAATTAGAATGATTTCTGAAAGATCATATGAAGCTGTGATGCTGAAAATTCAGTTTTGATCACAGGAATTAATTACATTTTACAATATATTCACATAGAAAACAGTTATTTAAAATTTGTTATATTATTTCACAATATTATTGTTTTTAATGCTGTCTTGGTGAACATAAGAGACTTCTTTCAAAACATAATTTTTTTACCAACACAATTAGTGCATGTTAGACATTAGTGTATGTTTGAAGTTTTACTTACTAATCATATGGTTCATAGCGCCTTAGAGATGATGATCCGCCCAACTCTGCTGCGGTGGAGGCCAGGGCATCAACATTGAAGGATCTAGGAACACAACAAACCATTTGTCACAGAGCCAACAATATTATTATATAATGGCAGGTTTATTACAAGTAAGAAGCTATAGCTAAGCTATATTATATATAAGCTACAGCAGAGGTGAAATGCTTTTCTGAGATGAGTTTCTGAATCTATTTGACCTGCATCTGGGCATGGAGTACCTACGGCCTGAGGGAAGTAGCTTGAACTGGCAGGACAAAGGATGACTAGGGTCAGCTGCAATAGATAGTGCCTTCTTTGCCACTCTGTTGGAGTAGCTGCTAAATGTGTGAGAGAGGGGGAAAGTTAAAGCCTGCAATCTTGCTACACGTCCTAACAATACTCTCTAATCGTTTTTTGTAGACAAGGAACCAAACCAGCAGATAAAACTGAAGGTTAAACAGACTGAATAAAACAAGAATAAAACATTCTCATCAAAGTGGGGTCAATGTTAAAATTCCTCAGTCTACGGTAAAAATACATTCGCTGCTGGGCTTTGGCACAAACAGCATCAGTGTGTGTGATTCAAAACATAGCTTACTATCAATTATTGTGCCAAGGTTGTATTCTTGTATTATCTCAATAGGTTATGATAGTGAGGGGAAGAGGGGGACTCTGTTTCCTAAAATCAGTAATTAATTCTTTAGTTTTGGATTTCCTAACGTTACCTACCTACCTGTATTTCCTACTTCTCCAGCAGCAGCTTTCTTCAGAAATGTTGAAGTCGTGGAGCTTTCCCTCTGTTATTTTGTTGCTGCTGAAATCACAGAACATTTTTTTTTAATCAATATTTGTTTACCATTGAGCTAGTTTCAACCATGTAACTTAAGTGTAAGTGTAAGTTCTCCATGAAAGTGACGTCTCCGATTACATACGTTTATGTTTACGTTTGTGTAAAATAAATTAGTTCACTTCCAAGTAAAACCTTTACAAAACCTCTCACATAAGAGGTGATTAAAAGCCCAAACTTTCATAAACAAAAGCTCAACCGAGTCAACGTTAACTTAGCTTAACTCTTCTGAAAACGGTTGAGATGCTAACGGACTTTTTCCGAAGACACAAAGCCATGTCTATAAAAGTAAATATTCAACATAAGCGTATCAATTACAAGTAAGAGAAGTGTCAAGAACAGTTGTGTGTATTACCCGTGTGATTTTAGAGACTAATATCACCTGAAAATAGTGAATTTGAAAACAACAGCGAGAGAGGGAGTTTTCCTGCTTACCAGTCAACAGTGGTCCCGCGGCGTTTCCATGGCAACTCTGCGCCGCGGCCGCTCCAGTGTTTGAAAGCGACTTGAAAGTTCACAAGCACAACGCGACATCGGCCTCCCGTATAGTGGGCCGACCTAAAGCCGACGTAACGGAGCTGGGAAATAGAGCACTGACTGACAAGAGATCTGCCTACGCCTGGCCGACGCCTTTGCGATGTTATAGGGAGGGAGGCCGACGCTCGATGTTGGGCCAACGTCGGCCCGACGTACGTGTGCTATCTGGGTTAAGTACACTTCTTTTTCACAAGGGCACAGAGAGGACACTTGTTTGCGCTGACTGATATGTTTCGTTTTGAGTTAGTAGTGAGAGAGTGACCGCGGGCAGCAAAAAGAGAGCCTAGAAAGATAAATAGATATTTATATACCCTTGGGGAGAGTGGAACTGAGGGAAAGGGTTAAAGAATGCTTAATTAAAGAATGGCAGAATGGATGGGAATAGGAAATCAAGGGTAGACACTATTTTTCTATTCAACCAAAAGTTAGTAAAAAATGTTTTTGTACCTTTCCGTCCCCTACGGGACTCAGTTAAATTGTGCAGATTGAGGTTCGGGCATTGTGGGTTCAATTATTTTTTGCATATTATAGGAAAGCACATTTCTGGTCTATGTGAATGTGGGAATGTGGAAACAATAGGACATGTTTTTTTTAGAATGCAGGAAGTATAATGTAGAAAGGAGAACTCTTTTTTGTAAATTGGCAGAACTTGGACTTAAAGTCTTTTCTGTTACTTCTTTATTTGGACACAGTGACAAGCATAAACAGATCTCTGAAGCAGTCATCCAGTTCTTGCATGAGACAGGACTGTATTTAAGAATTTAGTTTATAAGTTGACCTGTGGAGGGCAGTAATACGCCCAGTAGAGTCTACACTGCCGGAAAGAGAAGAAGAAGAAGACCACAGGCAGCACATTGTAGATATTTATAAAGTGCATAGTTGTCGTCTGTGTCGTTATCTGTGCATGTGTGCGTTCAGAGACATGTGAGTACCCTGGTGTAAATGTTTACAAAGTTCGCTAGAATTATGCTAATGCCTAGTATTACACTATTATGTTTATGTGTGTACTCACCTGACATTGTATAGTTATTATCAGAGTTTTTACAATGGTTGTGTAATAGAGAACAGTTTTTTGGGTTGCTGAACTGAGACCCAGCAGTAAAAGGCTGTTCTTTAATTTAATAAGGAGCTATGTGTGTTATCTGGTATATTATTTGGTTATTTGATAAAGCAGCTAAAGTTACTTATTGTAGAACCTAGGGCTGTGCAATTAATTGAATTTCGATTTCGATTTTGGCTCCCAACGATCACCAAAATAGTACAATCGAGTAAAACGATTATTTTGCCATATTCTGTTTTGAAAGAACGCTCTAATTTTATCTTATGTTCTGAATGACGCGCGCACGCGCACATCCGCCCCTCCCGATTGTGCAACTGACAATTCCGTCATGTCCCGACTCCTGAACGCGAGAGTGTAGTTTCGACGCTTGCCTTATCAGAGAGAGAGAGAGAGAGAGAGAGAGAGAGAGAGAGAGAGAGAGAGAGAGAGAGAGGCAGCGCTGAACACTCGCGCGGTTTGTGAAATTGCGTCTTGGAGAAAGTTTTAAAATGATTGATTTGATTTTATAATCTGTGTGGATTAATTTAGGCTACTCATACAATCTACATGCTAAAGTGAGTCAATGTTACTTTGCGGGGGAATTTCCCACATTATAAGTGGTAGACCTGCGGGAATTATTAAAATACTCATTGAAGTATTATCTGTTATATTATTTATTTTAATAGTTCAAAAAGTAGGCTACAATAAATGTTCAAATTTCTAATTTTTTTTAGCACTTTACAATAAGGTTCATTAATTAGCATTAGTTAACTACCTTAGTTATCATTAACTAATAATGAACAATACTTCTACAGCATTTATTAATCTTAGTTAATATTCATTTCACCATTTACTAATACGTTATTAAAATGAAAGGTTGTATTTGTTAACATTAATTAATGCACTGTGAACTAACATGAACAAACAATGAACAGCTGGATTTCTATTAACTAACATTAACAAAGATTAATAAATACTGTAACAAATGTATTGCCCATTGTTAGTTAACACATTGTAAAAACAATGAGTTGTACATTAATATTAATATTAGCTCAAATGATCTATAGGGAATTTTAATAATTAATCATGAATATGATTAATATTTTGTATGTTACAGTTACGTTAATTTATCGCAGCTGAACTAGATTGATATATGAACGATTACCATAACGGATTATGGTTCGTCATTAATACATCAATTGTTCTTATTTCAGCTCGAAGTTATGGGATAACTTTAATGGAATTAATTTAGTTATCAAACAATCTGTTTGTCCAGCAAACATACGTAAGATTAACTTAACTCTCAAGGAAAATTATCCTTCTTACAAACACGAGAAAGAGTATCTTTTCCAGGCCTTGAAAAGACAACTTTCTATGTTTGTAGACTAAAATTAGGTTACTTAAATCGTAGCCTAACAAGATAAAGCATATAGCTAAGATCGAACATTTCTGGGACTAAGTAACATGGGCAATTAAATCAGAGTCAGTCAAGGGCATATGGAATTTAATAATTGGACCAATACATCGAACTAAGGAATATATCAAACTACACAATACACACGGATTATATGTCTATGTACATATAATACAGTTAAACAATACAAGATAACGAATAACAGTGAGAGAGAATAAAATGATCAGAGTTAGAAAAAGATAGAATGCCAGAAAAGGGTTAAGAGAGAGTGGATGAGAGAGAGAGAAGGATGGGGGACGAGATCGGAAGTGAAAGCAAAAATCTGCGATCAGAGATAGCAGTTGGCTATGGCAAAATCACAGACAGTAACCCTTAAGACACAACAAAGAAATCACATCATAAGTTCAATTCAATAATCGATACTTGCATGGCATATGGTTCTCTTCGTATGAGGTGTGTAGGACCGCAGGGTTCTGCGTGTCTTTAAGAGCAGCGCGAGTCGTCTGAGGGGAGGCGTGCGCGTACTGTCTTCCGGCGCGCGTGCGAGCGCGGGAGCTTCAAAGAGTCTCTTTCTTTGTGGTGAAGTTGCCGGGAATGATTCAGGCTAAGTTCATTCAGCTCGGGAATGAACTGAGGCGAAGAGGAAAACGAAACTAGACTATAGAAAAACATAAAAGAAATAAATAAAAAGAAAAGAGAAGCAGGCCGAAGCCGGTCCGGACTTGGGTTTTTGAGCAGGAAGGAGAGAGTAGGAAAGGATGAGCGAGCGAAAGTGAAAGCAACCTTAAACAGCATTTAGATTTCGAGACTTGCATGTGGTCTGTTGTGGTGCTGAGGCAGGCGCGCGCGCATGGGCCTTTGTTCTCTCATGCGTCTTCAGGTGAGCGCGGCCGCGGGATTTTCAAAAGAGTCTTTTCTTTGAGTTGAAGTTGCTTGCTGCGTTTGCTTCGCTGAGTCCGAATACGAAAGAATGCTCCCTAAAAGGGAGCCATGGGTCTTCTGAAGAAGAGGGTTCGTAAAAGCAGGAGAGAGAGAGAGAGAGAGAGGATTTTCTGAGTCGGTCTTTTATGGACAATATGGGTTGACGCCTCTGTTCGCGCGAACAACCAATGAACGTCCAAAGGTCTGAAGCGGGAAAAATGTCTTTGTCTCTGGGGCCACGCCCACTCGGATGAGTCATGAGGAGATGAGCTTTGAGCTGTTCGGCTCCCGAAATATGAAAAAGTGTAGAATAATGCATATTACTTCATTCTGCTATCGAAATTCGACTCTGTTAGATTGAGAGAATTTCAACGATATCACACACGTCATATGAAGATTAAGAAAATCAAGTTACATAAGATATGCATATTTACAAGCATTTTAAAGTTCGTTACATGTCTAGAAATAAGATTTACCCAAAATGTGTTGTACCCTATAGGGTACAAATGGATATGAAGCTTGAGGAACTAAACACGGTACACACCTGATTTGTCTAACCTTATTACCAAAGTTTACCAGAATACACAAACTACACCACGTAAAAGAAAAATTATGAGATGGGAAATTACATCCATGTTTACATTTCTTCGGTGGTTATGCATATAGAAAATGTAGGATTTAAGTAGAAAATGTAGGATTTAAGTAGGAGTAAAGATTACCACGTTAATTCTGCTCCACTCCTAAAAACCCAGTTGACATTCCATTAGGCAATAAAACAGCAAAGTGGGGGGAAGGCAATTGCCAGAGAATATTGTTGAACATTCTCTAACTAAAACACTATTGATTAAAGAATACATTTCAAAACCACACCTCTATTATAAAGCCAAACTAAATCACACATGCCTAATGTAATTGTACATAAATTAAAGTATATTCTATCCTAATTTAAACACAAAGGGATGTTTGTGTGTGTGTGTGTGTAGAAAGTTTCAAGTTTCGTTATCTCTCTGTGGTCCAGAGAGGGGAAGGGGGGGGTTTTGGAATGCAGAACTTATCCTCCAAGGTGCAATTAGTGTCGTAAAAGTCAATTTGTTCCAGTCTTTATGGAGCCTGGCGTATGATTTGTAATTTCGAAGTCAGGAGGTTACAAGCTCTGATAAGCTTAGCAAAGAACGTTTTGGGCAGGAATGTGCTTAGAAAACACAGAGAGTCCGAATTTGTTAATTCAGAATCAAACGAACGAATGATTCAAATAGCCCAGTCGCTACAACGTTAACTAACGTTAACTAATTAACATTATTGTAAAGTGTTACCGTGTCTTTTTAATAAGGCCATCCTTAAAAATTTTTTTGTTTGCCGTAACCCGACCGACCCTGTCAATTTAGTACCGACCCAATTATTTATTTATTTCCCCTTTTAGTCCGACCGACTTGCCGGTTGTAAACTTGCGTTAAGACCGACCAATTTTTTTTTAACTCTTCAAACAACTAATACAAATGCAATAAAATAATATTAGTTATTAAGTATTGTGAATATAAATTGCTTAGACATACATACAAACATAAGCTACGTTCTTTCTTTTAAATAAAAACTCGTGGCGCGTCATTATGTTTACACCAGGTTTACGCATGTCACACTACGGCCTGCAGGCTAAGATCGCTCCGTTTCATTCACTGTCAATGGTTCGCGCTTGGTAATGATGGCTGCGGCTTTACTCTAAAGATTATTTCATTTTTATATGTTGTTGAATATGGTTTATTAAAAAATAAACATGTGAAAGCGTGTTATATAGGCTACATGTCATGTTTTAGTCAGTAATGACGACGCTACTGCAACATGCATCGCCGCAGATGAGAAGCTATAAGCATCAACGTGCTATCGCAAATCAAAGTGAAAGTAAGTCGCAGACGCTTAACACACGATCATCTTTATTAAATGTAAAGAAACGAAATGATCTTACCAGGGCTGTTTCCGCTTTCTCTTATTGCGGGCTTTGATTCAGAAATTTTAGCTGTTGACCAATAAAATAATAACTGTTGCTTTCGGTGCACTGCATTAAATCTGCATATAGCGGGAATTGAAGATCGGTTATATCCGCAAAAAAACAACAACACACATCTATGTAACCAGGTGTAAATAATTGAATCGTTTTGATCAATCAGATTGCAATCCGATCTGAGAAAACGCAAAGTGGCCTGGTGTAAACAGCCCCTAGACATCGGTGAAAAATGTTCTCTCAAGACCCCCCCGACCCCGATTTTTTTTTTATTATTAAAAAAATATACTTTTTTATATTATTTTTTATATATATAAAAAAATAAAGACCTACCTACCGACCCTTTTTTTCTTTTTTTTTGCTGTTACTGCAAACCAAAATATTTTTAAGGATGGCCTAAATGCAACACATTCCCTAGAACCACACATACTGTACACTCAGGAAGACAGATAATCATCTGCTGACTGTCAATAAATCCATTGAAGAGCATTAGAGCATTCGATTACATTCTTACCAATGCACCACAGTGGTCACCTATTCTCAACTACAGTTACAGTCCTAGCTATCAAGTCACCATTACAGACATAAGTGGTTGTTTCACCAGTGTTTGATTAAAATGATTTAAAATAATCAAAATGTTATAGATATAGAATTTTAAACTAATATTAAATGCATAGCAATGCATTTTATTAAAGGAAAATATACTGCTAAATGCTTTACATTGAGCCTATAATTAGCCACGTGAGACATTGAATCAATACTAATAAATATGAAGTGTTTTACTCTTGGAAAAATAGTGCTTTGTGGTGATCTTTATCTGAGAATTTTTGGTATCGGATCGGATCGATTCTGAAAAAAATGGTATCGTTGCATCCATAATTATTTTAATGACTGCTTTGAGAAAACCACTTTTATGATCCCAGACTAAGGTTACAATTTAAATTTCTGGATTGTTTTGAAAGAGTAATAGAGAGTGATGTGTTTATTTCAAAGTGAATTAATTTTTTTCAGATTACATGATTTGTCAGTGTATTTTACAGTTCTTTGAAGTAGGTAATGCAGAATTGGTGTTCATATTTTACTCTTGTTGTAACTCTGTGTCGGTGTTGCGAGAGGCAACACTTTGAGGGTTGTTCCCATATTTACACTTTTAAGTCAAGTCAAGTATATTTGTATAGCGCTTTTCACAATACAAATTGTATCAAAGCAGCTTCACAGTTTTAAATTAAAATAATACAAAAAGTTTTTTTTCTAGTGGAGTTTATTGATTGTTAAAAATAAATTAATATTCCCAAGATATCCCCAACTGAGCAAGCCAAAGGCAACAGTGGCAAGGAACCGAAAACTCCATCAAGTGACCTAATGGTGTCCTAAAACTCAATCAGGTGAACCAATGGAGAAAAAAAAAAAAACCTTGGGAGAACCCAGGCTCAGTTGGGGGCCAGTTCTCCTCATGGCGTTTATGAACTAGAGGTCGGATTTAACTGTAAGATTAAAAGTATTAGGCCTAAATGAATGCCTGGCTGAAGAGATGCGTCTTTAATCTAGTTTTAAACTGGGAGAGCGAGTCCGAGCAACGAACAGTATCAGGAAGACTATTCCAGAGTTGTGGCGCTAAATATGAAAACGCCCTCCCTCCTTTGGTGGATCTGGATATCCTAGGTATGACCAGAAGCTAGGGCTGAACGATATGGACAAAATTTCATATCTCGATTTTCATGCCAGATATCTCGATATCGATACAATACGATATGACTACGGGTTTGGTGAAAACCAAGCATTTCTCAGAAAAATAAAAAGATCATAATACAAAAAAATGTGGAAAGTATAGTTAGACAAATGTTTGGAGCGTAAAAAAAAAAAAAGACGAGCAAGCAAGCCGAGCCAACAGCGAGTAAATCATGTTTGATCAATTTAGCCTCTCAAATCAACGCTAATACTTTACTTAGCTACAATAAAATCCATAGATATAAAACACTTCAAGCATATCACACAGACAGTTTAATGTTTATTTATTAAACCACAGTGAGTACATTTTTTTGAAATACTGAGGCAGGCTCAGGCTGCTCGCAACAGCGCTTGCAAAGGAAATGAGCAATAGTCAATCTATACAAATGAAATTAAATAAATCAAAAACAAACTTGCAGGTTATCTTACCTCAAATGCACCACAGAACATGGCCATTCTTTTTTCCAGTAGGCTAGTTTCCAACAGTTAAACGAAAATAAAGTCCAATCAAACGAAAAACCAAAAACATCAGTAGTTTCCAACAGTTAAACGAAAATAAAGTCCAATCAAACGAAAAACCAAAAACACCAGTAGGTATGGAATGATTTTCCGGACTTTTTTCAAAAGGAATTGCAAATTGTATTTGCAATTGCGTTTTCAAATTGTGGACGCATAAAATGTGACATAATCCAAACGCAAATGCAAATCGCGCATTACCGTTTGCATTTTCGTTTAAGCGAACGCACAGTGACTGCCAAATTTAAAATGGAAATGCAAAGTCCGTTTGCAACTGTGTTTCCCATATCTTACGAGTCTTGACCCTGTCATATTTAAATAGCAATTTCAATTACCACGTCTGCTTTTTCACTTTCTCAGCGTCGCGTATGTAGCCAGCCAAAACTCAAATGAAATCGCAATTCCTTAGCATTTCCATTTCCGATGCCTTACACGGAAACCTGTCAATCAGCGTCAAGGGTGGGATTATGCTATGGGGCGTGTTCGTGTTGGGACGTGACGTCACTCACAGTCGACGGTTAAGAGGTGATGCCCTGAACAGACAGACGCCGATTTACTTTAAACAATGGAGGTAGTTGGTGAAATTGTGGAGGACCTTATGATGCTCGTGCAGCAAGTTGATGACAGTACATCCTCTACAGATGTAGGTAATGTAACAAAAGTCACAAAATTCCATGACACTGAGATAAAGATTTGGTTTTGGTTTAGTTTAAAATGAATATTTCTTAAACCCTCATGTTGTCTTTGGGTTCTGTTTGGATCTCATTTGATATTTTCCCCCCATTCAAAAAAACATATCTCCCTTATCTCAGTGTCATGGAATTTTGTGACTTTTGTAACATTATTTGTCTAAACACACAAAAAAACCTGGGTTTGATTTAACTGGTCTGAAAGTAGCCTATGTATAATCTTGTTTTTGTCCATTTCACAGTTGAGATTAATTTAAAATGATTAAATCCCACATAAATCTAAACAAATTGACTACACCATAAATGTAAAGTGAAACAAACATTCTCTCTCTCTCTCTCTCTCTCTCTCTCTCTCTCATAATTATCAGGCATAATTATCAGTGAACTTGATAAATGTTGCAGATATGTTTTACTATGCATGCAAACAAATGCCTTTAAATGCGTGCAAAATTCAGAATAAAATGAATGTGCAGCAATTTGTACAAATAGAGAGTCTGTATACTATACGTGTTGTAGCCATTAAATAAGCTCATTTAGTTTCATATTTGTTAAAATATTATAATGTTATTTTTTCATGTTGATTATGAAAAGTGAACCGCACGAGTAAGATAGGATGCGCATATCGAGAGATGTGGGTCAGACATGATTTTGACCACGTTTTGTTTTGTAGAAAGCCTTTTTCGTTTTGTATAAATTGTATCTTAATTTTAATAATTTTTTTTATCAACCAATAATTTTTTTATTGCCTGGATTTAATAAATAAGCAGGAAATATAGCAGACAATAAAATCATGGATGACCGCTCATTGCATTGCTCGTGATCAGGAGCGCATCTCATCCTAACTTAACGAAACTTAACGTATGCCTCACAGACATGAAATATATCTTAAGCCCAAAATGTATTTTTAACAATTTAAAACGAAAAGAAAAAGGCTACTCTCTGATTATGTAATCCATGATGTGCATTTCTCTCTATAGGCGCGTTCACTATATGGAGATGGCGATCGTCAACTTCATCTTTACAGCTGTTGTTGCTGTTAATGAACTAAAAAAATAATAGGCCTATAATTGTATTAAACAATACATTAAATTAAATTGTAATTGTATTAAAAAAGCAGCAAAACATATCCGGTTTGTTTTTTAAACCTATGCTATATGCATTAAATTCAGGTAGGCTAGTTAGTCGCTGTCCTCAGTGGCGCAGAAAAGCGCTGAAACGGAGATGAAGGGGAACCGTTTTTTTTTTTTTTTTTTTGGCTTATTTTAACTGGCCCATCCAGTTTTCTGGAGGCCCACCTACAATCAAAATCCTGCGCCGCTAGTGACACACACACACACACACACACACACAGGTTTAACTGCAACAGACAGCATTTTTATTGAATTTCGCAAATTGAGAACACTTATTTGAAAGGGTGAGAGCTAGCACCGACACTCATCTCTTGTGGTATGTCCAGTAAAGGACGTCCAGGTTCTTTAGTTGTCCTGTCCTTCACAAAAGCCTAGCTACTTCACTGAGGTTGGCGAAGACAACTATGTTGCTGTTGGTCAAGGCCACGAAAACATTTAACTTATCCAAAATGAAATGGCTTCTGAGTAAGAGGACATCTGTAGAGGATGTACTGTCATCAACTTGCTGCACGAGCATCATAAGGTCCTCCACAATTTCACCAACTCCATTGTTTAAAGTAAATCGGCATCTGTCTGTTCAGGGCATCACCTCTT
The DNA here is from genome assembly GCF_964197995.2 of Scardinius erythrophthalmus. NCBI lineage: Eukaryota > Metazoa > Chordata > Actinopteri > Cypriniformes > Leuciscidae > Scardinius > Scardinius erythrophthalmus. Next base: position 16,291,136 of record NC_138221.1, read on the forward strand.
AACCGTCGACTGTGAGTGACGTCACGTCCCAACACGAACACGCCCCATAGCATAATCCCACCCTTGACGCTGATTGACAGGTTTCCGTGTAAGGCATCGGAAATGGAAATACTAGGGAATTGCGATTTCATTTGAGTTTTGGCTGGCTACATACGCGACGCTGAGAAAGTGAAAAAGCAGACGTGGTAATTGAAATTGCTATTTAAATATGACAGGGTCAAGACTCGTAAGATATGGTAAACACAGTTGCAAACGGACTTTGCATTTCCATTTTAAATTTGGCAGTCACTGTGCGTTCGCTTAAACGAACATGCAAACGGTAATGCGCGATTTGCATTTGCGTTTGGATTATGTCACATTTTATGCGTCCACAATTTGAAAACGCAATTGCAAATACAATTTGCAATTCCTTTTGAAAAAAGTCCGGAAAATCATTCCATAAGTAGGCTTCCAACAGTTAAACGAAAATAAAGTCCAATCAAACGAAAAGTTAGAACAGTCTCTTACAGAGCATCGTGGAGAAAAAGAATAGCATCCACAGTGGAAGATTTTAACCCAGTCCTCTCTTCTATCACTCGCGATTTTTCTCTTAATATTCTCCATTATTTGCACGAGGTGAATCGTTGGTTCCGCTGACGGGAAACCACCTGTGTATGTGCGTGCGTGCGACTGTCATGTCAGTCAGTGTAATTATAAGATTATGGAAGTTATGAGGTTATTAAATGTCTTTCTATGTTTGTTTTTCTATCGTCAACGTCAACTTCTCATATTTTTTTAAATTAATGTCTACAAATATTAAAAGAAAGATAACTCAAAAAAGGCCCGAGGCCCGGCCCGCATGTGAACTATGATGTGAAAATTGGCCTGAGGCCCGGCCCTAGAGGCGTAAAAGAGTCGTGGCCCGTCGGGCTCGGGCTGAAATGCAGGGCTTTAACTCTTCCTATTCTCCGTGGGAGCGCAACAAGACCACGCCCCCTTTTTTTGTGTATTCCTGTGGGCAGAGGTTAGTCAAAAAAACTGTTCTAGTGACATCATTAAAGCAGGAAGTAGAGGGATGTAGTCCAAACCGACCGTTCGCTGTAGTCTTTGAAAGGAGACTTCTGTTAAATAAAATATCTCGCTTGGCATTGAACTTTGAGCTTTATAATTTTACAGGTATTATTTATACTCTAACAGCAACATTACACACTAACTAAAGTTTGAAACATGGAATAATGAAGAACAGGACCTTTAACTGTTTTCCTTACCATTATTCATATTAGGAAGAATATTAGTAATATTCTTTTTTTTTTATTTCTAGATACCTGTATTTTAATGAAGAAGCAGAATAATGTTAGAATAAGCAATACAAATAATGAATTAGTTGTTATTTCTCACAGGGTTATTCACTTGAGGTTGTGTTTCTGGTGTCCCACTTTCACATGCTTTTATTATTATGATTAAACCTTTATTTTTACAGGCAAGAACAAGTTCTTATTTACAATGGCGGCCTGACAAGTGGAATAACCACTTAGGGAAAGGGAAGGAGGGCTAAAATAAATACATTAAATACATACAAGATACAGTTTAAAACACAACACAGTAGACAACAGATACTTATAACCAGCTAAGTGTATAGGTACATAGAAGTGATAATGGATGATAAAAAAAAATAACTATGTAGAGAAGCAGCTGCATATATCCGTGAACAAGGATGATATAATAGTTTTGAATGATGCAATTGAAATGAATGTCTCCAGTTTGATAATATTTTGGAGCGTGTTCCAATCGCGAGCGGCAGCAGATTGAAAAGATGCTAGACCAAAGGCAGAGTTGGTTTTGGGAACGCTTAATTGAAGATGAATTGAGGATCGAGTATTATAAGTGACAGTCTTTGGCTGCAGCAGGTATGAATGGAAGTCAGTGGAAGGAAAAGTCTACTGTGAACAGCCATTAATAATTCAAAACGTTTTTAGTAAAATAAATATCAATCTCAAAGTTGGTGTCAAAATATGGCAACAATGGGATTTGTCCCTGGATTCAGATTCGATAATGTTTTAAAAATAATAATTGGAAGATAAATTTACCTCATTCAAGGAAAGTTTCAAGGACATATAGCCTAATCAATTTATAAAAATGCATTCTGCAAATGATCATAATATTTTAGAAGTGCCATTTATTTGTTGCATAGAAGTGTAATTTAGTATAAAAACAAACTCAGTAACTGATATATTTTAGATTTTGGGCAGATCAGCTCCTCCAACACCAATTACATCATCAACGAAGCTCCTCCCACACCAGTCACATGGTCAGTGAAGCTCCTCCCACATCAATTCTCCATTAAATGCTGTAAATTCCCATCAGCTACAAGTGAAGACGAGCATCAGATCATCAGGAAGAGCTGAAATCTGCAAAGACTGAGTTTATTAAAGAGGACAGTGAGAACATGAGTGATCCAGAACCCTGCAGAATGAAACACACTGAAGATCCTGAAGAACAAAGAGGTTGGTGTTTATTCTTCATTCATTCATGATGCTGAAGAACATTCATGTTAGAAACATTCAAGCACTTCATCACTTTTAGATAAACAGTTCAACTATGAAATGGTACAGAATGTTCTGGGTTTTTCTTCAACAAATGTTCAGTAAAGGGAGGTTTGAGACATTTTTATATTGATTATCAACATCAGATCAAGTTAATACTATTTTTTTTTTACTGATAAATAATCAATTTATAAAAAGGCATCAAATTATCATAATATTTTATAACAGTTGTCTACTTTCTACTATTACTTTAGGGCTCACTTTCAATTTATATTTCTTTCAATGAATTATTTTGATGTACTGAATTTTATTTAATGCATTTTTCTTTCATGTCAGACCTGATGGAAGTGAAGGAGGAGAGTGAAGAACTGAGTGAAGTGAAGGAGGAGAGAGAAGAACTGAGTGAAGTGAAGGAGGAGAGTGAAGAACTGAGTGAAGTGAAGGAGGAGAGAGAAGAACTGAGTGAAGTGGAGGAGGAGAGTGAAGAACTGAGTGAAGTGAAGGAGGAGAGCGAAGAACTGAGTGAAGTGGAGGAGGAACATCATGTCAAACCTGGAGAAAAACCTTTGAGTCGCTCAAAGACTAAAAATACATTTTTAAAGAAAACAAGAGCCAAGAAATCTTTCACCTGCACTCAGTGTGGAAAGAGTTTCACACGCAAAGATGGTCTTGAGCTTCACATGAGAATTCACACTGGAGAGAAGCCGTTCACATGTGATCAATGCGGGAAGAGTTTCACGCAATCATCAATCCTTGATGTTCACATGAGGATCCACACCGGAGAGAAGCCTTTTAAGTGTGATAAATGTGGGAAAGATTTCAGTCAATCTTCAAACCTTAAAGAACACATGAGGATCCACACCGGAGTTAAGCCGTTTACATGTGATCAATGCGGCAAAACATTTTTCTGTGCGTCAAACCTGAAGAAACACCTGACAGTTCATACGAAGGAGAAGCCGCATTCATGTTCTGTGTGTGGAAAGTGTTTTTCACGGCTGCAAACTTTACATGCACATGAGAAAATCCACACTGGTGTGAGAGAGTACATGTGCTTTGAGTGTGAGAAGACTTTTACTACAGCGGACAGTTTAAAACTGCACCAGAGAATTCACACTGGAGAAAAACCTTACAAGTGTTCACACTGTGACAAGAGATTCAATCAATCATCATCTCTGAGATCACATGAAATCTTGATCCACACTGGAGAGAAGCCGCACAGGTGTGATCAGTGTGGACAGAGTTTTGCTTTTATAAGTGCCCTGAAGCGACACATGAGGATCCACACTGGAGAGAAGCTGTTTACATGTGATCAATGCGGCAAAACATTTATCTGGGCATCAAAGCTGAAGTCACACCTGAGAGTTCATATGAAGGAGAAGCCACATTCATGTTCTGTGTGTGGAAAGAGTTTTTCACGGCTGCAAACTTTACATACACATGAGAAAATCCACACTGGTGTGAGAGAGTACATGTGCTTTGAGTGTGAGAAGACTTTTACTACAGCGGACAGTTTAAAACTGCACCAGAGAATTCACACTGGAGAAAAACCTTACAAGTGTTCACACTGTGATAAGAGATTCAGTCGAACATCACATCTGAAATCACATGAAATCTTGATCCACACTGGAGAGAAGCCGCACAGGTGTGATCAGTGTGGACAGAGTTTTGCTTTTATAAGTGCCCTGAAGCGACACATGATGATCCACACCGGACAGAAGCCGTTCTCGTGTGATCAATGCGGCAAAACATTTATCTGTGCATCAGAGCTGAAGTCACACCTGAGAGTTCATACGAAAGAGAAGCCACACTCATGTTCTGTGTGTGGGAAGAGTTTTTCACTGCAGTGTAATTTACGTAGACATGAGAAAACTCACACTGGTGTGAGAGAGTACATGTGCTTTGAGTGTGAGAAGACTTTTACTACAGCGAACAGTTTAAAACGGCACCAGAGAATTCACACTGGAGAAAAACCTTACAAGTGTTCACAGTAGCCGCGTTTCCATTACCCTTCAAATTGCGCAAATTGAAATTGCGAATTGTAAATACGCCCAATGGAAACACGTAATTTTCGCAAAAACTCCCAGTTATCGCAAAAAAGTTTTTACGCTTACATGAGCTGGTTTTTCAGGCAATTCGAAAAAGAAATATTTCGCAAAACTGCAATGGAAACAGTTTTTGCGCATGTACAGGTCACCTGACTTAGAAGGCGCGGTGTGTTTGGACAGAATACGAGATGGACTTCTTGATCCAGAAATACTGGATTCTAAACCTCAAAGAAATGCCACAATAGAGACCTCGGAGCAGAAATGAGTGAGAAAAACCCAGAAACACCTCATATGTGCTGCTCACAGATACAGTATAACTTTCCTTGACATTAATGCTTGGATAACACGTCTGTTTCCTTCCATTAATAATGTAACGACAATGACTATGACGTACGGTCACATGCTGTTCAAATTAGTGAATCCTGGTCTCCAAACACATCCTTCGTTGTCTCCTTAGACAACGGGTCTGTCCATGGCGCCTTTAAATCTGCTCGGACTGTCAAAAGTGCAACCTTGTTGCTCCCCAGAGGGACATTTGAGTCACAAAGGAAACCCTGGCTGCGTTCGAAACCGCATACTCAATGAGTTGGTACTTAATTTCAATGAGTACTTACTTAACGAGCGCTAAAAGAGTAGGTACTTTATAGCCAGATCTCGTTGAGTATGAATGAGAACCGGACATCTGCCATGTTGACGTTATCATGTGACCTATGACGCGTTATCACAAGCGCAACAACTTAAAAGATTTGACCGACACGTTTAATTCATCTGTCTGTAAATATCATGATATTGATTAAACTTGCTCATTTTGTGGTCTTTTTGAAGAAACTGCTGCCCATTTATTGTGTGAGTACATTTAGGGTTGATTTAAGTTCTTATATTTAACCCTACTAATGTGACCCACCGTTTTATCCTTAACGATATTTATTTTTATTACGAAATCCCAAAATTGTCATCTCTTGAATATGTTGTTAATTTCTTTATTTTATATCCAAACATTTTCATCCATAAGCAAAAGTGGCTTACTGCTTTGTTTTCCTCTTTTTCTTGTTAAATTTAAGTTTCATCCCTCAGGCCTATAAATAACAGAAAATGCATTTTTTTTTTAAATGTATTATATAATTAATTATTTAAGAAAATATATATTGATATTCAACCTTATAGGTTTTTTCCTGTGTATAAAATATATATATATATATATATAATAAATACATACATACATACATTTACCTCACATTTACTCGACAGCCCTACCTAGAACGGTTTTCCTCAGCGTTTGTAATGTCTGCACAAAGGGAGATTCACCTTTGGAGAAAACTGTTGATTTTATACTCGAAAAATTTAAGTATCATTATTAAAAATTAATATTACCCCAGAATGAATTGCATTGCTATCCCAGCCCAAAACATACAATAATAACAACGATAAATGCTGATCAATTAATTATATTACTTTTTACTGTAAATTATATAATTCAATAAAACAAACAAAATGTCATGTATGTCATATGAAATAGCTATGCATGAATACACTCTAGATGTGTATATAGTGAACATCTACATTTTCATTCAAACAATAAATTTAGCATTAATTAATTGTATTTTATTTACTGACAACAATGAGAAATATTATATATAAATTAGTAAAAGAATGAATCAAAGTCGCCATCACACAATAAACAAATGCATATACAAGTCAACACATGAAACAAAGCTTTATTCAAACTACAATCATGTATGTAGGCTACAGGCGCTGAACCCTACATCCTTCTGCCGTCTCAACCAAGGGTGCAGGGATTTGTATTATTTTGAAGTACCCCCGGACGCCGCCATTGGCTAACGGAACCCCACCTGCAGTTAGCATCCCATTGACTCCCATTCATTTTGGCGTCACTTTGACAGCGAATAACTTCACATCTGAGGCGTTTAAAGACTTCATTTGTCCATTATTTATTTCTAAAGAAACACGACAATGTATAAAATGCTCCATTACCTTGTATCTTACGTTATGGCCCTGTAGAAGCAGTTTTTGTAAAAGTAGGCTAACGATTGCGTCACAGCCACGCGACTCTCTGTCGCACAGTAGAGAATTACCGTATGGACAGGAGGAGAAGCTCGCGGGCAATCGGGAGGACGTCGAGGCAAAATGACAAAGTAATTAATCAGAACACCTACAAAAAGTTTCTCCTGCTCCAAGATCATGGACAGCTCCTACTCACGCTCTCCGTCTCTGCAAGTTTCGGAAGGTAATGATTCAGATTGATCTTGGCACAGCTACTAGAAGACAGACGGTTTGCTCACGTCACATCTACGTCGTCGAGCTCAGTTTGAGTTTGCGCAGTACGCTGGACCCCCAGGAAGTAAGATTTTCTAATTGGCTTCACTTTGTCTCCGTTGAATCCAATGGGGTCGCTGTGTCCATTTCTTTTACTGTCTATGGTCTCAACACAGCGGTTCCCATTCTGCGGCTTTATTCTGATGAATCAGCTGACCGCCAGAGGTGAGCCATTCCCTCGTGCCAGAGGTTGTTGCGTGATGTGTTGTGCTTCACAATCTGAGGCAATAAGGGCAGGTGGAGTGATGGTGGGTCTCATGAGGGCAGGTGGAGGTTCTCATAAGGGCAGATGGAGTGATGGAGGGTTTCGTAAGGGCAGGTGGAGTGATGGAGGGTTTCGTAAGGGCAGGTGGAGTGATGGAGGGACTCGTAAGGGCAGGTGGAGTGATGGAGGGACTCGTAAGGGCAGGTGGAGTGATGGAGGGTTTCGTAAGGGCAGGTGGAGTGATGGAGGGTCTCGTAAGGGCAGGTGGAGTGATGGAGGGACTCGTAAGGGCAGGTGGAGTGATGGAGGGTTTCGTAAGGGCAGGTGGAGTGATGGAGGGTCTCGTAAGGGCAGGTGGAGTGATGGAGGGACTCGTAAGGGCAGGTGGAGTGATGGAGGGTTTCGTAAGGGCAGGTGGAGTGATGGAGGGTCTCGTCCATGGCACCATCTCCAGGATTCAGCTCTGTGCTCTTCATCCTCAGTGCTCACACCAGCCTGCTGACATTTCAGATCCTACAAAATACACAAACATAACACAAAAGCAGTAATTTTAACAGCACAATGTCATTTGATATCAGTATTATTTAGAAGACAAAAACGCTTTTTTCCACAAATGCCACCATCATCTTTCCTTGCAGGTCCTGCTCCACCACAAAAGATCTGCAGCAAATGTACAGAAATCAAGAATCAGAAAAGTGCTGTAATAGCTCTGTTTGAAATTACAATAATTACAATAAACTACAACTTAATATTTAAATAGTTGTTGTTATTAATTTCTGTAATGTCACAAAGTCTTTGATGGCAGCATTCAGCTTCATGAGCCACTCTCCGCTGGATAAACACACACGTGTTCATCTGTCCATGTAACATCCAGACAAGATTCACATTACCTCTGTGATTTATGAACTCAACACTACATTTACATGTTGAGGTTGTTTTAACTTTTTATCCTACATAAATGTTCCTTAATTTATCAACAGTACTAATGGACAAATAAAATAGATAACTTATGTTTAGTTACTTTATAGATTTGTTCTACATAATAGCACACATACATCACTCAGATGCATATTTCATATAGTAATCTGCAATTCTTATAGAAGAGTTTCTTGCCAGATATTAAATAAGACATTTAGTAATTGTATTTAAGGTGTATACGGTTTAAAATGTATGTAAATCCACTTTGGAGACGTATGTGTCCTTACTGGAGTTTCTCTGTTAGCTATACATAATAAAATGTGATTTACAGCAAAATCACAAATATATAGCGTCTTTACATCTTCAACAATTCAACAGTTTACTGTACAGTAGTTCAACACATGCGATCATTTGATTTGTAAAACTCACATTTGAAAACAGTCTCGTCCGTCATCCTTTCCGTCACGTTCGAGTATGACCTATCCTTCTTCTTCTTTTTTATGACGTATCCTCTCGCGTGGCCTCCTGGGATAGAAGAGTATCCATCGTTGAACACTCAAAAATCTGGGCGGAAGCGAGTAAGCCATCCAGGAACTTCTCGCCTACTCTTTTATGAATACTGATGTTTCGAACGTACTGCTTCCTTCACGTACTGTTTTCGCCTACTATATAGTAGGAAAGTAGGCATATTCGAACGCACTTAAGTCCGAATCTCGCGATAATTAGTACGTCACCCAGGTAATTCTCGCCTACTCTTTTGGATTCGTACATACTTTTTCGCTCGCCTACTCTTTTTCCCATACTAAATAGTAGGGAAGTATGCGGTTTCGAACACAGCCCCTGTTTTTGAGAATCCCCTCTAAAACCCCCCAGCTCAGCATGGACCCCTAGTGACTTTATAGTCGCGTGACAAGCCTCAAAGACATTCCAGAGCGCACACACACACACACACACACACACACACACAAAACATCCTTTAAGTGCAACTCCATATAGAAATATGGCTCTTGAATGTATACCTTCCGATATGTATGTGCTTGTATTTGCTAGAGTATAGTTTTGAATTCTAAATGTTCACTGAAAGAAGGTTCCTCAATAGTGTCTTGTAAACCGACCTCGACATGGTCATAAACTTTATGACCCCAAAGCTGCAGCTCATCCAGTTCCTCTGCAAGCCAAGATTCCAACACCTTAACACACATGGAACTTTTCATGGAACATTTCAGAGAAAACTCTTCAAATGTTTGATACGTATTCCTGTGTTTCGCAAGTGTTGTCACTGGCCATAATGGAAACACTGAAAATTTTATTGTGTGTTTAATCCAACGTAAGTTGTGTGTAATTATGCATATAAATGTAACATTATGTTTCCTCGACCTTTATCTGTCATAATTGGTACCTGTCTGACCGTCCGGTTTTAATTCAACCAGTCACACATAGATTACAGTAAAATGTATTGTTCTGTGTGTACGAGCTTAAGAGGAAATATGAATTCTTTCCCTCATAAGACGGTCAACGGTGGCAGGTTTTCTTTACACAAATAAACTCTTTCCCGCTTCAGAAAAGACGATCTGATTGGCTGTTGTCCCAACAGGAGGGCGTAAACAGAGGTCTGTTAAAAGGCAGAAAGGCTTCCTTTGCAAAGAAGATTTGCAGCCTCTCCCATCCCGGGAGATGAATCTGAACTTTCTCGGTAACGTTACATTCAGTGAGCCTTTTTAAACTTCCCGCGGCACCGGATGACGCAGCAGAAACAGGATACCGTCCGCGCTGTCCTGCCTCAGCCTCAGCCTCACCCGAAAGAGCACAGAAACTCGCAAGTACATTATCTGATAAAAGCTGTTCCAGGTGTCTCGTAACTGAGGTTTCTGTATGTAATAATTACTAGCTTTTCCCTTCTCTCTATTTCTTTCTTTCTTTCATTTCATTTTATTCCGATCACGTATGTTATTGTTTGGTTAAATGTTTGTTTGTGTTTATTGTTTGCATTTTTACGTTTATATTTGTAGCCCATATAATCTCTAGTCTTACATTTATTAAAATTCATTAATACTTTTCACTGTCTCTGTGTTTGAAAACCCACCTTATAAGTCAATGAAACTAAAAAGATCCAATTATAAGCTACAGAGCTCGATATATAGACTACATAGAGTAGTTCTTAATTCATAAACTCAGAAAGTTTGATGTTCGTGGCCAGAAGATAAAACTTTCTTGGAGTTTGTATTTTTTTGTGGATCTTACATTTATTCGCTGGACGAATGACTGATGACCAGACCAGTTACAGAACAAGGTAATCTCGATAATTGATAAAATACATGCGACTTATGAATTATGACCATGAGTTATGATTATTAATATTTCCAAAATTCCCTATATCCTTGAGCTAATTCACATTTACCCAGAGTCGTATTTGTTACAATAATAATGTCTAGTGCGGTACGTGGCTGTGATATATATATATATATATATATATATATATATATATATATATATATAACTTACCAACGTCCGTTGCCATGATTTTTGGAATGACTTTTTAGTCGCATAACATCGCTTAATGGAAACGCCATCATTTCGCAATAGTTTTTTTATCGATATGTAGAAAAAATCGCAAAAGTTTTGCGCGAATCTTTAATGGAAACGCGGCTACTGTGACAAGAGATTCAGTCAGTTAACAAATCTGAAAACACATGAGAGGATCCACACTGGAGAGAAACCACACACGTGTGATCAGTGTGGAAAGACCCATATGAAAAAAACCTGCATGGTTCATAAACAGCAACCATATATCTTCCTTACTTAAATCGGCCAGAATTACCTTCTGTGTTTCATGTAAGGCCAATATATGTCCTATACAAAATCAGACCGATTATGGCCCATTTCATACTAAATAGCACACATACAACTTGTAGGGGATGTTTGCGTTATATATGAATACTGTTAAAAGTCTTATATGAGTTTTACATGATAAAAGTATATGCAAATGTGTATGGTATTAGGAGAAATATATAAAACTCATATAAAATTCATATATAAATCATTTAAAGTTCTTATATTGAATCATGTGCTAGTCAAATTAAAGTCATATAGAATTTATACACATTTTTTGTCATTTGTTTATGTGTTTCATACAGATTTCATGTTTTGATGACCAACATCTGATTGACTTATATGCAGTTTGCAGATTTGTAAATTGTACAGTGCAGAAGCCGGTTCGAGGATTACTGTCAGAGTATCACTGACCTTTATGAAGACTGTTCATTTTCCCACAGGATTTGAAAGAGCAGTTATAAAGCAATGACTTTGTAAGACCGTGTATTTACATTAATTGTGAACTGTCTGGGCCTGTTGTTTGTGAACAAATCATAACATATTATTGCAAATGAACAAAGTTGAGTCAAATATGTTTCTAGAACAGTGATTAAAATGTTGAAAATTGACTGTAATATGTTTTTGTATATGTGGCATGAACTCTGGTGGTGATGCACTCTAAAAACTTTTAATATGATTTAACATTTTTTATAAACATTTTTAAGCAGTGAAATCAATTACATGCACTGTATGTTAACTGAGTAAATGTAAGTAAAACCAATTAAATGATCTGAGTAACTGCATTTGGTACATTAACAAATAAAAACAAATATTTATGAGTAATATTAACTGTGTTTATATGCCAGTAATATTAACTTTATTTCCTCTAAACCTTTGTAAAAATATTCCATACAACCACCAGTATAACTATGTTACATGACATTGGCCTTTATTGTCTTTGAGTAACGTTAGCCTACAGCAATGCAGCATCATTTTGTACTATTTTTAACACATAGCCTATACAATAATAACCCAGTTTTTTATATATGTATCCGCTACGCTTTTCAACAAAGCAAATAAAAATTGTTGCCACTCACACACTTTGTCCATTACTATAATATCGGTAACTTTCTCCAGGTTATTTTCCCGGCAAATAGAGCAAGCAGCTATGTGTGGGGTCCGACCTGCATGACAGATTTGTTGCCTTCATCCAATAGCGTGCGTGGAAAGTGTCGGTGTTGGTGACGCGGCGTTTGTGAACACACTGGCGCGATTCGCGCCCAGGATTTAAAGGGGTCATATAATGTCATTTTTGTACAAGCTAATATGATTCTTTAGGGTATAAATTAAAAGTTTGTAATATACTTTAATTAAAAAATTCTCATTAGTATTGTAAGAAAACACTCCTTTTACCTGGTCAAAAACAGCTCTGTTTTCAGCACGCCGTTTCAGTGCATGCGTCTTTAAATGATAATGAGCTTTGCTCGCCCCGCCCCTCTGTTCTGTGCGTACACCGTTTGTAACACAATAACCAATTCGTTGTTTATTACAAACATGGGATTATGAATTATATTGAGAACGTTGTACATAGAAAACATGCCGTAATGTACCGAGTGTAAAAATAGCCGCATTCATCATGAAGCGTGCAGCAAGCGATTTGCAAAGATTAATATAAAGATTAATAAAACGTTACACTCACTTCAGTTCTTCTGGAGGTGCAGGAGGAACACGAATTGTTGGTACGATCCTTTTTTCAGGAGCAGCTTCTTAGTAAAACCAGCTTTATACTGACCATCGTTTGTAAAGCAGTCTGGTGAAATGATTCGCGCAAACATGAAAGCATTGACGTTGTGGGGAATTCCCTTCGAAAACAAACTCAGACACTGCGTCTTCAGCGGTTCGGATTTAGGAACATCAAAATGACTGCTGTGTTCGCTATTACACCCAAGAACACCACAATCGCTTAGAAGCCATTCTACTCAGTGCTCCAGCTATCAGCGATGAACGCGCCGGTTGGCACGGGCTATGATTGACAGCACGCTCACGAGGGCGTGAGGGCGGGTCTGTGTTGAAACGCTGCTGTCAATCAACCATCGTGGGAGGGGCGTCGATTTTGTGACGTCACAAAATCGAACAGCTTGATTCAGGAGAGGGGGAAACATATAAGAAGATTTGGATGGATTTTTATCATTTTATGATGGTTGTGTACAGGCACTGCCAACACACATTTCAGTACAATCGACTTGTAAAAGTGCATGTACCATTATATGACCCCTTTAAGATTGTACTATTTAAGATAAGAACTATTTTACCTAATTTTGCTACATATTCAGTTTGACACAACATAAGAATGTAGAGGTAACGTTATCCATTCGTACTGTTTTTATTTTATGTAACCACCTTTTGTAATACGATGTCCTGTTATTTCTTTGTAATCTTCAATAAATACACCCTTCTGATTTAACACATTTGACATAATGGTATTGCTTGAAAACACAACGTCATGAAAAAACGAGACAGACAATACTCTTTTTCTCGCCCATGTTTACTTGGAAGAAATGGCAAAACATGAAGTGCTGTATGCATATATTTGAGGGAAGTGGTGGACCTACCATTCCCTTCACAGACATAAGTTGGGAGAAATTTATTAAATCAGTGTTTCTGTGGAAAGACCTTGAGGGCAGAGAAGGTATCATTGCAGAAGAGGCAGTACAGGCATACAAGTTACAAAGCCAGGAACCTACAAACCAGTTAGTCAAACCAGCTAACACTGGCTACCACAGGGAGTGCTACAGCCATTTCACAAATATCACGAAGATGAAACGAGCACAAAGGAGATGAGAGAAGGCAGTATTAGTTGAAGAAACTGCAAAGGAAGGTTGGTATTAGTATATTGTATAGACAGGCGGTGCAGTATTAGACATACAGTACTTGTCAAAAGTTTGGAAACATTAGTATTTTTAATGTTTTTGAAATAAGTTTCTTCTGCTCATCAAGCCTGCATTTATTTGATCAAAAATACAGGAAAAAAATGGAATATTGTGATATATTATTACAATTTAAAATGAAAATCAATTAATTTATTATACTTTAAATTATCATTTATTTCTGTGATGCAAAGCTGAATTTTTAGGATCATTATCACATGATCATTTAGAAATCATTCTAATATGATGATTCATTATCAAAGTTGGAAACAGTTCAACCGCTTAATATTTTTTCATAACGTGATACTTTTTAAGTCAAGTCAAGTCAAGTTTATTTATATAGCGCCTTTCACAACATAGGTTGTATCAAAGCAGCTTCACAGTAATAAATTAAAACAATACATCAATGTTTGCTTCTAATGGAACGTCCATGTTTGGTAATGCTGATCAATAGTATCGTTGATTGATTAGTTAAATTAAATATCCAAATATCCCCAACTGAGCAAGCCAAAGGCAACAGTGGCAAGGAACCAAAAAACTCCATCAGGTGACCTCCTTTGGTGGATCTGGATATCCTAGGTATGACCAAAAGCCTCGAATTTAGTGACCTTAAAGAGCGCGATGGATTATAGGGCGATAGAAGATCGGTTAAATAGACTGGAGCTAAGCCGTTTAGGGCTTTATAAGTCAGTAGCAATACCTTGTAATTAATACGGGACTTTATAGGTAACCAATGTAGTGATGATAAAATTGGTGTTATATGATCATATTTTCTTGATCTAGTTAGAACTCTAGCGGCAGCATTTTGGACTAACTGTAGCTTGTTTATTGAGGATGCAGGACAACCAGCTAATAAAGCATTACAGTAATCTAGTCTCGAGGTCATGAATGCATGAACTAACTTTTCTGCGTCAGAAACTGATAGCATATTACGTAGCTTAGCAATGTTTCTAAGGTGGAAAAAGGCTGTTTTTGTAACATATGAAATATGATTTTCAAAAGACAGGTTGCTGTCAAGTATAACACCCAGGTCTTTTACTGTAGAGGATGAAGTAACAGGACAACCTACTATGTTAAAGTTGTATTGTGAGAGGTTTTGTGGGTGGTTTTTTGAACCGATAAGTATTACCTCTGTCTTATCTGGATTTAATAAAAGAAAATTGCGCGTCATCCAATCTTTTATATCTTTAACACACTCTGTCAATTTGGATAATTTAGCGTTTTCATCTGGCCGTGATGAAATATAGATTTGAGTGTCATCAGCATAACAATGGAAACTAATTCCATGTTTCCTTATAATATTTCCAAGTGGCAGCATATATATTGAGAATAATAGAGGGCCTAACACAGATCCCTGCGGCACTCCATAGTTTACTGACGTTATGATCGATTTTTCTCCATTTAAATAAACAAAATGGTAGCGGTCAGATAAATACAATCTAAACCAGCTTAATGCTTGTCCTTGAACACCAGTATAATTTTGTAGTCGATCTAAGAGTATTGTATGATCTATAGTATCAAACGCAGCACTAAGATCAAGTAAAACTAGTATTGAGATATAGCCTTGGTCAGAAGCTAAAAGTAAATCATTTGTGATTTTAACGAGCGCAGTTTCAGTGCTATGATGCGGCCTGAACCCAGACTGAAACTTTTCATAGGTGTCATTTTCTTGCAAGAAGGAGCCCAGTTGAGCGGACACAACTTTTTCTAGTATTTTAGACATAAAAGGTAGATTTGAAATGGGTCTATAATTTGCTAGATTATGTGGATCTAATTGTGGTTTCTTAATGAGAGGTTTTATAACTGCCAGTTTAAATGTTCTTGGAACATAACCTAATGATAAAGACGAGTTAATAATATTGAGGAGAGGCTCTTCCACTACAGGTAACACTTCTTTCAATAGTTTAGTTGGTATAGGATCTAGTAAACATGTTGTTGTTTTAGATGAATTGATAAGTTTATTTAACTCTTTTTGTTCTATAGTTGTAAAGCACTGTAATTGTTCTTGCGGGGTGATAGTTGAGGCTGAGTTATAAGGCGCGATTGAGGATTGAACGTTTACAATTGTGGTTCTGATGTTTTCTATTTTCTCAGTGAAGAACTTCATGAAATCATTACTACTAAACTCTAACGGAATATTTTGTTCAGGAGACATCTGTTTATTTGTTAGTCTAGCCACGGTGTTAAATAAGAACCTAGGATTGTTATGGTTGTTTTCTATTAGTTTGCGGAGATGCTCAGCTCTGGCCTCTTTTAGGGCCTTTTTATAACGTGACATACTGTCTTTCCACGCGATTCTAAAGACCTCTAAGTTAGTTTTTTTCCATTTACGCTCTAAATTACGTGTTTCTCTCTTTAGAACATGCGTAGTATTGTTGTACCATGGTGCTTTACTTTTCTCTCTGACCTTTTTTAGTCTAATGGGTGCAACAATATCCAATTTTCCAGAGAGAATGGTGCTCATAATGCTAGTTAATTCCTCAAGTTCATCTGTTTGTTTGGGTTCAGGCAGCAGCTGAGACAGATCAGATAAGCTATTTGAAAAATTATCTATGGTGGATGGAAGGATTGTTCTACCTAATCGATAACGCGGCGCAGCATGATATATTACAGGGGTACGTAATATGCAAGTTACCATGTAATGGTCAGTGACATCGTCACTTTGTGGAATGATATCTATATCGGTTGGATCGGTTCCATGTGATATAATTAAATCGAGTGTATGATTAAAACGATGAGTTGGTCCGGTAACGTTTTGCTTGACCCCAAAGGAGTTTGATAAATCTGTAAACGCAGCCCCTAGCGCATCATTTGAATTATCTATGTGGATATTAAAGTCTCCAACAATTAATGCTTTATCGAAATTAACTAATAGGTTTGAGAGAAAATCTGCAAACTCTTTTAGGAAATCAGCGTAAGGCCCAGGCGGTCTATATACGGTAGCCAAGGCTAGAGATAATAGGGATGTTTTTCTAACATCTACAGATCTGGCCTTCAAAAACGCGCGTTTTCTCCCGCGGCATTCGGCAATTCGTCTCGTAGAGTCTCGCAGAATTCTGCAAGTGCTTTCGGGGGGCCTACTTAAAAAATCCCTCAATGTGTTTCGCTTCACAGAATATCCACCAGGTGGCGCATAAAAAACAACTTTACATTAGATTTTTTCTTTTACTTCACATTACGTCATGATTGTGAGAAAACATCCACAATAAAATATAAATTATAAATAGTAATAGACACAAATATTTACAGTAGGCTACTGTATTATACAGACATTTGAAAATATTTGTAAATGCAAAAGGTTCATTAAGACAAGAAGGGGTATTGGACAACGTTTACGAATTTTTATATGCTTTGTCATTGCTGTGGTTTCCAGGAGATGAGTGCATGCAGAATATGTAACATTGCTTTTATTAAAACAGCAAAGTGACGTTCTTGCCAGCGCATAACTTTTTTGTACAACTATTAAGATGATTGTGCATGCAATGCGCATTTATATAAGTGCAACAGAGAATTTAGTGTGAGCATAATACATGTGACTCTGCCTGTAAAAACCCAGCAGTATTTTATATATAGATATATATATATACACAAAATCATCCTAACATAATGCAATTAAATAATGCGACTTACCCAGATTCTTAATTCGTGCAGATATTTCTTGTGTGATTGTTCTTGTGCAGATATTTCTTGTGAGGTAATGTTGCAGCACAACGCGTAGCATTTATATTTTGGGCGCATCTGATGTGCCATTACATTATTAATAAATATTTTAATTGAACTGTCTTAATGCATTAAGCATAAAGATTTTTCCACGTTAGTATCAGAATGTCCGGGGTTGGTTTGAGGTCTTGCCGACAGTTTGTAAATCTTCTAAATATTCATATTCACAAATTCCATACAAAGGGTGATCAACAGTTATGACTTCTAAAATAAAATAAAAATGACCAGATAAGAGGTGTCTGATTGACAGTTTGACAGATGTTGTTTTAAAAAAATAATTACAACATTATGGGGAAGTGGTATTAAATATTCGGTAACACATAGCCTAATACAATTATTTTAAGTATGCATTTTGTTCAGTTTTGCTTTTACAAAATGTTCCCTGTTTTTTATATAATTAATTTAACCTGAGATGTGCGTTATATCGCTTTTTGATCATTATTTGTGTTGTCGAATTTTGACACAGTTTCATACTTGTTCATAATAATTTGATTCATAATTATGTTGTTTTTTTCTAAAAGTAAAAGTAAAAAAACTAAAAGTTTTTCTAAAAGCAATATTCTAAAGAGATACAAAGACAGTGTATGTGTAACCACCAGATTTCGTCATGAGTCATTTTGTACCCACCACTTTTAACTTCCGTTGACCGTTTTCAGTGGTTATGACGAGCAATATGAGAGAATTTTTGTAATCATTGTCTGACACAACAAAAAAAAATTATAATATTCATTTTATTTTAATTTTCGTTTTCGCATTTATGAGGGAAAAAACAACGTGTCAGTTTACGGTTATGGACGTGAGCGCTCTAAAAGCGGCAATAAAAGTCTGCTTTAAAACTTTCACAGAGACCTCAAACAGAACAGCTGCCTTTCTTTAAATCGAATTTCGTTTTGTATTAATTATGTCTTAATTTTAATCAATGTTTCGTGAACCAATTGCCTGGATTTAAGAAGTAAACATAGCAGACAATCACGACATTGGAGGCGCCGGCGATATCTCATAAATGAACCGAAACTCAGCGTGTAATGCACATTCACATTTACAGTGTATTTAGACACATTTATACGCATTCATAATCATTACTTTTACCGGTTCTTTGTGGCAAGCTTTATGCGTGCGGTCGTGCGCTTGAGTGCGGCTATATTATCGTAAATGCTCATTATTTAAAACGTTTCGGTTACTCACGTAACCTCTGTTCTCTCTAGAAGAGGGAACGAGTATTGCGTAGTTTGCTTACGCTACGGGAAAGCCTTTCTTTCTCGAGATACTGAAGCCAAAAATTATCCTTAATTTTTATAATCTTGTCAACGCAGTGCGGCAGCCTGCAGACCTAGGGCAAGCTAACTAGCGTGCCCATTGGCTGCCCTGCGGCAACTGCAGCAGCCTACCGCTGAGCCCTTGGGCGTGACGTCACGACCAATGAGCGCGCTTGGCGCGCTTAATGCGTCACAGCCCGCGAAAAGGGGTGTGGCTTAGCGTATATAAACAGGGCTCGGAGGCTGCTTCTCTGGTTTCTGTCGCATGAAGCGAAATGAGCTCGTGGCGCGAGCACGGCGGGCTACGCAATACTCGTTCCCTCTTCTAGAGAGAACAGAGGTTACGTGAGTAACCGAAACGTTCTCTTACGAGAGGTTCTCTCGTATTGCGTAGTTTGCTTACGCTACGGGAACGCCCTTGTCAACGCCGTGCGCGCCCAGCATCCACTGAATGAGTCCCAGGGAGAGCCCGGGGAACGTGATAGCGGAGAGCCGGGCAGCCCGAAGAGGGCTAGCGCCGTACATAAGCACACACTAGGGGGTTAGGAGCGGCACGGCCGGTCCTAACTGACAATTCCCTGTATAGTGCAGCTCAACCAGTAGAGCTAAATCACACAACGTAGCCCGCGCACAGATAGTGGGCTGGCATACGCGAGACTTAGACTGATAAGACTTTCGCCTGCAAGGCGGGAACATCCAGGTTGTAAAACCTAACAAACGTGGAGGGGGAGGGCCAGCCTGCCGCTGCACAAATGTCATGAATGGGAATCCCGCTGGACCATGCCCACGACGAGGCCATGCCTCTAGTGGAATGAGCTCGAATGCCCAATGGGCACTGCAGGTCTTTAGACGCATAAGCAGCAGCAATAGCGTCCACTGTCCATCTGGACAGGCTGTGTTTCGAGGCGGCGAGACCCTTGGTGCGCCCACCAAACGAAACAAAGAGCTGATCCGAGCGCCTGAAAGCGGCGGACCGTGAAGTGTAGTTTCTCAACGCCCTGACCGGGCAGAGGAGATTACTATCGGCCTCGCTGCCGTGCGTCGGCAGGGCTGAGAGGGAAATGACCTGTGCTCTGAAGGGAGTGCCCAAAATTTTTGGAACGTACCCATGCCTCGGTCTGAGAATGACTTTGGAGTCATTAGGTCCGAACTCGAGGCACGCGACGTTAACAGATAACGCGTGAAGGTCTCCCACTCGTTTGACTGACGACAGTGCTATCAGAAAAACGGTTTTGAGCGTGAGGTATTTCATATCCACAGTTTCCAAGGGTTCGAAGGGATGCGCTCTCAGGGCCTCCAAGACCAGAGAGAGATCCCACATAGGAACCGAGGGGGGTCGCGGGGGGTTCATCCTCCTGGCTCCCCTAAGGAAGCGGATGACGAGCTCGTTCCTTCCTAATGCGCGGCCCTGCTCAGAAACCGAGAGCGCTGAAATGGCCGCAACATAGACTTTGAGCGTGGAGGGGGACCTGCCCGCGTCCAGTAGCTCTTGAAGGAAACACAGTACTCGCGATACCCCACATGTCTGTGGATCGAGCCCCTTAGCAGTGCACCATGTGTTAAACACTGACCATTTCGACATGTAGAGCCGCCTCGTAGAGGGGGCTCTAGATTGTATGATCGTGTTCATGACCCCGTCTGGCAGATTAGCGTGTAATCGTTGAGGCTCCACGCATGCAGAGACCAGCGCTCTGGATGGGGATGCCATATCGATCCGCGTGCTTGAGAGAGGAGGTCTCTCCTCACCGGTATCGGCCAGGGGGCTAAGTCTGCCAGCTGTATAAGATCCGGGAACCAAGCTTGGTTCTCCCAGCATGGGGCTATGAGGAGCACTGAGTGGCGCGCTTCCCTGATTCTCTCGATGACCTGAGGCAGCAGAGAGACCGGGGGGAAAGCGTACAACGGGCCGCTGGGCCAGATCTGGGCCAGCGCGTCCTCGTTCTTCGAGAAGAACTCTGGGCAGTGAGCGTTGTCTTTTGACGCAAAAAGGTCGACTTTCGCTTTGCCGAACCGTCGCCACAGTGACTGGACTGTTTGGGGGTGTAGAGACCACTCCCCAGGGGGAACGTTGTCCCTGGACAGTCTGTCGGGGCCCTCGTTCAGGTGGCCAGGCACATGCGCGGCTCTCAGCGAGCGCAGAGAGTGCTGAGCCCACACGAGGAGGCGTTCCGCCAGGGTGCAGAGCATCTTTGATCTGACACCGCCCTGGTGATTCACGTAGGCCACTACCGATGTATTGTCCGTGCGGACTAGAACATGGTGACCGTGGAGGAATGGGAGGAAGTGTTTGAGCGCTTTCTCGACCGCGAGCATCTCTAGACAGTTTATGTGTAGGAGATTCTCCTGGTCTGACCAGCGGCCATAGACCGGTCTGCCTTCGAAGAGCGCTCCCCAACCTAGGTTGGAAGCGTCTGTCGAGACAACTTTCCGGTGTGAAATCACTCCCATAGTCACTCCTGTGTGATACCATTCGGCTGCCAGCCAGGGCTGCAGGGCTGAAATGCATCCCTGACTCACTCTGACTCGCAAGCCGCCGGCCGCCCAGGCTCGGTGGGGCACGCGCATTTTCAGCCAGCGTTGGAGCGGGCGCATGCGCAGTAAACCCAGCTGGAGCACTGCTGCAGCTGAGGCCATATGCCCCAGGATACGCTGGAATGTCCTCAGCGGAACCCGGCTGCCTATTTGGAGGGATGCGGCGAGGAGGCGGATGCGGCGCGCGCGCTGCTCCGACAGTCTGGCCGTCATAGCCACCGAGTCCAGTTCTATTCCAAGAAAGGAAATTGACTGACGGGGTGATAGCGAGCTCTTGGTCCAGTTGAACGAGAGACCCAGCTCCTCCAGATGGCTGAGAAGCGCTGTTCTGTGAGACACAAGTTCCGTCTCTGACTGCGCTAGAATAAGCCAATCGTCCAGATAATTCAGTATTCGCATTCCCTGTTTCCTCAGGGGAGCGAGGGCCGTGTCCATGCATTTCGTAAATGTACGGGGTGCCAAAGACAGGCCGAACGGCAGGACTGTGTACTGATATACTCGACCCTCGAAGGCGAATCTCAAGAATGGCCTGTGACGGGGAGTTATCTGGATCTGAAAGTATGCGTCTTTTAGATCGAGAGAGATAAACCAGTCTCCTGGGCGAATCTGCGCAAGGATTTTTCTGGTTGTGATCATTTTGAACGGCCGTCTCATGAGGGCTTTGTTCAGATGTCTCAGATCTAAAATAGGTCTGAACGCTCCGTCCTTCTTGGGCACGAGGAAGTAGCGGCTGTAAAAGCCCGACTCGCTCAAAGAAGGATGAACCTGTTCTATAGCCCCTTTGCGCAGCAGCTTCGCTATTTCTGCTTGAAGCAAGTGCGCAGCTTCTGAACTCACTCTCGTCTCCGTCTGTGCTGTATAGCGCGGAGGGCGACGAGCGAATTGAAGCGAATAGCCGTGTTTTATAGTTTTCAGCACCCATTCTGACGCGCCCTGAATCGCTTCCCATGCTTCCGCATGCATAGCTAGGGGTCGAATGGTCTCTGGGCTCAGATCGCCGCGCTGCGCGGGATGGGGAGCCTGTATCAGAGAGAAAGGCGCGGCGCGCGCGCCGCTGGTGCTCGAACACGGGGGCTGGTAAACAGTATTGGCCGACTGTACAGCGTTCAGTAGCTCGGTCCCATCGGATGGAGCGTGATTTGCTGTCAAACATCCCAGGCGCGAGAGAGGCGTGGGGATTATCATGTCTACAAGTGAGTGCGCGTGCTCGTGAGCGGGCGCAGGGTTTACACTTATGACACGGCCAGTGTTTGGGAGCTTTAGAGGGTCCGTGACCCAAGGTAACTGGCTGGCAGAGCGAGCAGCGGGTAGGTGTGAGCACAAGGTTGTGGGCACATTTCCTACATTTAATACTCGAGCGGCTTGCGACCGCTTCATGAGAGAGCGCTCTGTAAGCGTTACCATGGGGACCCTGTTTGTGTGAAGCAGTGAGCACATGGGAGTGGGCACATTTTCTACACCTATAACACCCTCGGCTTGAGCCGCTGTTGCCCGGGGTAACCGAGTGGCAGAGCGAGTTACAGGTAGATGTGAGCACAGAGTTGTGGGCACATTTACTACACTTATTACTCGAGCGGCGTGTGACCGCTTTATGAGAGAGCGCTCTGAACGCGTTACCATAGGGACCGTGTTTGTGTGAAGCAGTGAGCACGTGGGAGTGGGCACATTTTCTACACTTACAACACCTTCGGCCGGAGCCGGAAAGCCCGCGTGAGATGCGGGTTTGCTTTCTGTATGTAAGAAAGCTGGCCGCGAGCTCGGAGAAGACAGCAGAAAAAAGTTTTTTCTGCTGCCAGAGCCGGATTCGAACACGGGTCTCTGGTGCGGAAGCCTAATGTTCTGCCACTGAGCCACAGGGGCACACATGAGCTTCCGGTCAGTGCGAGCATATGACCGAGCGTCGTGTTTCGTTTCGGCGTTTGTTTGCAGGCGCGCGTGTATTAAAACAGGCCCGTTTACTGCAGTATTAGTATTTCCAGCCGCCTGAACTTAGAGGGGACTGAGAAATATGTATCCCGTGAGATGCGGGTTTGCTTTCTGTATGTAAGAAAGCTGGCCGCGAGCTCGAGAGAAGCAAGCAGAAAAAAGTTTTTCTGCTGCCAGAGCCGGATTCGAACACGGGTCTCTAGTGCGGAAGTCTAATGTTCTGCCACTGAGCCACAGGGGCACACATGAGCTTCCAGTCAGTGCGAGCATATGACCGAGCGTTTGTTTGCAGGCGCGCGTGTATTACAACAGGCTCGTTTACTGCAATAATAGTATTTCCAGCCGCCTGAACTTAGAGGGGACTGAGAAATATGCGAGGATTGGAGGAAGTCCGGCCTAAGCGGGACGAAAACACTCTCTCTTCCTCCTTTCGCCGGTGCTCGTGACGTCCGCTCTGATATCCCTTGAGAACGGCGCAGTTGCGCGGCTCGAACAAAGGGAGAGAGAGCGGGAAGATGTCATTATGTGCTGTGACATCGTTTGTTTGCAGGCGTGCGTGTATAACAGGCTCGTTTACTGCAATATAGATATTTCTAGTCGCCTGAGCTAGGAGGGGACTGAGAAATGTGTGAGAAACGGAGGTGGCCGGAGAGTGACGCACGCGACCGAGACGCGGGGTAGCTTTCTTATAACGTAAAGGAAGCCAGCCCGTGACCGTCTACTTCTGACATCCCTTGTGAGCGGCGCCTTGCGCGGCTCGAACAGAGGGGGAGAGGGCGTGCGTCATCCGGGAGGGGTAGCTTCCTTGTAACGTAAAGGAAGCTATAGCCCGTGACCGTCCGTTCTGACATCCCTTGTGAGCGGCGCCGTTTGCGCGGCTTGACAGAGGGGAGTAACCTGCTGGTCTGCTTCATCCCCTGAGGCGACGGCAGTGCGGGCAGAGGCCGGCCGCTGCGCGTCGGTGAAGGGCGGGGGAGAAGGAGAGAGCGAGGCTCGCGGGAGGGGCTCCGGCGAGCGCTCAGCTATAACCACCGGCTCGGAAGGCCTTGAGAGCGGCGTTTTTTTCTTACGCGGCCCGGAAGAGGCAGCCGGAGAAGGTGGAGGATCGTGAAACATGGCGAGTCGAGCCCGCAGGGTCGACATCGGCAAGTCCTCACACTGTTCGCAGCCGCCCGTGAAGGGCGCGGGCTGCGTGGTCGAAACCCAGGCAGAGAGCGCAGATTACGTGGCGGTCTCCGTCGCTGAGCGCGGCTCTGCACGAGCCACAGGATGAGCGAGGCATTTGCAACAACGCCTCGCGCTCTTTTAGATGCAAAGTGTGTCGCGGGGCGAACACACAAACACATACAACACAGAGCAGTAAAAGGATATATTCGCCGGATAGCGAAGCAGGCAGGGAAAGCTGAAGGCGGCGAAGGCGGCCGGCGTCCTCAGGCTGAGATCCTCGGCGTGCTGGTCGCTTGATTCGACGGCGGCTTCCTCAGAGAGCAGCGATGCGTAGAGCTTCGCTGAAAAGACAGAAATCAGAGAAGCAGCCTCCGAGCCCTGTTTATATACGCTAAGCCACACCCCTTTTCGCGGGCTGTGACGCATTAAGCGCGCCAAGCGCGCTCATTGGTCGTGACGTCACGCCCAAGGGCTCAGCGGTAGGCTGCTGCAGTTGCCGCAGGGCAGCCAATGGGCACGCTAGTTAGCTTGCCCTAGGTCTGCAGGCTGCCGCACTGCGTTGACAAGATTATAAAAATTAAGGATAATTTTTGGCTTCAGTATCTCGAGAAAGAAAGGCTTTCCCGTAGCGTAAGCAAACTACGCAATACGAGAGAACCTCTCGTAAGAGAACAAAGCATAAGCCTCTTCCTGGCATGCAATGGAATCTACAATGTCAGTTGGTTATATCAACATATGTCAAATTAAGTTACGCGATATCAACAAATTAAGCTATAAACATTAATTTGAAATAACTTAAAGCGTATGTATAGTATATTTGCTTAAATAGTATTTAAACAAAGGAACTGCAAGGGATTAAAACCCTGCCCACACGCTGGTGAAAACTGGAAAAACCGGTTTTCTTTTGATTCCCTGAGAGGAGATCGATTAGCATTGGGGGTTGAATCGGCAGACCTGGGGGGTGGGTGGTTGTAATTTCTTGACTGTGCAATTGGTAGCAGCTAAAACAAGCAGCTAAAACAAAGACTGTGCAATTAATTAGCCAACATTTTGGAAATAACTTTCTTCATGTCGTTTTATTTATACACTGTAAAACATTATTATTATTATTATTTTTTTTGAATTTGTAAATATTAAATAGGCTATGTTTTACAAACAATTGGTTTACAAACTCTTGGAGGTTTGTGGTTACCATCATTCAGAAGAGTGGTGCTTGTGTTTAGACTTGTGTTTTACGTGATTAAATCAGGAAGATTACATTGGTTTCTGTCCACACGGAGACGCATTTAAGACGATTTAATCAGGAAATGGAGGCACCGGCGCGATATAACTTGCATTGCTCGTGAACTGAGCTCGTCTCATAAATGAACCGAAACTCAGAAATGTATCTAGAAAGCTTGAAATGTCCACTTTTAAACAAAACAATTCAAAACGAAAAGAAACAGATAACTCTCTTATGTAAGTGTGCATTTCTCTCTAGGCACGTTCACAATATCTGCGAAGATGACAAGTCAGCATTTTCAACATCTTTGACTGACACTGACACATAAAACACTAGTTGATTAGTAAACAATTAAAATGTCTCCTTGCTATATTTGACACATGATTACTTTTGCCAGTTCTTTGTGGCAAGCTTTATGCATCCGTTAACTATCGAATATCGTGACTCATATTTTGTACCAGACCATTTATGGTTGTTCATATTGTTCAACAAAGTTCTTGATAAAAAAAGAAAAGAAAAAAAAGAAGCTACTGTGCCTAATATTATTGTTGTATAGCGCGCAAGGTTTATGCGCATGCTTTAAGTCTTCTCCGTTTTTAGTGTATGTCTGTGGCAGAATTACAGTGCCTGGTCTGGTATGTATACTAGGCTACATCGTTTTGAGTCGGTTTCAGTGGTTTAGTGTGTACGCAGATATTTCTTGAGACGACGCCATGTTTTTATGTTTTACTCTTTTAGTTTTGTTGCAATTTCACCAAAAGCTTATAATTAGGAAATACACACGACACGCTAAACTTATATTCTCTATATGTTAAAAATGTTGTAAAAAATACGTATTATTCTTATATATTAAGAATAACAATATGATACATTTATATTGCACTCGAAATGATTTAGATATGGAAAGAGGAATTCTTCTCAACTACCACCAATAAAGTTTTAAAATTCTTCTTTAGAAATATTATATTTTGATGATTCTGCAAGTTCAGCAGACAGTGAGGTTCGGGTTTGTTCCGATCAGAGCTCGTGAGTGGAGAGCGCATTTCTGAATATTCCGCTCCGCTCGTTCATTCCGCTCAGGGTCCTCGGCCTCGCTCAACACAGATGTCCTGTTGCCTGGTTCGAAAATATGTGGAATACGGGCTGCTTTCGACTAAAAGTTTTTTTTTTCTAGTCGACTAGTATACTAGGCTAGTTGTTCATTTAAGTAATTCGTGGACAAATCGCCCCTTTATATTAATTTAATTAGCCTACTTATATCATGATCATGAGCGTTTACGTAATATAGCCGCACTCAAGCGCACAACACATTCTCACTCCCAACTCGTCACATATGGACGCTTGGCCAGGACCCCCTGGCGTCACTTTTCAACGATCTGGGTATACCTTTAGCGTCAATTTTCAACGTGCAGGGTAGTCCGATAGACTTCTATAGAACTCTGAACTGGAGCCTGCGGCGTTGAAATTTGACGTCTTGGGGAACCGTTGTCCGCGGTGAATGGGCCGAGACTACAATAAATACAAAATTAAAAGGAATAGTCTACAATAAATGATCTATGCCAGGGCTAGTCAAATGGCAGCCCCCAGATCATCTTTATCTGGCCCTTCAACTAGTTTTTGATGTTTTCTCTGAGACGCGCATTTTTAAAGGCCACATCTGTAAGAGCGTAACATTTAGTACAAGTACTTCAAACGAAATAAACTTATAGCCCGTTTTCTGAGTAACATTGAGAATATCTCTATAGATTGTTGCAACACCGCCGCCACGAACAATCAGACGGGGTTCGTGCTTATAGGAGTATCCTGATGGAGTAGACTCATTTAGACCGAAATAATCATTTGGTTTAAGCCAGGTTTCAGTAAGGCAAAGTACATCGAAGCTATTATCTGTGACTATTTCATTTACAATAACTGCCTTAGGTGTGAGTGATCTAATGTTTAGAAGACCTAGCTTTAGAAATTGTTTTTGATTACTAATAGCAACATTCTCTGGTTTAATAACAATTAGATTTTTTCTAGATCCTGCAGTAGATTTATTATTTGATCTCACTAAACGAGGAATAGACACAGTTTCTATGCAATGTTCAACACTATTTATATCAGTTAAATTGGTGCAGCAGAGACTATGATTTGGACTTTTGGTTACTAGTCAAAAGGTATTTAACATTTTGGAGATGTTATCTGACAGAAGATCCGATCCGAATCTGCTTGGGTGTAAGCCATCAGCACGGTAAAGCCTAGGACGCTCCCAAAACAGATTCCAATTATTTACAAAGAGCAGTTTCTGCTCACTGCACCATGACATTAACCATTCATTTAGCGCGAATAATCTACTAAACTTTTCATGACCTAGTCGATACGTGGGAAGCGGTCCTGACACAATGATCGTTATATCAGGCGATGTGCTGCGTACCGTATCGATCAGATTCCTGAAGTCTTTCTTCAGAACCTCCGTCTGGCGCAGCCTGATGTCGTTCACTCCTGCGTGCAAGACCACAGTTCCGACGCGCTCGTTCAGAATCTCGGGAACGCGAGCGGCGATTTCAGAAACACGAGCACCAGGAAAGCAGTGACTATGCACCTTGTCCTTACTTTTATTTAACGTAGCGTGTACGTGTCGAACGATGGAATCGCCGATGATCACAGCATCGCGTTCTGTTTCGCAAAGAGGGGAGAAGCGGTTTTGTGTGGATATCTTGAAAACCGGGAGGGTCGGAGACAGTTTTCTTGGTCTAGACCTGACTCGCGTCTTCCGCTGCGGAAATATCCAGGCTTCGTGGTGGCGTGTTGGAGCCGGAGTGAACGAGACCATGGCTGATCGCGACCTCGACATTCGGGACCGATGTTGAGGAACGCACGGAGTAGACGAGGTCGGAGTCAGCGGGTTAGTAACGTTAATCACTGATTTGTGTGCATCGGCGCGTGATGTTTCAAGAGCCAAACGCCGGTCTATCAGCTCGGCTTGTCTCACTAAAAGGTCGTGGATCTGTTTCTCAACAGCTTCCAGCTCGGACTGCACCGCGTGCAGCTCAAATGTGTCTTCACCTGCACCAAGAGGTAGACTACTTACATCTGATATATTCGCCATTTTAACAGATGGACAGTACGTTAAGTTAGCAACGACGCTACCAGTGATGCTATCAATATTAATACTAATTTATGGCTTAAGTCTTGGATATAATCCGTCTTTTTAGTGGTACGGGTGTAGAGTAGACGCACGATAGGCGAAAAAATGTTTGTTTGTAAATGAATGCGGAGAAGACGCGTTCAGCCGTGATCCACGTACGTAACCTATAAGAGTATCCAGCGTTGGATCACTAGGCTTGAGACGCGTCTGCTCAACAGTCCGCGTTGTAACTATGAGGTGAGGAAAAGTAGAAAATGTTCGTTGTAAGTGAGTTTAAAGAGAAATCAAGAATTATAAATCAATCGATGGAGCTCCAAAGACAACAACGCGTTCAGACGCGACGCATTTAAGGATACTTTGATGAATAAAAAGTAAAAAAAAAAAACAGAGAAGCTGTTTTTCAAATAGAAATATTTTGTAACAACAACACTACTGGAGCCGTATTCACAAAGAATTTTAAGGCTAAAAGTAGCTCCTAACTGGCGAATTTAGGAGCAACTCCTAAAAATAATGGGCGTGTCACTCGTAACTTTAGGACTCCTAATATTTTTGACTTAGAGTAATTCACGAAGCATTTTAGCCCTAAAAGTAGCACCTAAGCCTGGGACAGCTTAAAAGAAGTCGAGAGGACTCCTTACTCACTAAGACCTATTCACAAACCGCTTTTAGTGGCATTTCACATTGCCATGTTTTGAAATGCGTATACGGCGGCTACAGGAGCTTCCAATCGCGAGGGAACAATTTTGCATTGGAGGCATAACTAGGCATGCAATAACGCCACCAACAACAACCAAAACTAGGCTACTCGTTGCATGTAAACTAATTGTAACATTTGATTGTGAATCAAATTAAAATGTTCTTCTCTTTGCAAACTTAGGCAGAGGCATATAGTGACAGATTAATTAAATAATGTTGCAAAGATGTTGCATCAATCCATATGTTTCATTAGGCTACTAGGCTATTTGTTTTGCCTTACTCTTTATTCATTTAGGCTATTTATTCAGTTATTCATCATCTTCCGTCCTTCGCACTACTTGTGTAGAGCACGCATTCTCAGACCTGTCACCTGTCACTCATCATCGTAGGGGAGGGGTTTGGAATCATTCCCGCGTTACAATCATCAGCCAATCAAGGTGGTCACTTCAGTCAAGCTTGTGCATGAGTAATGACGTCATCCATAGCAACGAAGACTCACTCTTAGTTTAAGTTGTCATTTTTCTTTACTAAGAGTAGGTCTGAAAGGCGTTGTAAATAACTTTTAAAGGACAAGTTCGGTATTTTACACTTAAAGCCCTGTTTACAGATCGTATCTGATGAAATAGAACGGTTAAGATTAAAATTTGGACACATGCTCCTGTCCCGAGAATTTTAGGTTTATTTCGCTTTCCCCCCCACCCCCA
The DNA here is from genome assembly GCF_964197995.2 of Scardinius erythrophthalmus. Classification (NCBI taxonomy): domain Eukaryota; kingdom Metazoa; phylum Chordata; class Actinopteri; order Cypriniformes; family Leuciscidae; genus Scardinius; species Scardinius erythrophthalmus. Next base: position 16,321,248 of record NC_138221.1, read on the forward strand.
CAATGGTTGTCTAGGTGCACTGGGACATTCCTTCCTAAAACACATTAAACTTTCGTTTACAAAGACGTAAAAACTCACCGAGTGGTCAGGGGTGTTCACTGGTATGCTCACTCAAAAAACGCTGAAAAAGATGCACTCCAACAGGTTTAATCGTAGTTTTGTCCAACTCCATTGACTTGTATTGAAAGAGATGTGCGAGGTACAGTATTACTCTGCCGCTTCTTCTTCTGCTTCTTCTGTGTATTCAATGAAATGCAAGCGGTTTGCTTGCAATCGGCAAAGGCGCATTATCGCCACCAACTGGGCTGGAGTGTCTATTATTCAAGCTCTCAACGGAAGAATCTACAGGTGTGAGACGTTTGGAAAAATAGATCCACAGTTTTACAACGAATGGTAAAACACCTGTTGGAAAGCATATTTTTCAGCGATTTTTGAGTGAGCATACCAGTGAACACCCCTGACCACTCGGTGAGTTTCACGTCTTTGTAAACGAAAGTTTAATGTGTTTTAGGAAGGAATGTTCCAGTGCACCTAGACAACCATTGTGGGGGTGGGGGGGAAAGCGAAATAAACCTAAAATTCTCGGGACAGGAGCATGTGTCCAAATTTTAATCTTAACTGTTCTATTTCATCAGATACGATCTGTAAACAGGGCTTTAAGTGTAAAATACCGAACTTGTCCTTTAAGAGAAAACTCCTAGCTAAAATCTTTTAGTGCGATTTAGGAGTACTCCTAGTGGTAAGATAAAATGCTTTGGGAATACGGCCCCTGGGGCTTATACCATGAAGCCAGTTTAGGTGGCTAGCCAGCTATGTTCCAGTTTAGTTACCGCCAACCCTGGGTTTTAGGTACTATGAAAGTAGCTCGGCTTTAATCGGTGTTCGTCGCCATGGTATCTTACGTTGCACGGCTAACCTGCTCCGAGGCAGGTTATGTTCTGGATTCCAGGGCCCGTATCCATAAAGAATTTTTGTGCAAAAAGTGGCTCCTAGCGGACAAATTCTAAGAAAATTCTCAGAGTCATGACATTTTCTTAGAATTTCCCCTAAAAGTGACACGAAAATCCCAGTTAATATAAAAGCTATTCCTCAAGATTCCTAGCGCTTAAAAGGGCTCCTAAGGCGAGATCTACTCGCAGGGAAAGAAGAGCAGGGAAGAGGACTTTTAGTGGCTTAGGAGTTCCCCTAAGCAGCTGCACAAAATGGCCAACAGAGGAGGCAGGAGAGATGCTTTCCTTTTTTTCTCCATTTTCTGTGTTCATAGGATATTTGTTAACAAGCCTTCATAAATAGACCAGCCAGCAATCACAGACATTGATAAAAGCTGAGCCGTGTTACCCTCGTTAAGACCACACTGAGTTGTAACGTTGCAATTAATTAATTCTACTTCATTAAGGACAACCCCTTGAGATAGGCCATCTTGTTTTCAATGGGGTCCATATGGGAGTGAAAGTACAAAATATGCCAGCTAGGATATTAATATGAGCAAACAAGACACAAATCATTATTTGAACAGGGTGTAATGAGCTTAAGTTTTCACATATTTTAGATTCTAATGTTAGGCTATAACCCCTACAGCTTACTATTCATTTTCCAGATATTTTCTTGAATGTGAAATATTATTTACAATTACAGTCTGCATAAGATTAGAGTGTATAATTATGTTTATTGATTTGAGGGTACATTCTTTGCTCATTATCACCAAAAGTTCATTTTCATCAAACTTGTAGGATCAACCAATCACGGCTTTTGAAATGATGACTCATGCCTAGCAACGGGGTCAACCACACCTCCTCACTAAGATAGGATTTTCCATTCATTCCTTGCTCAGAGTTCACTGAAAATGTTCTGGAATCACTTCTAAGCTAAAACTCCTGGCAAGGAATTTTTAGGTTAAGTTAGGAGCTCTCTGAGAGGATTCTCAGAATCTTTAGGGATACGGGCCCTGATCTCAAACTGAAGTTTGACCAATCAGCTGAGAGCAAAGAAACATATAGGTGACGTAACTTATTCCCAGTGTCTGTTGCAATGACTTCTCCTTTTCTTCCAAATCCGGTGGACATCTCAGCGCAAATTGTTTGATGAGCACTTCGTGGAGAAAGAGTTTTTAGCCAGACAAAATCCCCTTGCCTTAACTGATAGTTACTTGTATGAAAGATACAGATTTTCCGCGGAAGGAATGTCTTATCTTTGCGAACTTCTTGAGCCGCACATAAAGAATTTAACATGTCGAATTCATGCACTTACTGTACCGCAAATGGTATTGCGTTGCGTTTTTTAGCGCAATTTTCCACCGGACAAAATTGCGATTGTTAACTCATGATTTCTGTTCTGTCTGTGTGCACCAATCCTGCACTTCTATCTACTCCTCAACCAGACCACCTAGAGACTTCGGGTTTTCGGCATTATGTTGAAAGGCAAGGAAGGTCTAATCTCGGGAACGCACAAAAAAAATCCAGGAAAAGATTTACTATCTCTTAGTGTTGTGATCCCTTGACGTCAGAAAATTGCGCTAAAACACTCACTGAGTTTTTATTACTTGTTTTTTTGCAAGTGGTACATACTTGCACGGTGGGTGACGCACAGAAGCTAGGGGAAAACACGGGTTGTCGAACCATTCGCAAGGTGGTCCTTGCTCTGCAGGAGAATAGTTTCATTAATAGTGTTCCCTGGACATTTATCGACCATGTCCATATAAAGAGGGCTTTTATAAAATTGCCGGTAAGATATATTGATAGGGTGACATCACATGAACACATTTTTTTTTCTTTTTTTTCAAAAAGCAAATTTCACAAATGTACAATATAATACATGTTAAGAATTATTTTAAATCTTTATTATTCTGTTAATCTTATGATAGGATTCCCAAGTCATTGCAACATGTATGCAGTCTTTTGCTCCAATCTCCACTGCTCTAGGGGAACATGAGGCAGATTATGTTAATAGGAAATCCTATCACAGCCATAATGTTCAGGTAGAGATGATGTGAATATGTGAGATGATTATTTTCTGTGAGATGAGTCTTTAAATTAATAGTAACATTAAAAGATATAACAATGATCTACTAAACATTTCATCTGCAGACGACTTGTGGTCATGAACGTATGATCACAAGTTTGGATGCCAAATGCCTGGCTCCAGTGCTTGTCTCACAAATTTTCCGTGAGTCTGTGTTGTGTCAGCACTTTGAGGAAAGCAAGTTAAATTTGGTACAATACAAAACACTGTTAATTTGAACTGAGATAGAAAAACCTACACAATAACCCCCTATCATGACCCTCAGACAGGGCCACAGCACCGCTTCAGTGTGGCCCTCAGTAAAACCAGAGTGAAGATAGAGATGACCTTTGGCATCCTAAAGGCACATTTCAACTGTGTTTGGCGCTTAAGAGTCACCAGAGCGGGCATCACAGATAGTGGCTGCATGTGCCATTCTGCACAATATAGCCACCAGTAGAACGGAGCGAGAAACACCACAAAACCAGCTTATCCCCGATGACACTGACCTGATCACACTTGACCACTCAGCTGGTGCAGATGTAGATGCAATCACCATACAATATTACACTTAATAAAAGCACATTGAAACTGCAGATAGGTCTCAAACTGTTTTATTGGTTTTGTGGGATGGGAGGGAGAAAGAGAGCAAGGGAAAGTTGCATTAATAAATATTCATACTAAAGTGTTACTTGGTTAAGTAAGTTCACATACTGATGTCACAGGTCGGGGTGGAGCGCCAGCGGGCCGCCCACCCCTTCGCCCGCGTGCCGCCCCTGAGGAGCTGACCGTGGACACGAAGGAGACAGACACAGAATTAAAATAAATGTTCTTTATTAAATAAATAAAAAAAATTGCTTAAGTCTCTTCAGCGAGAGAGGAATGAACATAATTCACAGCTTCCGCGTTCTCTTCTTCAGCGTTCTCTTCACGTATCTTCTCATATAGGAATCTATCCTTAATGGACCTTTCTCCCTGAGGAGGAATCGGCAGCTTGCCGATTCTGACGTCAGAGCTCGTCTTGTGCCACCACTCTATTAGAAGGTCTGCTTGGGACTCGACGGGCGAGGACCTTCTGTCTGCTGGGTTCGATGTTGGTCGGTACATTCTGTTATGGGATGGCAGGAATGAACCCAAAAGCAGACGAGGATATGCAGACACTCAGGGTTTATTTTGACACAAAACAGAAAACAAAGCCCACGAGGGGGCAAAACAGGACTGAGGGGAGGTCACTTTGACTAAGACAAGATAATAAACAAAGACTAGACTCTGACTCGACAATGACAGGAAACTAAACAGGTTTCAAACGAAGTACTCTTTTCACAATGTACCAACACAGGACAGCAAACACAAGGGGATTAAATAGGGAGAAACTAATGAGGGAAACAGGTGACACAGGTGAAGCAATAATGACAAAACGAGGATAACAAGGGGGCGGGGCTGGGTGACGAGACAACACAAGCACATGGCCCAAACAAATGGCCATGTGCTTGCACATAAAACATGGGCCTGTCATGATCCTGCCTCAAGACCAGGGAAAATCAGACAGAAAGGCAGAATCATGACACATGACACTCGAATTGATAGATGTGCCTATCTGAGCTAGGCATCATGTATGACAGTTGCCAAAGTGAGATATGAGCTACAGAATGACCAAACCTGCCATGAGCTATATAGGAGACATATCTTGTATGTAAATATAGGGCTTATATGTGGATATAAATAAGCAATACAGGAGACATATATGGCCTGTATATGCACATATATGCACCTCAATTTTGCCTAAATGGCATATATATGCATATGCAGCATATATATTATCATATATGTGCATATAAACTGCATATAGGTTTCATATATGTATCCTCATATAGCTTTTTTCCATGTGGGGTAATGTATGATTTCATTTCTGTCAAGCTGCTGGTGAAAATAAGAGCTTGTTCTTCAGTGATTTTCCTGGTAAAAAAATAAAGGTTAATAAGTTACACAAAGGTAATATCGCATCAGAGTAAACAACACATGCATCTGAACGACGTGTTAAGAGTTTATTTGAAGCGCTGAATATGAAGCACTTTCATGTTTAGGAAAACTTGGCTTGTGTTGTTTCAGCACTAGATGATTTATGTTAGTTTTGTTTGTTGTGTTGTTGTGGCTTCAACAAAACCTGATAATCTTAAGTGATCAAGGTCACTATATTTTTCAACATGTGATTAGCCTTAGTACTTAGTTCAGAGTCTGAAATATTGATTATTCCTCTCTCTTCATGTCTGTAAGTAATGAAACTTGTTTGTTTTTAGCAGAACTGCCAGAAAGCATCTGGAAGAAGAGGACGGAGAGAACGCCAGTGATCCAGAACCTGCAGAATGAAACATCAAGATACTGAAGAACAAAGAGGTTGGTGTTTATTCTTGATTCCTCATTCATTCTTCATGATGAAGAACATGCTGATGCTCACCAGATTTACATTGTTTCATGACCAAACTAGTGATTTATAACACAAATAATCTTCATGACATTAAAATAGATCATAATCGTGACAGTTGTTGACCAGATTTGATGAGATTAAAATGACAGTGATCTTGACTTTGAGCTTCACTTTTCATTTCACATTTGTCTCTCATTTGAAATCTCACTTGATTTAATGTTTCTTTTAGACCTGATGGACGTGAACGAGAAAGGAAAACAGAAGCCTAAAAAACTCTTCAAATGTAAATCAAGTCTGAAGATTCTCATGAGGATCCACAGTGGAGAGAAACTTTACACACGTGATCAATGCGGGAAGAGTTTCACTCGGGCCTTCGTTCTGAAATCACTTCTGCCTTCTCATTCAGAAGAAGAGCACCAGAAAAACTACACTGGAAAAACACTTTCATGTTCAGGAGCTGAAGAAGAGGCCGTAACACTTTCAACAGAGATATGAATCTGATATTCATTTTAACTCATTCATTGTTTTTCAGAGATCAGTCTCTTTAGTTTTAATTTTTATACATTTTTTTGTATTTATATATAATATATAATATATATACATATATATATTAGGGGTGTGACTAATATATACAGTAAGTGTGTATCCATAATCAAAGTAGCCTACTGCTCTCTCAAAACTACAAGTTCAAACAGAAAAAAAATTTTTCTTCAAGCATGAAAAAGAGATAAATTAACTACACAAAACAGACTAAGATTATGGTCATGTTCTTTTTCAAGAAAGCATGTCGACGATTTCTGGCAGCAGTTGAGACCTTTGGGCAGTAGGGCTGCACGATATGAGGAAAAGCTGCGATGTGCGATTGTTTAATATTGCGATGTCGATATATGACTTGTGATATGTGAATGTTAGCTATACTGTTGTTCCCATGTCTTAGTGCTTTAATAGGTTCTTTGCGTGGAAGAGGTGTTAGTGAGGCCAGTAGGGGGCGCTCACCATGTGGTCTGTGTGGGTCCTAACGCCCCAGTGTAGTGACGGGGACACTATACTGTCAAAGAGCACCGTCCTTCGGATGAGACGTTAAACCGAGGTCCTGACTCTCTGTGGTCATTAAAAATCCCATGGCATTTCTCGTAAAGAGTAGGGGTGTAACCCCGGTGTCCTGGCCACATTCCACACATTGGCCCTTACCAATCATGGCCTCCTAATAATCCCCTTTAATTGAATTGGCTTTATCACTCTCTCTCCTCTCTCCACCTATAGCTGGTGTGTGGTGAGCGCACTGGCGCCGTTGTTCTGTGGCTGCCGTCGCATCATCCAAGTGGATGCTGCACACTGGTGGTGGTTGAGGAGAGACCCCTGATATGATTGTAAAGCGCTTTGGGTGTACAGTAGTACATATGAAAGCGCTATATAAATGCCTCATTCATTCATTCATTCATAGGTCAAATGTTTATTACCTGCCTGGTTCAGATTACACTATTTTAGCGCGATTTTGGCACGATCCGTTTCATGGAGATTCGTAAAGGACAACGGGCGTCGGGACGCAAGATTCGATCGTTTCATTTCATGTCATAGTGGGCGACAACCTCTGCGATGCTTCAGGACATCACAACAGAAAGACTTTCATGTTTAATTTTAACGGCTCTCCACGACGGGTTGAGTGTGTGCGAGAGTGAGTGTGCGCGAGTGAGTGAGAGTGGTGCGGGCAACAGTGAGTGTGCGTGTGTACGCGGGGGAGTGAGCGTGTGTGTGCGAGCGAGCGAGTGAGTGAGTGAGCGAGGGACAGAGAGTGTGTGTGTGATTGGCCCGGCACACAAATGATTTAAAAGTGGCAGGGGCATCTTCAATACTAATTTCACCCTCACGCTCCATCACGCTGACATCACAACAACTCACGAGACAAAGTTTCACCTCGACGAGAAATCTCGTCGCGTTTTAATCTTGCGAGATCTCGTAACACGAGATCTCGTCACATCCCTAATATATATATATATATATATATGATCCACTCAATGAATACAGAAATGATTATGATAGCATGCATAGACTTGGTTATTGTATTTTTAATAAGAATAAAGTAATCATTCAAAAAGGATATATATATCTATATATATTTGAAGAGACAAGGTATTCTGACCCCAACCCTTCAATGGACTCTTCTCTGTGGTTTTTCCCTTGGCGCGCCTATATAACTCTACACGTCTCTAGAGAGATCAATTTTCACCTCCATTTCACCAACTGAAAAAGATGAGCACACACAACTTGCTCACAAATTTGATCAAACAGACCCTCTGAGTTTCCCCCATTACACCAGACTGAACCCACCAGACTAGTATCCCAGTACTAATCTGGACTAGTAATCTGTACTAGTCATCACAGTGTTCATTTAAAATTTCCCTCTTTTACCTCTTAACAATCTAGACTTTGTCTCTTACCAGTCTCAGTTTACGCCACTTCAGTTCTTTTGATGATTCCAGTGGTGTCCCTCCTGGGCCCTTTTCCAGTGGAGACAACGCCAAATTGCTAAATTAATTTAATCATTAATTTAGTCACACATTACTTTTTGTCAAGTCACATATACAAGGTCATACATTCATAAGGGTATGTATTAACACATACATACATACATGAGGGTTAATAACAGTTGTTTGTTCTATCAATGTGTTAGAGAATTCTGGGACATCATGGGACTCCACATGCAATCCTCATGCGTTTTATTACCTTAATCTAATTACCATCTTGTTTCTACGATTCTATGTTTCTACGACAGATCACAGCAGCTCTACAGCATCATAGGCCTTAACGTTAGCGTTACAAGAAGTTAAAACATTTTTAGATTACAGCAGAAAACTGCTCACTTCCTGAAATATCCAATTGATCTTATAACTATCATTCTCACAACAATTATGACGATATGGAAGCTTGTTTCCGCCACAGAAAAAACATTTTAAAAGATAATTGTGACTTTTTATCTCACAGTTTACATCTCGCAATTCTGACTTTATTTCTCAGAATTGGGAGATATAAAGTCAGAATTGTGTAAAATAAAGTCGCAATTGCGATATATAAAGTTAGAATTACGTGAAATAAAGTCGCAATTGCGTGAAATAGTCACAATTGTGTGTTATAAAATCAGAATTGCGTGAAATAAAGTCGCAATTGCGTGAAATAGTCACAATTGTGTGTTATAAAGTCAGAATTGCGTGAAATAAAGTCGCAATTAATAAAGTCAGAATTCTGACTTTTTTTCTTGCAATTCTGACTTTATAACACATAAGCGCAAGTTTATATCTGACATCTTTTCTCAGAATTGTGAGACATAAACTCACAAATTGAGCGTCAGTGTCAGTTCTGGCAGGCCAGGTAGTCAAGATGCTGCTAATGCTATTTGCTAACAACACTGTCCTGTCAGCTGATTTGCTCCAGCTGAGCTGCATTAGCTCGTTAACTCCCCTCGCTGCTCAATGGCCAAAGCTCAAACAAGGCGCCCTATTTAAAGCACATTCAGTTTGATCATACATGCTTGATATTAATATGTAGTGACTCTGTAGCAGCTCTTATAAGTATAAAGACGGGAACAACTAGAAGTCATCAAGATCTACTGTATGAAGTGTTATTTGCAAACTCAAGAATGGTTAGGCAGGGGAAAAATGTAGTATATCTGTGGGTACCTGCACATATGGGAATTCAGGGAAATGAGAAGGCGGATAAGGTGGCAAAAGAAGCAGTTAAAAAAGGAGATGTTGAAGTCAACATTAAATTATCAAAATCAGAGGGGAAAGGCATAGTGTGGAGAAGTATAAATCAACAATGGCAACAGAGCTGGGATAATGAAACAAAAGGGAGACATTTACACGAAATTCAAAGCAAAGTAGGTATATCAAGAAGTAGGGGAACAAAGAGGAAAGAGCAGGTGATAATGAGCAGGCTGAGAATTGGGCATAGTAATCTTAATGGTACACTTTTTATTACAGGAAATCATCCTACAGGAATGTGTGAACAATGTCAGGAGGCTGAGACAGTAAAACATATTCTTATAACATGCAGGAAATTTAATCAGGAAAGACAAGAAATGTTAACACAACTAAAAAAAATAAGAAAGGTAGATAATACAGTAAAAAGTTTATTGGAGTATGGAGAGAGTGTGGAGGGTAGGAAAGTGATATTTGGTTTTCTGAGGATAACTGGATTAGATAGGAGGATTTAGTATGAATGAGAACAAAGGGTAATTAAAACCGAAAGGTGGCAGTAATGCAACTCAAAGGATGCCAGCTGCCTTAAAAACCCAAAAAGAAGAAGAAGAAGATCATACATGCTTGCTGCTCGCTTCTGCTGATCTGTACGCTGGTAAAAAGCTGTTTAATTCCTTCATCTAGCTTGTTTCTCAGTCATCTCTTACACTGTAGACTGTCAAAACAGTTCAAAGACAGATAATTCTAGGTAACAGCATGTTTTAGCAATTGCAGTCTTGAATAGTCATTTCAATAATTAATAATTTTTACCATAATATAAATTGCTAAATTAGGGTGGCTCAGACGACACCGTTTGAGACACTCAATTTCTGTTTTGGGGGGATAGCTCATCTAGTCAAATAACATGAGCTTGCTGCTGCTGCTTCCCCTCATGCTGATAATGCTGTCCCTATATGCAGCTGCTAACTCCTCATACTGCTGCTGTCCCCTGACTTCTGCAAATTCATGAATGGTCAGGGGACTCATCTGATCAGAAACAGACTGCTGCTGCTGTCCCCTGATTCTGCTAACTCATGGGTGGTCAGGACTCATCTGATTATAACATATTGCAATTATCCGTATATATTCGTAGATTAATAAGCATATAAATTGTTAAAATAAAATCATCCTCTGTTCTCAGAGGATTGCCAGGTGTGGTTTTGTTTGGGGGGATATTTTAGCTCTCACAGTCTTAAACTGTGAGCGTTCCCTATGCTGCTGCTGTCCTCTGACTCTCTGCTATTTCATGGTGCTCATGAAAGGTCAGAGGACTCCCTGAACAGAGCCATACCGCCAAATTTCAATTCAGGAACATCAACTTGTTTGCAATCTATTCAATAAAAATTCTTAAATTATTGTTATTGTCTGTGTGTTCTTGACTTAATGGACCTGACAGAACTATAGATATAAAGTCCAATTCTAAGGAATTTAAATTTTTCTAATTTTTTTTTTACCTCAGAATAGTTTTTATCTCTCAATTCTTTTAAACACGCAACTTTATAACACGCAATTGCGACTTTATATCATGCAATTCTGACATTATATCTCCCAATTGCATATTATAAGTCAGAATTGCGAGATATAAACATGCAATTCTGAGAAAAAAGTCATAATTCTGACTTTATAAGACGCAATTCTAACTTTATATCTCACACTTTTGACTTTATAACACGCAATTCTAACTTTTTAACACGCAATTGCGACTTTCACGCAATTCTGACTTTATATCGCAATTCTGACTTTATAACACGCAATTGCGACTTTATTTCACGCAATTCTGACTTTATATCTCGCAATTCTGAGAAATTAATTCAGAATTGCGAGATGTAAACTCGCAATTGTGAGATTAAAAGTAGCAATTATCTTTTAAAATGTTTTATTCTGTGGCGGAAATAAGCTTCCATATGACAACATTAAAACATGGATGTAAATTATTTCATGCAAATTCTATAGCATTCTGACCACTGTAATATTACTTCAGAAAGCTGTTCATTAAAGCTCCAATATGTAGGAATTTTGTAATAAAATTTCCGAAAATAACTTGCACAGTGTGATATATTTCCTCCAGTTGTGTACTTACAATATTTCAAAAGTCTCCAAAGATTTTTTATTTCAGAGAAATTCCGATTTTAAATAACTGTCCGTCCCGGAAAAGAAATGTCGCCTCTCAGTGACGCAATGTCCGCTCTATCCATTTTTTTTTTTTTTACAACAACTTTATTGAGTTTTTTTTCTTATCACAATAAACAACAAAGACGTCTGACAAAGAAGAAAAATAAAATAAAAAATATGACCCACCACACCGGAATATCACATGGTCAAATGCGGAAGTGGTGGTTATAGCGTTATAGCCATAGACTGTATGGTTAAAGCTGTTATGGATCACGATTACTCTTTGGCGAGTATTGAAGTGCCAACAAAACGAAAGCGTCCATGTTCTGATACACGCAGACTGTGTGACAAACGAAGGAATAAAACCCGGATAAATATCGGCCAGGCGTTTTCGCGATGGAGAGAGCTGCGCGACAATCTTGGACTTGACAGAGACTCTGCTCTCGCGAGTGTATTGATAGACAGGTAAGACATGCAACTGTCAATAATAGCACTTATAAACAAACTTATATTGCTCTTTGTACTTCGGTAAGGCTTTTTATCACGTGTGGTGACCGAGATTATGGCAGTACAATTACATAGTCGGATATGTGTCGTTAAAAAAATATATTTAGTCATTACTTGCAAATGTTCGTTCAAATTTACTTTTAGATATTGGTTTGAACACGTTAAACAACACGGCATTAACCATAATAACGTAAAACTGCACAACATTAACCCAACAAATAATTTGACAAATAGCTGTAAGTTGTAACGGGATAATATAGCATAACATTTCACGTTCCTTGCAGTTCATTAATTATGATGACATAAAATAATACGATCAGACATACAGGTAATACAAAAACGAATAAATTACCTCATCCGTGATCATGATTCATTAATTCCATTTAGATACATCGCTAGATGGTGAAAACGCATTAAAAACGACATCTCCCATCGTCACCTCCTTCATAGCGTCATCAAGCTTCGGTTAGAGAAAAAATCAGTTAGAGAAATCCATAACAGAATTGCAGATATCTTTAAATGAGATTTGACTAGGAATAATTCCAATTCAAGATATCTCTTAAGTTTTGCCTATAGTCAAAAATCCAACTCAAGGTATCTACAATTGTAATTTGACTAGTAAACAATTACTTTACGATATCTACAAATGTATTTTGGATATATTTAAAAAATTTGAACTAGATGTGGTGGGACGTACAGAGTTTCCTTTTTTTTTAACAAATTAATTTAATGCTTGTGGGTAATTAGTGTCCAATTATGTTCCGCGAGGGAGTGTATAAAAAAAAAAGGGATTTGAATGCACCGTGTGTGTGGTCACCGTCTGTGCGTCATTGCCGGGGACCGCCCGTTCCGGTTTGTTCATCCCGTCTGCTTTGAGGTATGTGTTGTCTGGCTGACTAGTTAGCACATAGATTTGTGACTTTATGTAATAGTCATTTGGTTTATAGCATTATGGCTGATGGTTTGTCGTTGGCGGTGGCTATTCATATGCCCTGCCTGCATTCCTGTGCTTTGTGACACGGTGGTATCCTTCTGTGTGTGCGTGACGTGGATGTGAGCCTAGTTATGAAATGAAGGTACGTGAAACTATCACTATTTTGTAGTGCTCATTTTTTTACACTGCAAGTATATATTAATGTTTAAATTTTAGGAGGAATAGACTGTTCGGCAAGGAAACGCTGTTTGACGTTGCTGCTTTGTATCCCGGATTTCTCCTGTGACAACTGAACTTCTTTTATCAACATGTGCGCGCTCGATCCAGGCTGTGTTTGGGTGACGCATGCTCTCCAGCATGGTTCTCGTGCTCGCTGTGTTTTGTTTCTTTTTTTCTTTAACTAGTCCTTCAATGTGTTTGCAAGTTGTGTTTTTTTGTACATTTATTTTATATTTTTTTCCAGTGTATTCCTTGATGAATGTTTGTGTAATTGTGTTCTTTATTTGACTATTTTTGTGAAGTTGTCTTGTAGTGTGTTTTTGTTTTGCTTGAGGGGTCCAGCGAGAAGGATATTGAGGTGAACATACACCTAGCTTTGATATCAAATCCTGATCTCCATCATTGTAGTATTGTTTTATGATTTTCTGATTTATTAATTTAAATGTTTATCATTTGTTTTGTTGTAAATTAAGTGTCCCTTGTTTGAGATTATTGTGGTAATTGTGCCTTCATTACAGGAGCCGAGGCTTCCGGGCAGGCCGCTAGTAGGCCCTCACGTGTGGAGGTTTTGTCATAGAGTGCTGTGCGTTCATGCTTGAGCTTATTGGAGTGCGTGTGTTGTTCTCTTACGAGAGGTTCTCTCGTATTGCGTAGTTGCTTACGCTACGGGAAAGCCTTTCTTTCTCGAGATACTGAAGCCAAAAATTATCCTTAATTTTTATAATCTTGTCAACGCAGTGCGGCAGCCTGCAGACCTAGGGCAAGCTAACTAGCGTGCCCATTGGCTGCCCTGCGGCAACTGCAGCAGCCTACCGCTGAGCCCTTGGCGTGACGTCACGACCAATGAGCGCGCTTGGCGCGCTTAATGCGTCACAGCCCGCGAAAAGGGGTGTGGCTTAGCGTATATAAACAGGGCTCGGAGGCTGCTTCTCTGATTTCTGTCTTTTCAGCGAAGCTCTTCGCATCGCTGCTCTCTGAGGAAGCCGCCGTCGAAACAAGCGACCAGCACGCCGAGGATCTCAGCCTGAGGACGCCGGCCGCCTTCGCCGCCTTCAGCTTTCCCTGCCTGCTTCGCTATCCGGCGATCATATCCTTTACTGCTCTGTGTTGTATGTGTTTGTGTGTTCGCCCCGCGACACACTTTTGCATCTAAAAGAGCGCGAGGCGTTGTTGCAAATGCCTCGCTCATCCTGTGGCTCGTGCAGAGCCCCGCTCAGCGATGGAGACCGCCACGTGGTTTGCGCTCTCTGCCTGGGCTTCGACCACGCAGCCCGCGCCCTCTCCTCGGGCGGCTGCGAACAGTGTGAGGACTTGCCGATGTCGACCCTGCGGGCTCGACTCGCCATGTTTGATGATCCTCCACCTTCCCCGGCTGCCTCTTCAGGGCCGCGTAAGAAGAAACGCCGCTCTCAAAGGCCTCCCGAGCCGGTGGTTATAGCTGAGCGCTCGCCGGAGCCCCTCCCGCGAGCCTCGCTTTCTCCTTCTCCCCCGCCCTTCACCGACGCGCAGCGGCCGGCTACTGCCCGCACTGCCGTCGCCTCAGGGGATGAAGCAGATGACGCCGCTGACAGCTGCTCTCTGCTTGCTTCGGACAGCGAGGAGTGGTCGGGCTCTCACCGCTCCGCCTCCTCGACTCCTGAGTCTGGCAGGTCCCGCTCCAGTGTCGACGCGGAGCTTATCCGCCTCCTCACCAAAGCGGTCGACCGACTGGCATTGGACTGGTCCCCACCCAAGGAGCCCGCGCCTAACCGACTCGACGGGTGTTTTCTGCCTAGCCGCCGCCAAGCGCCAGCCTCTAGGTCAGCACCCTTCCTGCCTGAGCTCCACCAGGAGCTATCGAAGTCGTGGAACGCGCCCTTCTCCGCTAGACTCCGCTCGTCTGTCTCCTCGGCTCTCTCCCAGGTGGACGGGGCCGCCGAGAAAGGCTATACCGGCATCCCTTCCGTTGAGGAAGCGGTGGCAACGCACCTTTGCCCGCCGTCTGCTAGATGGCGCTCAAAGTCTGCCCTGCCGTCTAAAGCCTGCAGGACCACATCAGCTCTCGCCGGCCGCGCATTCGCCGCCTCCGGCCAAGCTGCTTCTGCCCTGCACTCGATGGCTGTTCTTCAGATCCTGCAAGCCGACCTCCTCCGCGAATTGGACGAGAAGGGTTCGGATCATACAGCCTTAACAGATCTGCGCAGCGCGACGGACCTTTCGCTCCGTGCTACCAAGACCGCTGCACAAGCCATCGGCAGATCTATGGCCGCGCTCACCGTCATCGACAGACACTTATGGTTGACGCTGGCGGATATGAGTGAGTCAGAACGCGCTGTTTTCCTCAACGCCCCGCTCTCGCCCACCGGCCTCTTCGGCCCTGCGGTCAGCGGGATTGTGGACCGCTTCTCTGAAGTGCAGAAGGCGTCGCAGGCTATGAATCTCTTCCTGCCTCGCCGCTCGAGCCCAGCCGCAGGCCGCTCTCAAGCTCAGCCTCCTGCGCGCAGCTCCACACAGCGCTCGTCTCGGCCACCAACCACTTCGCAGCGACGCCAGGGCGGCCGCCCTAGGTCGCGCTCGACCAGCCGTCACAGACCGCCGCCCCCCCGGGGTCCGCGTCCCAAGATAACGCTGAAGTCTGAGCCCGCGAAGTCCTCCTAGCACCCGCAGGGAGGAAGAGATGGCTGAGTCCCGCTGCGGCCGGACCGCCATCAAAACGCCCAGCTCTGTCAGTCCCCTCAGTGCAGGCTACTGCAGCAGCTTACACCGCAGCCAACGAGCCAGTAATACCACTCGCTCGCCTGCACACAAACGCCGTTTTTACGGCGGCCCAAATAAATCTCAGAAAGAGTGTAAATTCGGGCTGTCCGGCTCCGGCCGAAGGTGTTGTAAGTGTAGAAAATGTGCCCACTCCCACGTGCTCACTGCTTCACACAAACACGGTCCCCATGGTAACGCGTTCAGAGCGCTCTCTCATGAAGCGGTCACACGCCGCTCGAGTAATAAGTGTAGTAAATGTGCCCACAACTCTGTGCTCACATCTACCTGTAACTCGCTCTGCCACTCGGTTACCCCGGGCAACAGCGGCTCAAGCCGAGGGTGTTATAAGTGTAGAAAATGTGCCCACTCCCATGTGCTCACTGCTTCACACAAACAGGGTCCCCATGGTAACGCGTACAGAGCGCTCTCTCATGAAGCGGTCGCAAGCCGCTCGAGTATTAAATGTAGGAAATGTGCCCACAACCTTGTGCTCACACCTACCCGCTGCTCGCTCTGCCAGCCAGTTACCTTGGGTCACGGACCCTCTAAAGCTCCCAAACACTGGCCGTGTCATAAGTGTAAACCCTGCGCCCGCTCACGAGCACGCGCACTCACTTGTAGACATTATAATCCCCACGCCTCTCTCGCGCCTGGGATGTTTGACAGCAAATCACGCTCCATCCGATGGGACCGAGCTACTGAACGCTGTACAGTCGGCCAATACTGTTTACCAGCCCCCGTGTTCGAGCACCAGCGGCGCGCGCGCCGCGCCTTTCTCTCTGATACAGGCTCCCCATCCCGCGCAGCGCGGCGATCTGAGCCCAGAGACCATTCGACCCCTAGCTATGCATGCGGAAGCATGGGAAGCGATTCAGGGCGCGTCAGAATGGGTGCTGAAAACTATAAAACACGGCTATTCGCTTCAATTCGCTCGTCGCCCTCCGCGCTATACAGCACAGACGGAGACGAGAGTGAGTTCAGAAGCTGCGCACTTGCTTCAAGCAGAAATAGCGAAGCTGCTGCGCAAAGGGGCTATAAAACAGGTTCATCCTTCTTTGAGCGAGTCGGGCTTTTACAGCCGCTACTTCCTCGTGCCCAAGAAGGACGGAGCGTTCAGACCTATTTTAGATCTGAGACATCTGAACAAAGCCCTCATGAGACGGCCGTTCAAAATGATCACAACCAGAAAAATCCTCGCGCAGATTCGCAAAAGGAGACTGGTTAATCTCTCTCGATCTAAAAGACGCATACTTTCAGATCCAGATAACTCCCCGTCACAGGCCATTCTTGAGATTCGCCTTCGAGGGTCGAGTATATCAGTACACAGTCCTGCCGTTCGGCCTGTCTTTGGCACCCCGTACATTTACGAAATGCATGGACACGGCCCTCGCTCCCCTGAGGAAACAGGGAATGCGAATACTGAATTATCTGGACGATTGGCTTATTCTAGCGCAGTCAGAGACGGAACTTGTGTCTCACAGAACAGCGCTTCTCAGCCATCTGGAGGAGCTGGGTCTCTCGGTCAACTGGACCAAGAGCTCGCTATCACCCCGTCAGTCAATTTCCTTTCTTGGAATAGAACTGGACTCGGTGGCTATGACGGCCAGACTGTCGGAGCAGCGCGCGCGCCGCATCCGCCTCCTCGCCGCATCCCTCCAAATAGGCAGCCGGGTTCCGCTGAGGACATTCCAGCGTATCCTGGGGCATATGGCCTCAGCTGCAGCAGTGCTCCAGCTGGGTTTACTGCGCATGCGCCCGCTCCAACGCTGGCTGAAAATGCGCGTGCCCCACCGAGCCTGGGCGGCCGGCGGCTTGCGAGTCAGAGTGAATCAGGGATGCATTTCAGCCCTGCAGCCCTGGCTGGCAGCCGAATGGTATCACACAGGAGTGACTATGGGAGTGATTTCACACCGGAAAGTTGTCTCGACAGACGCTTCCAACCTAGGTTGGGGAGCGCTCTTCGAAGGCAGACCGGTCTATGGCCGCTGGTCAGACCAGGAGAATCTCCTACACATAAACTGTCTAGAGATGCTCGCGGTCGAGAAAGCGCTCAAACACTTCCTCCCATTCCTCCACGGTCACCATGTTCTAGTCCGCACGGACAATACATCGGTAGTGGCCTACGTGAATCACCAGGGCGGTGTCAGATCAAAGATGCTCTGCACCCTGGCGGAACGCCTCCTCGTGTGGGCTCAGCACTCTCTGCGCTCGCTGAGAGCCGCGCATGTGCCTGGCCACCTGAACGAGGGCCCCGACAGACTGTCCAGGGACAACGTTCCCCCTGGGGAGTGGTCTCTACACCCCCAAACAGTCCAGTCACTGTGGCGACGGTTCGGCAAAGCGAAAGTCGACCTTTTTGCGTCAAAAGACAACGCTCACTGCCCAGAGTTCTTCTCGAAGAACGAGGACGCGCTGGCCCAGATCTGGCCCAGCGGCCCGTTGTACGCTTTTCCCCCGGTCTCTCTGCTGCCTCAGGTCATCGAGAGAATCAGGGAAGCGCGCCACTCAGTGCTCCTCATAGCCCCATGCTGGGAGAACCAAGCTTGGTTCCCGGATCTAATACAGCTGGCAGACTCAGCCCCCTGGCCGATACCGGTGAGGAGAGACCTCCTCTCTCAAGCACGCGGATCGATATGGCATCCCCATCCAGAGCGCTGGTCTCTGCATGCGTGGAGCCTCAACGATTACACGCTAATCTGCCAGACGGGGTCATGAACACGATCATACAATCTAGAGCCCCCTCTACGAGGCGGCTCTACATGTCGAAATGGTCAGTGTTTAACACATGGTGCACTGCTAAGGGGCTCGATCCACAGACATGTGGGGTATCGCGAGTACTGTGTTTCCTTCAAGAGCTACTGGACGCGGGCAGGTCCCCCTCCACGCTCAAAGTCTATGTTGCGGCCATTTCAGCGCTCTCGGTTTCTGAGCAGGGCCGCGCATTAGGAAGGAACGAGCTCGTCATCCGCTTCCTTAGGGGAGCCAGGAGGATGAACCCCCCGCGACCCCCCTAGGTTCCTATGTGGGATCTCTCTCTGGTCTTGGAGGCCCTGAGAGCGCATCCCTTCGAACCCTTGGAAACTGTGGATATGAAATACCTCACGCTCAAAACCGTTTTTCTGATAGCTCTGTCGTCAGTCAAACGAGTGGGAGACCTTCACGCGTTATCTGTTAACGCCGCGTGCCTCGAGTTCGGACCTAATGACTCCAAAGTCATTCTCAGATCGAGGCATGGGTACGTTCCAAAAATTTTGGGCACTCCCTTCAGAACACAGGTCATTTCCCTCTCAGCCCTGCCGACGCACGGCAGCGAGGCCGATAGTAATCTCCTCTGCCCGGTCAGGGCGTTGAGAAACTACATTTCACGGTCCGCCGCTTTCAGGCGCTCGGATCAGCTCTTTGTTTCGTTTGGTGGGCGCACCAAGGGTCTCGCCGCCTCGAAACACAGCCTGTCCAGATGGATAGTGGACGCTATTGCTGCTGCTTATGCGTCTAAAGACCTGCAGTGCCCATTGGGCGTTCGAGCTCATTCCACTAGAGGCATGGCCTCGTCGTGGGCATGGTCCAGCGGGATTCCCATTCATGACATTTGTGCAGCGGCAGGCTGGGCCTCCCCCTCCACGTTTGTTAGGTTTTACAACCTGGATGTTCCCGCCTTGCAGGCGAAAGTCTTATCAGTCTAAGTCTCGCGTATGCCAGCCCACTATCTGTGCGCGGGCTACGTTGTGTGATTTAGCTCTACTGGTTGAGCTGCACTATGCAGGGAATTGTCAGTTAGGACCGGCCGTGCCGCTCCTAACCCCCTAGTGTGTGCTTATGTACGGCGCTAGCCCTCTTCGGGCTGCCCGGCTCTCCGCTATCACGTTCCCCGGGCTCTCCCTGGGACTCATTCAGTGGATGCTGGGCGCGCACGGCGTTGACAAGGGCGTTCCCGTAGCGTAAGCAACTACGCAATACGAGAGAACCTCTCGTAAGAGAACGTTTCGGTTACTCACGTAACCTCTGTTCTCTCTAGAAGAGGGAACGAGTATTGCGTAGCCCGCCGTGCTCGCGCCACGAGCTCATTTCGCTTCATGCGACAGAAACCAGAGAAGCAGCCTCCGAGCCCTGTTTATATACGCTAAGCCACACCCCTTTTCGCGGGCTGTGACGCATTAAGCGCGCCAAGCGCGCTCATTGGTCGTGACGTCACGCCAAGGGCTCAGCGGTAGGCTGCTGCAGTTGCCGCAGGGCAGCCAATGGGCACGCTAGTTAGCTTGCCCTAGGTCTGCAGGCTGCCGCACTGCGTTGACAAGATTATAAAAATTAAGGATAATTTTTGGCTTCAGTATCTCGAGAAAGAAAGGCTTTCCCGTAGCGTAAGCAACTACGCAATACTCGTTCCCTCTTCTAGAGAGAACAGAGGTTACGTGAGTAACCGAAACGATACCTGTGCACAGGGTGGTAAGAGTGATTATAGGAGCCTTGTGCTCACTAAATAGTGTACCTGCCATTGTTAAGCCTCGGTCTCCTTTGTGGGTTCATTAGAGCCATGAATGTCGAGTGATAGTCTTTTAATGCTGTCTTCTAAGATTGTTAATTAAATAAAGCTTTTGTATTTTTTTGTATCCACGTCTCAGGCCCTTCTTCGATAACCACGCTCCTGTGTGTCCTTTTGTGGGAAGTTAAATTTATACATATTTCCCTGTTTAACAGGGTGGCGTAGTCGTGCATATGTAGAGTAGTCTTCTCCTCTTACGGTCCCACTACATATAGATATATTCAATTTGATTATAACTAGTCAAAAACCAGTTAGAGATATCTTGAGTTATATTTTTTACTAGTAATAATTCAGTTAGAGATATCTCTAATTGAATTATCACTATTGTAATTTGAGATATCTCTAGTTAGGATTATGCCTAGTACAACATCAATTGACCGTTCGCAAAACCCCGCCCTCGAACGCTCCTCGTCCAATCCTAGCTCAGCAACTGTAACTAAGGAGAAGAACCTCCGTCAAACATTGCGATTTCAGCACATGGTGAAACGATGCGCCTGTGGCACCTGCAAGTCTGACACTAGGTACCCCAAAAGTTTAGAGGGAGGGGTCGTTTTTTTCGCCTTTCCAAAACCCAAGACCCAAGCGGAAAGATGCCGACAATGGATTAAGCAGTGTGGGAGACCTCACTCACAGCTAAATGCCTCGAAGATTAATAAGCATACATATGTCAGCGTATATATAAGCGTCAGTCACGCCCGTTTCACATGTACTCCGTAGTCCGTTTACAGTGCGTTTTTTTTTCGCACCCATGTTAACAGGGCTGCGTTCAGCCCCGACAAAACGTTGCACAACGTTTTTTAAACAGAAATGGTGATGCGTTGAACACACTGTTCTGATGACGCAAGAGTTGCAACTATGGCAGCTGAGTAGGGGTGGGGGAAAAAATCGATTCTTAGATGCATCGCGATGCGGGACGTGGACGATTCTGAATCGATTCACAAATGTCAAAAATCGATTTTCTAAAAAAAAAAAAAAAAAAAAAAAATTCTAATAACGTAATATTGACGGAACGCAAAAGGCGGAACTCTGAAGCAGACGTGCACGTGTGCGGACAGTCTGTGGCGTGCACATAACAGAGTCGCGCACATAACAGAAACGCATGATGGCTGAGCGCCAAACTCAAACGGCACCCTCTTCGTTAAAAGCTAACGTATGGAAAATTGACAATTTCATTATGACCTATTTAGTATTTTTTGTATGAAAGCTGCTTTCTGTATTTTTTAGTTTTTACATCAATATGCTGTAAACCGATCTGTTATACGCAAGTTATGCCAGTCACAAAAAGTTACATTTTGACTGTGCTCTCTGCAGATGCTCATGCACTTTTTTTGTATAAGCTGTTTTTGATTATGGTATATAACAAACATTTCAAGTCATAACTCTTTATTATTTAGTTGTGTATAAGAGTGGCTTTGTATGTTACTAATTATTCAGAATATGTGTTAGTCCACAAGCATTATATGATAGCTTCTGTTACATAAATCTATATTTTTGAACGAAAACTGTGAATTTGCTACAGCAAAATGTTTTTTGTCTGAAGGATTATATTGCTCATTGAAATAAGAGGATGTTGGTTAGAAGTCTATTATTAAGAATATGCTGAAGTTTGTATTAGTTTACAAGTATGCTGCTAGTACAGGCACACATTTATTTTCCTGTTGGTTCTCAGCAATGTTGGGACATATGCTGGCAAATGTAACCTTACAGTTGACTTGGCAAATTACTTCCATTCGTTTTATTAATACATTTAATATAGGAAGTATTGGAAGTAAGTTCGTTATGGGTCATCATAAATACTTTGCTTAAAAAGTACCAAGTAGTAAAAAAAATTTAATAATCGATAATCGCTACCCTCTGAATCGTAATCGAATCGAATCGTGAGGTGCCTAGAGATTCCCACCCCTACAGCTGAGAAGGCCATTCTTTGTAGCCTGGGTTTCCCCATGCTGCCTTGAGCGCAGCGCGATTTTATTCACGCTGCTAGGCAGTCTGGATACCATGGACCAAATTTTCGCCTCAGCTAGGGAACCAATCA
This sequence comes from Scardinius erythrophthalmus, assembly GCF_964197995.2. NCBI lineage: Eukaryota > Metazoa > Chordata > Actinopteri > Cypriniformes > Leuciscidae > Scardinius > Scardinius erythrophthalmus. The sequence continues at coordinate 16,343,487 of NC_138221.1, forward strand.
CAGAACGGGGAGGGAGCAGCAAGACGATGACGACATCTATGCGTCACACCGAAGCAGTTTGTTTATATCTATGGATCTAACATGAGACGTAAAAATATATGCATATTTTTAGGAACACATCTACAAAAATATGCCTGTATTTCAAGTTGATAAAATAATTTAAAATCAACATCAGTTTATTTGTGCCCACGCGCCACGCCCTCCCAGGATCTATAACGTTACCTAGGCTAACGTTACTTTCATTTTTAAAAAAATTCTTCATAACCGCGCGCGTGCGCGCGATCTGCTTGCAGTCGCCGAGATAGATGCTGAGGAGTTGAAGAAAAGAATAGCTAGTGGAGATTGTAAAGTTGTCGACAATACGTCATCAAAAATAAAGTCCAGTGTGTGGGAGAAATTTGGAGTTATCTGAAGAAAACATTGTGAAAGGCTTTGCTGCAAACATTTTCGTGTTGGATAGCCGCAAATGTGGAACTTTATCCCTGAGGAAGCACGCAGATAACTGTGGTAAGAAAGCAGTTCTATCGAACGGTATTTTTCATATTTAACACTGTTAAGTACAGTATGTGTGGTGTGCAGGGCGTGTTTGAACCCAAAATGGTCAGATGTTGTCACATTCTCCGTCTGTTTCTGCACTACATTACCCAGGATCCTCTTTGGCACACCTGCACTCACTCTCCGGATTATTAATCACCCGCACCTGTTCCCAATCAGTAACCTCATCAAGCTCTATAAAACACTCACCATTGCCCCAGTTCATTGTCAAGCCTCCAACAGGAACAGATCACATTCCGTTGTCTCCGTTTCCTCTGATGCATCAAGACTCCAAGATGTAATGTATACTTACCTGAAACACTAACCTCTATGTCATTGTTGTGCCGTCTTCAGAAATCCTGTAAGATTCCATGCTGCCTGAGATCCTGTGTTCCTTCGAGTTTCCAGTGTTTCATCCGAGCTTGCTTGCTGCCGACCGCATCTGAAAGAGAAGAGACTTATATTACTGAACTGTGAATGCTTGACATCAACTTATCTGAAGTGAAAGTGCTTACCTGCTTTTCACCCCACATCGACTCATCTTCACGGAATCTGCACTTAAATTCATTGAATACTCACCTTGCACTTTTGTCACCTTAAATAAAGCTGTGTTTGGATTCACTTACCTCTGTCTCCTGGTCTGTATCCTGACAGATGTAGGCTAGACGAAATTGCATGGCATATAGTGTTGTAGCCGCGTCTGTTCGATTGGTAAAATTTGATAAGGCTACTCAGTTTTGTGGTAACGTTAGCCATGTTCTTCATGTACCGGCCTTTTGACAGCTTCGGCTGAAGTTGTCGTTGTGTTTATTGTCGTGTAATAAATTCTGTATGACCTGGCAATAAACATTTTTGTAAGTGTGTCCATAATGTGATAGTCTAAACCAGGGGTGGGCAAACTTTTTGGCTCAAGGGCCACACTGGGTTTTAAAATTTGACAGAGGGCCGGCCCAGTAGCAGATTATAAAACACGATCTCATTAAATTGCGTATCTTTATACCACGAATTTAAATTCTCGTGCCATTTATACGCCAAAAATATATTTTTTTTTGCGTGCATATGCTGCGCACTGTAAACCCTTTGGTTAGGATTAGGGGTGCAGAGTGCGTGCCTATTACACGCTATTAAAGGGATAGTTCGCCCAAAAATGAAAATTCTGTCATTTACTCACCCTCAAGTTGTTCCTGTATGAATTTCTTTTTTCTGCTGAACACAAAAGAAGATATTTTGAAAAATGTCGGTAACCAAACAGTTGATGGACCCCATTGACTTCCATAGTAGGAAAAAAAATACTATGGAAGTCAATGGAGTCCATCAACTGTTTGGTTTACCTGAGATTTTTCTAAATATCTTCTTTTGTGTTCAGCAGAAAAAAAGAAATTCATACAGGTTTGAAACAACTTGAGGGTGAGTAAATGATGACCGAATTTTCATTTTTGGGCGAACTATCCCTTTAAGTGCGTATCATATGCACGCGAAAACTGCGTTTCATAAGAACTACAAATACAATTCGTGGTATTCGCACTTTCATGAGATCGGGCTGGGCAAACACATTTACGTTGTGGCAACGTCTGCGCGAAATTCAACAACTGAGAGACGACATTCTGACAATACATTTTTTTTTATGCTAGATATCCCCCATTTAGCATGTTATGTTTTGAGGTTAACTTTTAAAAAACGAAAATTTGGAAAAAAACGAAATAAACGAATATACAAATTTATTTTAAGTATAATAAAATAAAACATAAAAAGCAAATGCAGATCAGAACATTTAATGAACAAAACCGGGTTCTGTACATGGCAGACGTCATGGGAGCGTAGTCGAAAGCCGGGCGATAAAGGTTTTGTAAACGGAATCAGTCAGGAGATACATCCACAAATCCAGAGTAGCAAAACTAAATAGCAGAAAAATCAAAGGAAAAACTTAACGTGTGCAAGCGGTTACCAAACATTTTTTTCTCTGTGAGTTTCAAAAAAAGGAAAAAACATTAACGTGCACCAAGTCTATGCGCTTAAGTTGCTGTCTGTTTGGTTTCCATGGTGACGCGTCTAGCTTGTTACGTGACACACCGCAGCCACAACAGCGCTGAATGAATGATGATCTGCTTTTATGTCATTTTTCCTTTTTTTACATTTGTTAGCTATGGCATGAAATATCTGATATTCCGATTGTCAAATATATGCAACGCAATTTATATATAACGCAAAGTATTGCAAGAAAAAGGCTAAATTAATGCGATCTTAAGACAATTTTTTAAATACTCGACGGGCCGGATTAAACAGCCTAACGGGCCGTATGTGGCCCGCGGGCCGTAGTTTGCCCACCCCTGGTCTAAACTGATTTTATTTCGGGTGCGGGTCGGGTAGCGGTTCTATTTTAACCCCCTGGGGTCGACGGTATCGCCGGCGATACCAGCTCGCTTTTTTTCAGTTCAGTTCAAAAGAAATTAATTTTGCTCTGTGGACTTTGATATTACAAGCAAGTTTCATACATCAATCGATTCTGTTAAATGTGTATTATTTCTGTGTATACTCAATAAAAACAAAGTGTTGTGCTTTTTGCCAAATAAAGAAAAATAAACGTGATGCGAGTTCTGCCTTCTCTCTGTCAGTGAAGACCATTTTGAAACGCGTCCGAAAATGAACTGTAACTCAGCGAATACTCAGTCAAACAGTCATACATATACACAGGAATGAAGCTTGAATTCTATTCTTTTAAATTAGGTAATTTATATAAAAAACAAATATTCTCATCTTGTGAAATCTGTATTAAAAAAGAGCGATTCCAGTCGAGCTAATTAGAGTTAATTCCGCCCACGGAGAGCGCGTGCTATTCAAACGCAAATTACTGAGGCAATCCAAGCAAACCTGTGAACGCCCCCATTTCAGCTCGAGAAAACACAAGTTTATTCAGATCATTGTAACCTACGTGTTTACACCATCTGGCAGCGCTGTGAGAAATATTAATAATGGAAAATCTACCTCAGAGTGCGGGTATTGCAGGAGAGATGATCCTAATATGTAGTAAGTTTTTTTTTCCTTCTCAAGTTAATCGCGTTTCTGTGAATGAATGAACGGCAGCCGCAGAAATGCGCGCTGTTTATCACAGCTCACAAAAAGACAGTTTAAATTTAAATTGCGTCTCTGTGTGAATGAATGATGATGTTTTAGCAAACTGAATTGCTATACTGAGTTGAGTAAAAATCGACAGAAATATGTTGAAATAAAATGTAGGCTATTTGTATAAGCAAAGTTTTAAACTGAAAATTAACATTTATATGTAAGGAATAATTGACGACAGGCCGTTGAATTATTAGAAAAATAATGCACACCCGAGGTGGTAATGCGGTCACGACGCGAAGCGGAGTGCATTATTATTCAACGGCCTGAAGTCAATTATTCCGCTTATACTACAGTTACCACACCTCGAAACATTGTTCAGATTATGTATTTCAAGACGTTTGTAAAGTTTTTGTCATTAAAACGTTCTTGTATGTAGGACTAATTTCTTACGCATCTAATCCCATGCCTCCGTTGCTAATTCCAAAACGTAATTTTAGAGTTAGTAACGGAGGTTTGAGCCGCTGATAGCAGACTAATGCTGGGACAGACTAGCTGACACATTCTCTCGCTGTTTTCATCGACTGCAGCAGATTTTAAACACCGACTTTGAACATAGACTGAACGCGCTGAACACGCGTTTGGGCATGATCAGTCATACGTATCAAATTACATTCATAACCGGCCTTAAAGTGTGTCCCCAGTTATTAATGCAGTTATTAGAGAGAGAGATGTTGCAATAATGAGACGGAAAAGCATGTGCGTCAATATTATTTATTTAATTATTTATTCAATTCCTTTTAATTAATTCGAATTCATTCTTTTTTTTCTTTTTTTGACAGATGACAGACTAGCCAAATAAATGAAACACAAAGCTCTTTTAACAAGTAGACCTATCAATAATTCTTTATTTGTTATATTATCTGCAATAATAATGTGTGCTGCAGGACTATCCATTCATATTCAGTTTAATTTGCTATTGATTATAGATAGGACTATATACTTTATTTATTCAAATTAAACTGCATGTTTCTATTGATTGTGAAGCTAGACATTGAAAATTCCAGATCAAGCGCATGCGGCTAAATGCTTTTTCTTGTTATGAATTGTATCCTATTTTCCGTTATTACCGTTAACTACGCGAAGTGATATGGAACTGTATTGCGGTCAAGACCTGCCTGGAACAACTTTAGCTGTGCGTTTCCCTGAAAATAATGCACACCTTAGAACGTCCGTCAACCAATCAGATTCAAGCATTCAACGGCCCTGTAGTATAAGCCCTAATATTTCATAAAAACAACGTTACAGTCAGGCGTTTCTGTTTGTGTATGAATGTTTCGGTTTTAGCAAACTGTATTGCTACACTCAGTAAATATCGACTAAAATATGTTGAAATAAAATGTATTTCTATAAGCAACGTATTAAACTGCAAATTAACATTTATATTTCTTATAATAAAAATGAAAGACCTATGTTACAGACATATGAAAGACAACATTTCGTTGATTAGTTTTGGATAGATTATACATTTTTACTGTAAAATATCTGCCACCTCAAATAAGCTTTTGTTTGCCAATATTTGCTTATGTTAAATATAATATGTTTTGTCAAAAATAAAGTTATCAAATAATCAATCAAATCCTTAACTTTGAAATATGTATGATAAAATGTACACTTTAGTTTTTACAAAGAAAGATTACACTTGAATTGTTGTTGTAATTGTAACCTTTTTAATAAAAAAATATATTTACAAGGTAGATGTAAACAAAAAAGGTAAATATAAGCCTTTTCTTTAAATAACTTTTATTGTGTTTTATTATTGACAAATTTGGGGAGAGGATAAATATTCCAAAACTGAAAATACAGTATGAGAATTAACTGCACAATTACTAGACATGTTTTCCTTGGATATTATAGGCCAAATTGCAAGCACAATTTGTGAAAAAATAAAAAAGAATTGAGATGCTTCCAACTGTTGCTCTTGCATTCTTGTGGCTCAGTGACTCACCTGAATGAATGGCTAATTAAGTATGCGGGCCCCATTGTCTCCTAAGGTGTGAACCACTAAATATGCATGACCGTTGACGCCCACTCCGCATATTGGCTTTCCAAACAGAAAGTGCTTTGCAAAATTCAAATCAATGTATTGTGTTATGTGAATGATAAGGCAGGGTATTTTCACTTCATTTTGAAGAAAAAACACAAGGCGATGACATCTTTTAGACAAAAGTCTTATTGGCACATATTTAGAATGTGTTTTATGGCCTAATTTCAGAAACTTTAGTTTTTAGTTTTTTCAATAACCATGCATAAACATTATTCTCTCAAAAATGCAGACATGTACATTCTTGTTGCTCACATTTCATGGTAGCCCTGTTTGTGCTAAATAGTGTGTAATTTTTTTTGCCATTAATATGTTTATAAGCAACTGAAAAAAGCAAAAATGTCAGGGCATGTCAGAACATCTCAAGGACCCCAAAAACACCTTAGACCCCAGAGGGTTAAGCGGGTCGGGTGCAGATTTTAATTAGTGCTGCTGACGGAAAACGGGTTGGGTGCGGTTTTAAGCGGTGCGGATTTACAAAATCGGACCCGTGCAGGACTCTGGTGTACACATAAATCTCTGACCCATCGTCTTCTTCTTTGTTGAATATCTGTCGCTCTACATACGTCATCTGGTATAATTGAAACGATTGGCTATGAGCTATGTACAGGCGTATTTGATAGACAATTGTAGCGCCCAATAAATGGCTCTGGGCATTCGTAAACCACGCCTCAAATACGAGAAAATGCACATGTGGTTCCCAGACCACATCTCAAAGAGAAAGAGGTCTGACATTAGCCAGGCTACATTCTTTGTGTTCTTTGTGAAGAATTTTCTGAGACTGATGAAGTCGGTATAAATATGTTTTTAATAGCTACTACAAGATATGCCCGATGTTACAGTTACTGCACTTGCCGCGCAGAACAAAAGAGAACATCCCAATCGAGTGAAGGGATTGCTGAAACTGAAATGGAAGCACACATCTTACCTAATTCAGACTAAAACACATCTATTTAGCCTCACATACTGACTTTATTTGTAGTTCATACTGTTTTAATACTCTGTATTTTCTTTCTCATTTTTAGGTAAAGCACTTAATTACCATTGTTTATTTCTATACCAAATGTCATACACTTGCAAAGAAGCTAAAAATATAAACAACTACATCAGTATGTTGATATCCTATATTTTTACAATAAAACTTACAACAAACATGTCTTCTAATATCCTCAGTTGTTGCATCGAACACATTTGTAAATTACTTTCATTGAACCCATTGTGCGAGTTTACTTAATACCGTATGCTTTATATACATGTTGCTGCTGATTGGACTGCAGTTCTGACACACCCACCAAACATGAGAAAACGTATCTCAAACCCTCCAGGAAACATAACGTTCAACCCGGAAACCGTAGCAAAACGTTGCGCACCGTTTTGAACTTGAACTTGCCCCAGGTAACTTAAAGCTTTCACACTGCACGCGGATGCTGCAATCGTTTCCGCACTGAGTCTATTTTTGCTGTGCTGCACGCGCTGAATTAAAGTGACAGCGCATGGTTCTTGGTCAAAACAAACACAGATTGACATGAAAATATAATAATCTCACCATAAATGCATTTAATAAAATAAAATGTAGTAAACTCACCATAGCCTATATGTATTTTTTGACTTGCAGACTTGGAGCAGTTCCGTTTGCACACAAGCACACACACACACGACTTGTTTAAATACATTTATATTGTTAATAAATAACAATAAATTGTTGTTGTACCATCAATATCTTCAAGTTTTGTTTTTCACTGTATTGATCTCAAATGTCATGATTTGCCAATGCAAGAGAGTAACAGCTAGCCTACTGGCACCTTTTTTCCCCCACTTCAAGCACTGGCCTCGATTGTTGTAATATTCCCGTCTTTGCTTATTTTAACATTTTGAACATATCCCTCCACTGCATATTGCAGCCATTTCTGTCGTGCCCTGGAGGATATGTCTGCTGCATTACTCCAAAACCAATCACTTATACCGGTATGGAGCTCAACCCAGCCATGTGTCTGTTTCTCAATTGTTTGACGGGCGTAGTAACAATAACTAGGGGGCGTGGCTTTTGCGAACGGTCAATTCTAGATATATTTAAAAACTCAAAACTCATTTGAAGATATCAGGAAATATTTTACAATGGAAGAATATGACTAGTCAAAATAGTATTATAGATATCTTGAATGTATTTTATGACTAGTCAAAATTGGAATTAAGATATCTGGAATTTGAATTTTGACTAGTCATAAAATACATTTAAGATATCTACAATACTATTTGTAGATATCTTAGGATATCTGGAATTTGAATTTTGACAAGTTAAAACTAAATTACGACTAGTAGAGCCAGGATTATTTAATGCTAATACGGCTTGCATTAGTAGCAAGGACAGTCTTGAAGAAATAAGAATGGAGCCGCCGCATGTCCTTGTTTTATGCCCGGGGTATTTGCTGCATTTTTTTATTTACTTTATTATTTACTTTATTTTATTATAATTGCAAACAGTACAGAGATGACAATCATGACAATCATGGTATACAATGGTATACAATTTTGTAACAAATTTATAAAAAATATGTACAAAATGTAACAACAATATGTACAATGTCATCTGAACATACAGAATAAAGGAAGAAGTTAGCAATGCGTAACTAACTAAAACAAAGATAACAAATAAAATAAAGGAGAAATAGTTGATAGAAAAAAAACATTTAAAAAGGGTAAGATTTAATTTTAATTTTATACATTTTAAACATCATTTAGTGTAAACCAATTAAAGTCATTACAATTTGAAATTGTTTTAATTGCTTACTTATTTACTGAGGATTAAATATTTGGCGCGTCTTTGATCATCCACCGTTGGCGACCGATGACGTCACCGCGCGCGCCGTCTCTTCCGTCATTGAGTCTTCTGAGGAGAGCAGTTCGCGGTATTTCTCATATTTACACTCCATCACACACACTTTATACAGTTTGATTAAGCGACAGGCTCATTTCTGTATTGTTTTCATCGATCACAGCGATACTTGTGCGTCTTTTCTGGCGTCTTCCTACTGAAATAAATATTTAGTGCAGCAGCAGCGAGCATGAGGAGAATATGTTGAGTTCATTCAGACCTGAGCGATTTTGTGGTCGTTTGTGTGATTGTCTCGTCAAGTCAGATGTCAAAGTCAGTTTGAGATCAGTGAGGGGAATTGATATGGGAATCAATCTCAAATAAATCAAGTGAAAATCAAATAATTCAAAAATCAAGTGTCATACTGGAACAGAGACTGCTAAATGCTTTACATTGAGCCTATAATGAGCCACATGAGACACTAAATTAATACTAATAAATATGAATAGCGTTTTACCCTAGGAACAATAGTGCAACTATTTGGAACATAACTATTCCCTTAGTTCCCATAACTATTTGGAAAGTTTTATGATCATTTTTCAATTTCTGTGCATATTATTTATTAGAAATGTATATAAATTCTGTGCGTTATTTTCATTTTATTTTCATTTTCGAGCATCAGGAAGAGCTGAAATCTGCAAAGACTGAGTTTATTAAAGACGACAGTGAGAACATGAGTGATCCAGAACCCTGCAGAATGAAACACACTAAAGATCCTGAAGAACAAAGAGGTTGGTGTTTATTCTTCATTCATTCATGATGCTGAAGAACATTCATGTTAGAAACATTCAAGCACTTCATCACATTTAGATAAACAGTTCAACTATGAAATGGTACAGACTGTTCTGGGTTTTTCTTCAACAAATGGTCAGTAAAGGGAGGTTTGAGAAATTTTTATATTGATCAACATCAGATCTAGGGTTTAGTGATGTGTCGTTCATGAACGATTCGTTCATTTTGAACGAATCTTTAATATGACTCGGGACTACCGAGTTGTCTCGGAGAATGATTCGTTCATTTTGTGTTGACCGCGCATGCGCATTACGCAACATATGGGTCAGTGACTCGTCAGTGTCTGACTCTGATCTGTCTGCTTGGCCGGAAACAGAAATGATTAGTTCATCTTTCGAGTCTCGAGTTCGGGTTCGGGTTCGAGTCCGAGTCTTTCGTTCTTCCTGTCAGTCCCATAGAGGCTATGCTGTCAGTAGCGGAAACATAAATGATTAGTTCATCTCACGAGTCTTCGGGTTCGAGTCCGAGTCTTTCGTTCTTCCTGTCAGTCCCATAGAGGCTATGCTGTCAGTAGCGGAAACAGAAATGATTAGTTCATCTCTCGAGTCTTCGGGTTCGAGTCCGAGTCTTTCGTTCTTCCTGTCAGTCCCATAGAGGCTATGCTGTCAGTAACGGAAACAGAAATGATTAGTTCATCTCTCGAGTCTTCGGGTTTGAGTCCTTCGTTCTTTTGTCACGTGACTTGTCACCGTATTGAACACTAATTCAAAACCTTTTTTACAAACAAGCGTGTTGTTATTTTTTTAATATTATTATTTTTTTATTTTTTTTACTCTTACAGTTACGTGATGCGTTTCTGTTCTCAAGATTATTTTCTATAACATTGAATGTGATATTTAAGAGTTGGTTAATGCAAAGCTTTATCCATATGATAGGGGAAACGTAAAACTTGTATACGATTATAATTTTCAGTTAATTTCATAAACATACAAATATGGGAAATATATTGACTATTTAAATCTAACTTCACAAATTCAAATCAATTAGACTATTACTGATTTTGTATCATCTGTATTTTATTTTTCTCTATTGAGTTATATTATTTTGTTGTCCTTGTGTTATTAATGAATAAAAATCAGTTTAAAAAATTTAAATGAAGTGTTATGTATTTTGGATTCATGTATATTTTTGAGTCATTCACTGTGTTTTTTGTCCATAATAAATCACCTAAAAAGTTTGAAACCTACACCTTTGTACATAGCTTATTATAACACTGTACACATTCTTGACTGGTTGTTTATTGTTTGTTTATTTATTTATTTTTTTTTTTTTATATTTTTTGCCAACAAAGCTTTAAAACACATTGGATAACCATCCAAAAAGGAAGTAAATCAAATTAAATAAAATTAAATACAAATTAAAAGAACACTATAAAGCCACAGAGCATAATAACCATAACCATGAACTTAAATCACAATATAAAGCCTAAAAACAATATTTCACAACAAGCCAGGCTTTTCAAATAAATGAATAATTGTGAAACACACTGTGGCTATATTTTAGGGCCTGCTTTAAGGCATGTTTGCATTCAAAAAAACAAGCTCCCGGACCTTGGCTGGGCTGAGCCTGTTTCTTCGGTCCGAGATAATCTGCCCCATCTTAGAAAATACTCTTTCCGATGGTACAGATGTGGCCACGATGCAAAGTCTAGCCTTCATGACCTCAGAAAGGCTTTTATAAACAGCTGAACATCTCCTCCACCATGCCAGAGGGTCCGATGTGCGGGGTAAGAGTGGCTCCGCAAGGTAGGCCCGCATCTCCACCATAGCCTCTGATGTAGTTGAAGTGGTAGCAGAAGGCCTCAAGCTTGCTACCCTCTCATCGAAGTCTTCCTAAACATGGCCCCTGCACTGGAAGATGCACCAGAATCTGGAGGATGCTCCTCTTCAGTGTGAGTTGGGTTAATAGCTGCTGCAGCTGCTGTAACCCTTTTCACTGTGTCTTCGGCTGCCTGGTGGTTGACAAAGGCTTGTTTTTTGAACCTTGGATCCAAGCAAGTTGCATCCGCAAGCTTCTCAATGAGCTCCACTCTGCCAAATCTTCTAGTCATTTCTGACATCAGGGTGTCCACTAGTTTTTTTACAGGCGCAAAGCTGGAGGGATTCCTTTGATTCTGGGCAACAATCCTCTGAAGACCTCTAGTCATCAATATGATTTTGGAGGCAGTCACAAACCTACAAAAATGTACAATTGTTTACATACTGTACATATAACAAAGCCAAAATCAGGATTACACATACTAGAAAAACATGCATGATTAAGAGATATAGAGTTTAAAATGTGGTTTTGATATGAATGTTAATAAAAAAAATTATTTAAAAATACTTACTTTTCTGCACTCACTTCGGTAGTGACCTCCTCAAAAGGATGAATGATATCCACAATTTCTCTGCACATTTCCCATTCATCTGGCGACAAGGTTGGCAGAGATGCATTAGTGAGAGCCATTGCGTAGATGATTGGCTCTTTGATGTCAATAAATCTTTTCAACATATAAAATGTTGAATTCCACCTTGTGGCCACGTCTTGTTTTAAGCGCAGCTGCTCTTGACCCATTTGTTTTTGCGTGGCCTTCAGCTTATCTGAAGCAACTGTGCTTCTATGGAAGAACTCAACCGTTGTCTTGACCTTTTGCAATATTGCTTGGACCTCTTTCAGTGCAGCTCTCACAATAAGGTTCAGCAAATGTGCAAAACAGGGTATGTGATCCCAGTGGAGGTGGTCTTTCAGGGCTGAAACGATGTTGCTGGCATTGTCTGTGACACAGGCTACAATTTTGTCAACCACACCCCATTCATTGGTAACCCTGGTCAGCTCACTTGCCAGGTGAGCAGCAGTGTGTCTGTCAGTCAAGACAAAGCAGTCCAGGAGATAGGAGGTCATCTGAAAGTCCTCAATGAAATGACAAGTCACAGCCATGTAACTTGTGGTAGTCACAGAGGTCCAGCAGTCTGTTGTAAGACATACGCTAGATGCACTTTTGATTTTGTCCATGATGTCTGCTCTTAACTTCTCATACAGCCTAGGCATTACAGTTTTTGTAAGTGTTTTTCTGCTAGGTAGGCTGTAAGATTGGTCCAGAAGAAATGAGTATTCCTTAAAGCCCTTATCCTCCACTATAGAAAAGGGCTGAAAGTCGCAAGCAATCATTTTGACCACAGCCTCATCTAGTTTGTTCTGTCTCAATGGATCCATTGGTCGTGTTATGAAACTGCTCATTGAGGTTTGCTGTTGTGGCCTCCTTGACCTAACTGCTCCTTGGATGGTGGTGGGTGCTGCTGGTATACTGGATTCTGCTGATGAGGTGCCAGCCAAAGAAGTCGAATATCCAGCTGAAGAGGTGCTGGTGGTGGAAACAGCTCCAGCTGCTGCTGAGCCACCATCTTCAATATCTGTTCTAACTTGTGCTAACAGCACAGTTGGATGTGAGGTTTTCAGGTGTCTTCTCAAATTTGAAGTGCTTCCTCCTTTGGTGGAAAAAAATTTCTTGCAGATGTTGCATTTTGCCTCAATGGCCGAAGTTGCCACAAAATGAGTCCACACATCACTCCTTTTTCTAGAGCTCATCCTGATCTGTCTGAGTGTCTTCTCTGCTCTTCACCTTGTGCAAAACGGGGGATGGGACGGGCGTGTCACTGTCCCCTTGGTGACAGCTTTGAGAGACAGTTGCAATATAACTCAACCATTGGCTGAGCAATCAACCAATCATCCAACATGTGTTTGTGTGTCAAACAAGGGTTTAGCCAATGGTTGAGTTATATTGCAACTGTCTCTCAAAGCTGTCACCAAGGGGTGACATTGAAGATGGTGGCTCAGCAGCAGCTGGAGCTGTTTCCACCACCAGCACCTCTTCAGCTGGATATTCGACTTCTTTGGCTGGCACCTCATCAGCAGAATCCAGTATACCAGCAGCACCCACCACCATCCAAGGAGCAGTTAGGTCAAGGAGGCCACAACAGCAAACCTTAATGAGCAGTTTCATAACACGACCAATGGATCCATTGAGACAGAACAAACTAGATGAGGCTGTGGTCAAAATGATTGCTTGCGACTTTCAGCCCTTTTCTATAGTGGAGGATAAGGGCTTTAAGGAATACTCATTTCTTCTGGACCAATCTTACAGCCTACCTAGCAGAAAAACACTTACAAAAACTGTAATGCCTAGGCTGTATGAGAAGTTAAGAGCAGACATCATGGACAAAATCAAAAGTGCATCTAGCGTATGTCTTACAACAGACTGCTGGACCTCTGTGACTACCACAAGTTACATGGCTGTGACTTGTCATTTCATTGAGGACTTTCAGATGACCTCCTATCTCCTGGACTGCTTTGTCTTGACTGACAGACACACTGCTGCTCACCTGGCAAGTGAGCTGACCAGGGTTACCAATGAATGGGGTGTGGTTGACAAAATTGTAGCCTGTGTCACAGACAATGCCAGCAACATCGTTTCAGCCCTGAAAGACCACCTCCACTGGGATCACATACCCTGTTTTGCACATTTGCTGAACCTTATTGTGAGAGCTGCACTGAAAGAGGTCCAAGCAATATTGCAAAAGGTCAAGACAACGGTTGAGTTCTTCCATAGAAGCACAGTTGCTTCAGATAAGCTGAAGGCCACGCAAAAACAAATGGGTCAAGAGCAGCTGCGCTTAAAACAAGACGTGGCCACAAGGTGGAATTCAACATTTTATATGTTGAAAAGATTTATTGACATCAAAGAGCCAATCATCTACGCAATGGCTCTCACTAATGCATCTCTGCCAACCTTGTCGCCAGATGAATGGGAAATGTGCAGAGAAATTGTGGATATCATTCATCCTTTTGAGGAGGTCACTACCGAAGTGAGTGCAGAAAAGTAAGTATTTTTAAATAATTTTTTTTATTAACATTCATATCAAAACCACATTTTAAACTCTATATCTCTTAATCATGCATGTTTTTCTAGTATGTGTAATCCTGATTTTGGCTTTGTTATATGTACAGTATGTAAACAATTGTACATTTTTGTAGGTTTGTGACTGCCTCCAAAATCATATTGATGACTAGAGGTCTTCAGAGGATTGTTGCCCAGAATCAAAGGAATCCCTCCAGCTTTGCGCCTGTAAAAAAACTAGTGGACGCCCTGATGTCAGAAATGACTAGAAGATTTGGCAGAGTGGAGCTCATTGAGAAGCTTGCGGATGCAACTTGCTTGGATCCAAGGTTCAAAAAACAAGCCTTTGTCAACCACCAGGCAGCCGAAGACACAGTGAAAAGGGTTACAGCAGCTGCAGCAGCTATTAACCCAACTCACACTGAAGAGGAGCATCCTCCAGATTCTGGTGCATCTTCCAGTGCAGGGGCCATGTTTTGGGAAGACTTCGATGAGAGGGTAGCAAGCTTGAGGCCTTCTGCTACCACTTCAACTACATCAGAGGCTATGGTGGAGATGCGGGCCTACCTTGCGGAGCCACTCTTACCCCGCACATCGGACCCTCTGGCATGGTGGAGGAGATGTTCAGCTGTTTATAAAAGCCTTTCTGAGGTCATGAAGGCTAGACTTTGCATCGTGGCCACATCTGTACCATCGGAAAGAGTATTTTCTAAGATGGGGCAGATTATCTCGGACCGAAGAAACAGGCTCAGCCCAGCCAAGGTCCGGGAGCTTGTTTTTTTGAATGAAAACATGCCTTAAAGCAGGCCCTAAAATATAGCCACAGTGTGTTTCACAATTATTCATTTATTTGAAAAGCCTGGCTTGTTGTGAAATATTGTTTTTAGGCTTTATATTGTGATTTAAGTTCATGGTTATGGTTATTATGCTCTGTGGCTTTATAGTGTTCTTTTAATTTGTATTTAATTTTATTTAATTTGATTTACTTCCTTTTTGGATGGTTATCCAATGTGTTTTAAAGCTTTGTTGGCAAAAAATATAAAAAATAAATAAATAAATAAATAAACAAACAATAAACAACCAGTCAAGAATGTGTACAGTGTTATAATAAGCTATGTACAAAGGTGTAGGTTTCAAACTTTTTAGGTGATTTATTATGGACAAAAAACACAGTGAATGACTCAAAAATATACATGAATCCAAAATACATAACACTTCATTTAAATTTTTTAAACTGATTTTTATTCATTAATAACACAAGGACAACAAAATAATATAACTCAATAGAGAAAAATAAAATACAGATGATACAAAATTTGTCTAATTGATTTGAATTTGTGAAGTTAGATTTGAATAGTCAATATATTTCCCATATTTGTATATGTTTATGAAATTAACTGAAAATTATAATCGTATACAAGTTTTACGTTTCCCCTATCATATGGATAAAGCTTTGCATTAACCAACTCTTAAATATCACATTCAATGTTATAGAAAATAATCTTGAGAACAGAAACGCATCACGAAACTGTAAGAGTAAAAAAAATAAAAAAATAAT
The DNA here is from genome assembly GCF_964197995.2 of Scardinius erythrophthalmus. Lineage (NCBI taxonomy): Eukaryota > Metazoa > Chordata > Actinopteri > Cypriniformes > Leuciscidae > Scardinius > Scardinius erythrophthalmus. Next base: position 16,359,283 of record NC_138221.1, read on the forward strand.
AATATTAAAAAAATAACAACGCGCTTGTTTGTAAAAAAGGTTTTGAATTAGTGTTCAATACGGTGACAAGTCACGTGACAAAAGAACGAAGGACTCAAACCCGAAGACTCGAGAGATGAACTAATCATTTCTGTTTCCGTTACTGACAGCATAGCCTCTATGGGACTGACAGGAAGAACGAAAGACTCGGACTCGAACCCGAAGACTCGAGAGATGAACTAATCATTTCTGTTTCCGCTACTGACAGCATAGCCTCTATGGGACTGACAGGAAGAACGAAAGACTCGGACTCGAACCCGAAGACTCGTGAGATGAACTAATCATTTATGTTTCCGGAGTCCGGACCGGACCTGTGTCACACGGCCCGGCCCAGATCATCAGAGTCAGACACAGACGAGTCGACAACTAACGTCTCGACACGAACCCGAAGACACGAGAGGAGGAGAACAAAATATGAAGTTGCAAAAGAAAGAACGTCTCGGATCAGGAGGTGAGGTCAGATGAACTAAAACTGCAATAGCCTGAACTTAAGACTCAACAACTAATCAATTAATTAAACATTTCAGTTTCTTATAATTATTCTTCTTATTTTTTACAAATGTAATCAACATTTTCACAAGTACTATATGTGTTGGGCTATTTAACATGTAATTTTAATTATATTCTGCTGAAATGAACGAAATGAACGAAATGACTCGAAAAAAGATTCGTTCATTTTGCTGAACGAGACTCAAAGATCAGAGTCAGTAAAATGATCCGAACTTCCCACTACTACTAGGGTTGCAAAGGGGCGGAATATTTCCGGTAAATTTCCATGGGAAGTTAAGCTGGGGAATTTTGGAAATATTCATTACCACGGCAACCGCTTGCGCGTCCACTCTGAAAGTAACTGTACACATAAGAGATGGATAGATACATTATTTAAGGTTATTTCTATTCGTTAGAATATTGATATATGAACTTGTTGTCAAGTAAGCCCCGTTGCAAGCATGTGCGTCTCTCTAAACTTTCAGTGTGCTGCACTGCTCTAGTTGACTTCTGCTCCTCTCCCCCCCCCATTATAATTACGTTAATTTTGAAAACGTAATTCCTTTTGTGGATCCTCTTAGTCTTTCTTCATGTTTCTTTGACAAATATCATTGTCTCAGTCTCACGCACGCTGCACGCGAGTTAACCACGCCTAGGCTACTTATTTACATGTCGCAGTATAGACGGAATAAAAAAATCTGTTACGTTTGACATTTTCTTCCGTGGTAACGATATATACCGTCATACCGCCCAGCCCTACTTGTGTGGTAAATAAAGTTATGCTAGCTTATTTAGCATCTAACTTATCAGCTTGCTATCTACTAGATGAATACATTTGTATGTGATATTTGCAATTTAAACATTTAATAAATACAGTACAGGCCAAAAGTTTGGACACATTACTATTTTTAATGTTTTTGAAAGAAATTTCTTCTGCTCATCAAGCCTGCATTTATTTGATCAAAAATACAGAATAAAATGTAATATTGTGATATACACTCACCTAAAGGATTATTAGGAACACCTGTTCAATTTCTCATTAATGCAATTATCTAATCAACCAATCACATGGCAGTTGCTTCAATGCATTTAGGGGTGTGGTCCTGGTCAAGACAATCTCCTGAACTCCAAACTGAATGTCAGAATGGGAAAGAAAGGTGATTTAAGCAATTTTGAGCATGGCATGGTTGTTGGTGCCAGACGGGCCGGTCTGAGTATTTCACAATCTGCTTAGTTACTGGGATTTTCACGCACAACCATTTCTAGGGTTTACAAAGAATGGTGTGAAAAGGGAAAAACATCCAGTATGTGGCAGTCCTGTGGGCGAAAATGCCTTGTTGATGCTAAAGGTCAGAGGAGAATGGGCCGACTGATTCAAGCTGATAGAAGAGCAACTTTGCTGCATACCTCGGTTGTAACGAGTGTTTTTTTCAGTCAAAGCATTTGTGAAGCCACAACACGCACAACCTTGAGGCGGATGGGCTACAAAAGCTGAAGACCCCACCGGGTACCACTCTCCACTACAAATAGGAAAAAGAGGCTACAATTTGCACAAGCTCACCAAAATTGGATAGTTGAAGACTGGAAAAATGTTGCCTGGTCTGATGAGTCTCGATTTCTGTTGAGACGTTCAGATGGTAGAGTCAGAATTTGGCGTAAACAGAATGAGAACATGGATCCATCATGCCTTGTTACCACTGTGCAGGCTGGTGGTGGTGGTGTAATGGTGTGGGGGATGTTTTCTTGGCACACTTTAGGTTCCTTAGTGCCAAATGGGCATCGTTTAAATGCCACGGCCTACCTGAGCATTGTTTCTGACCATGTCCATCCCTTTATGACCACCATGTACCCATCCTCTGATGGCTACTTCCAGCAGGATAATGCACCATGTCACAAAGTTCGAATCATTTCAAATTGGTTTCTTGAACATGACAATGAGTTCACTGTACTAAAATGGCCCCCACAGTCACCAGATCTCAACCCAATAGAGCATCTTTGGGATGTGGTGGAACGGGAGCTTCGTGCCCTGGATGTGCATCCCACAAATCTCCATCAACTGCAAGATGCTATCCTATCAATATGGGCCAACATTTCTAAAGAATGCTTTTAGCACCTTGTTGAATCAATGCCACGTAGAATTGACCCTTCGCAGGGAGCTTGATACACAGGCGATCTAACCAATCATAATCCGCCATTTTGTCTGACAAAGCAGTCAGGAGAGATAGCAGATTAACATGGGAGAATTTGAACTTGAAAAACGGAATGTACTGACGCCTTTCCGCGGTTAAAACAACATTCCTTCTTATGTTCATTCATGTTTATTTGATGCTATAAATTAACTAGAAGGAAGAGATGATAGGTTTACGAGCAGCTTTAACTGATGCTCTACAGCGATCTGTCAGACACATTTAAGAGCCACAAAACGGTATGTATCGTTTAAATTTCTTTTAAAAAATGACCAAATTTGAAAGGTAAGACTTGGTTTAATATGTCTAATATCAAAAGTAACCGAAAAGTAACCTGGTCTGTCCTGTCTGTCAGCGTGTTGTCAGTCTCTTCTCTGCTCCGCGATGTATTTTTCACTGCGTGAAAACATGGTGTGGCGTGAGAGCAGCGTAGCTTGTCGGGCATAGCGACAGTAACTAAGGGGGGCGGGTCTTTGCGAAGGGTCAATTAAGGCAGTTCTGAAGGCGAAAGGGGGTCAAACACAGTATTAGTATGGTGTTCCTAATAATCCTTTAGGTGAGTGTATTATTACAATTTAAAATAATTGGTTTTCAATTTATTATACTTTAAATTATCATTTATTTCGGTGATGCAAAGCTGAATTTTCAGGATCATTACTTCAGTCTATCAAATGATCTTTTAGAAATCATTCTAATATGATGATTCATTATCAAAGTTGGAAACAGTTCTGCTGCTTAATATTTTTTCATAACCTGTGATACTTTTTTAGGATACTTTGATGAATAAAAAAAAGAAAAAAAAAAAAGAAGCAAATGTTTTCAAGATGGAAATCTTTTATAACAACAATATACACTACTGGTCAGTAATTTGCGGTCAGTCATTTTTTTCTTTATTTTTTTTTAAATAAATCAATAATTTTATTCAGCAAGGATGTGTTAAATTGATAAAAAGTGATAATAAAGAAGATTTATATAATTATTATTTTTTTTTTTAATAAATGCAGTTCTTTTTAACCTTTTATTCATCAAATATATTAGGCAGCAGAACTGTTTCCAACACTCATAATAAATCAGAACATTAGAATGATTTATAAAGGATCATGTGATTGACTGGATGTCACATGTGACACTGAAGACTGGAGTAATGATCCTGAAAATTCAGCTTTGCATCACCGAAATAAATGATAATTTAAAGTATAATAAATTGAAAACCAATTATTTTAAATTGTAATAATATATCACAATATTATTTTTTTTTCTGTATTTTTGATCAAATAAATGCAGGCTTGATGAGCAGAAGAAACTTCTTTCAAAAACATTAAAAATAGTAATGTGTCCAAACTTTTGGCCTGTACTGTATATTTCCCCATAATATCATCAAAACTTAATTCACTTTGTTTAGTCCACAGGCTCAAATGTGTGCTTTCAATAGTCTTGTGCTTTGGGCTTCTGTACATGTGATGGAGGCATGCACAGTGCCAGTAGGGGGTGTGGTCTCAATAGCCATGCAGTAAGCAGTGTGCTATGTGCATGGGTTTGAGGAATGGCATGGATATTCAAGTGTATTTGAATGGCATCTGTTTGTTTTAGTCAAGATTATGTTAAAATATACTTTCCTCAACTATATTTAAGTTCCCTATGAAGAGCCAACCTTCAACTTTGAAAATTCCCAGTTTATTCCCGTTTATTCCCTTAAATTCCCATTAATTCCCATGGAAAGTTTCCATCTTTAAAAATTCCCAGAATTTTGCAACCCTAATCAGATCAAGCTAAATACTATTTTAACTGATAAATAATCAATTTATAAAAAGGCATCAAATTATCATAATATTGTATAACTAGTGGTGGGCATAGATTTTTTTTTTTTAATCTAGATTAATCTCACTGTAATCTTGGAATTAATCTAGATTAATTTAGATTAAAATGGCTCATTTGAATTCTGCCGAAGGCATTCAGAATATGTGTGCTACCCAAATAATGACTAAAAGGCTGTTTACACCTGGCCACTTCATGCGTTTTCTCAGATGGGATAGCTATCCGATCGTGAAGAGACCAGGTGTAAATGCCCTCCGAAATGCATTCAAGACGGATTTGAATTCCGATCGCTCAAACCACTTCAGGTGGTCTGGGACGCATTCCAGACAAAACTGGACAAGTGTAAATGCATCTGGTTGTTGAAACCACATAATTATATAAATTGTACTCCTCCCAAAAATACAAAAAAATAAATAAACGTGTGAGAGCGTGTAATAGGCTATATGTAATGTTATAGCCAGATATAACACACGCGTCACCGCAGATGATGAGCATTCATTAAGCCAACGTGCAAACTAACGCAAATCAAAGTGAAAGTAAGTCACAGACGCTTAACACACAACCATCATCATTAAAAGTAAAGAAATGAAATGATCTTAGCAGGGCTGTTGCCGCTCTCTCTTATTGCGGTCTTTGATTTTCAAATTAGCTGATGATCAATAAAATGCAGCTGATATCTGTTGCTTTCGGTGACGTGCACTCCATTAAATCTGCATATTGCACGGGAATTGAAGATCGGATTTAAATCCGTTTATGTGACACATTTATGTGACCAGGTGTAAATTAATCGTTTTGTTAAATCAGATAGCTATCCGATCTGAGAATCTGAGAAATACATTTTCCCTGAAGCAAACCCGGTGGCTTCATAGCTGCATCCATGTTAGCACGTACGTTTGATGTGGCAATTTCACAGTAGGCATACACACAGGTTCGAAGCCCCCTACAGTGCACTTCTGCTAGGTATACACGTTAATGCAGCACGTTAACACTGATAACGGCCCACCACTATTTATAACAGTTGTCTACTTTCTACTATTACTTTAGGGCTCACTTTCATGTCCTTTCAATTTATATTTCTTTCAATTTTGATGTTCTTAAAATTTTATTTCATACATTTTTCTTTCATGTCAGACCTGATGGAAGTGAAGAAGGAGAGTGAAGAACTGAGTGAAGTGGAGGAGGAACCTCATGTCAAACCTGGAGAAAAACCTTTGAGTCGCTCAAAGACTAAAAATAAATTTTTAAAGAAAACAAGAGCCAAGAAATCTTTCACCTGCTCTCAATGTGGAAAGAGTTTCACACGCAAAGATGGTCTTGAGCACCACATGAGAGTTCATACTGGAGAGAAGCCGTTCTCATGTGATCAGTGTGGAAAGAGTTTTTCATACACATATAATCTTGATGTTCACATGAGGATCCACACTGGAGAGAAGCCGTTTAAGTGTGATAAATGTGGGAAAGATTTCAGTCAATCTGCAAACCTTAAAGAACACATGAGGATCCACACTGGAGTGAAGCCGTTCTCATGTGATCAATGCGGCAAAACATTTCTTTGTTCAGCAGCCCTGAAGACACACCTGACAGTTCATACAAAGGAGAAGCCACATTCATGTTCTGTGTGTGGAAAGAGTTTTTCACGGCTGCAAACTTTACATAGACATGAGAAAGTTCACACTGGTGTGAGAGAGTACATGTGCTTTGAGTGTGAGAAGACTTTTATTACAGCGAACAGTTTAAAACTGCACCAGATAATTCACACTGGAGAAAAACCTTACAAGTGTTCACACTGTGACAAGAGATTCAGTGTTCCAACAAATTTGAAAACGCATGAAAGGATTCACACTGGAGAACAACCTTACAATTGTTCACACTGTGACAAGAGATTCAGTCGATCATCACATCTGAAAACACATGAGATGATCCACACTGGAGAGAAGCCGCCCACGTGTGATCAGTGTGGACAGAGTTTTGCTTTTATAAGTGCCCTGAAGCGACACATGAGGATCCACACTGGAGAGAAGCCGTTTAAGTGTGATAAATGTGGGAAATATTTCAGTCAATCTTCACACCTTAAAGGACACATGAGGATCCACACCGGAGAGAAGCCGTTCTCATGTGATCAGTGCGGCAAAACATTTAGCTGTTCATCAGACCTGAAGACACACCTGACAGTTCATACGAAAGAGAAGCCACACTCGTGTTCTGTATGTGGAAAGAGTTTTTCACTGCAGGGTAATTTACATAGACATGAGAAAACTCACACTGGTGTGAGAGAGTACATGTGCTTTGAGTGTGAGAAGACTTTTACTACAGCGAACAGTTTAAAACTGCACCAGAGAATTCACACTGGAGAAAAACCTTACAAGTGTTCACACTGTGACAAGAGATTCAGTCAGTTAGCAAATCTGAAATCACATGAGAGGATCCACAGCAGAGAGAAGTCGCACACGTGTGATCAGTGTGGAAAGAGTTTCTCTTTTAAAACTAAACTGAAGCGACACATGAAGATCCATGCAGTGGATAAACCACATCACCACAGTCTGAGATCACAGTAAGTACAGTAGTTTGTTTTCATGTGCTGAGCAACAAAGTCTCTTCTGTGTAAGTTAGACACACATCACTCTATAGCCAAATCTCTCCTCTCCACCTATAGCTGGTGTGGGGTGAACACAGGACACTTTGTTGATTGATATCTATTAACTTGGGCATCCTGACAGTAGGTGGCACTCATGTAAAAGCAGAAATAAAGCACTATACAGGGCTCTAGACTGCGAGTAAATGGAAATTAATTATAATACCATTATAAAGCTTGGAAGAGCCAGGACATATTTTTAAATATAACTCCGATAGTATTTGTCTAAAAGAAGAATGTCATACACACCTAGGATGAGTTGAGGGTGAGTAAATCATGGGTGCTGACTTGGAAACGTCTTGGTTACGTATTTAACCCTCGTTCCCTGAGTAGGGAACGGGGACGTTACGTCGGATGACGACGAATGGGGTTTCGCTTAGAAAGCCTATCATCTTCGAGTATATAAAATGAGCCAATGGCAAAGAAATGCCATGGGTCTGCGGAATTTGCATAGCGTAACTCCGCCCCACCCTGGGGGTATATAAGGAAGTGCGCTGGCAACATGCAGATATGTCTTCGCTGAGGAGCCGAGACTGAACTCAGGCGTTCCAGCGGTACAGCGGAAGTGGCAGGGAGACGTAACGTCTCCGTTCCCTACTCAGGCAAGGAGGGTTACATACGTAACCGAGACGTCCCCTTACGTAGTCACTCCGAGTTACGTCGGATGACGACGAATGGGGTTCCCAGTGTAATCACGCCACCTCTCGACTGTCTTCCAGTGCTCTGCGTAAGTCTGAGCTCCCTGTCGTGAGACTGGCATGGACGAAGGACTCCTACTTAACACAGGAATACCAAGGTACACTGGGAAGCATATCTCAGTGGAAATATGCAATTATGCCCAGCCCGAAGGGGGGGACTTGGAATACACATATGACCCCGGGGGGCTGCATATGGAGGTGTCATATCACTGGGGTGTCCAGCCGCAGGTGGAATATTTCAACCCCAGGGGTGGCAAGGTGGCTTGCCAAGGGAAAGACACATGCTCAGAGAGGCTTACAGTGGAATACACATGTGGGGGTCGCACAGAGGGGGAACCATGCACATGGAGGCATCTAGCCAAGTGCGAAAGCTGCCTGTGGCAACTCTGGCGTTGACGTTGTCAGTGCTGGAGGAGACTCAGGGCTTATTAGGCTCACCTGAGGAGAATATCGCACATATCCCGTCTGTGGAGAGGAATGGCGAGCAAGCAAAGACACCTGAGCATAACCTCTTATCGGCTAGTTGAAGCGAGTACATGAGAAGAAACTGGCTCTACTCGGAGATTGTAGAATCTAGTGAATGTGTTAGGTGTCGCCCAGCCTGCAGCTCTGCAGATGTCTGTTAGCGAGGCGCCATGCGCTAGAGCCCAAGAGGATGCCACACTCCGAGTGGAGTGGGCCGTCACACCAAGGGGGCATGGTCGACCCTGCTGCTGGTATGCCAAAGCAATGGCGTCCACTATCCAGTGAGACAACTTTTGCTTGGAGAGAGCCTTTCCCTTCAGCTTCCCACCATGACAGTCAAAGAGCTGGTCTGAGGTCCTGAAACACTGCGTTCTTTCAACGTAAGCACTCCGTTGACAGGAGTGCGCGTACTGGACAGAGCAGTGCCAAGGCTGGGTCTGCCTCCTCCAAAGACAGCGCTTGCAGGTTCACCACCTGGTCTCGAAAGGGTGTGGTGGGAACCTTGGGTACATATCCAGGCCGGGGGCTCAGGATCACGTGAGAGTTAGCTGGCACCAATTCCAGGCACGCTTTGTCAACCGAAAATGCCTGCAGGTCCCCTACCCTCTTGATGGAGGCCAATGCAACCAGGAATGCTGTCTACATTGACAGGAACTTAAGCTCCACTGATTGCAGAGGTTCAAAGGGAGCACTCTGCAGGGCAGTTAAAACCACTGAGAGGTCCCAAGAGGGTACGAGGGGAGGACGAGGAGGATACAGTCTCCTGGCTCCCCTCAGGAACCTGACGATCAGGTCGTGCTTTCCCAAGGACTTACCATCAACTGCGTCGTGATGTGCGGCAATGGCGGCAACATACACTTTCAGGGTGGAGAGAGACAGCCTTCGCTCCAACCCTTCTTGCATGAAGGAAAGCACGACACTGATGGGGCATTTCGTGGGTTCTAGATTTTTAGAAGAACACCAGTTGACGAAGAGGTTCCACTTCAACGCATAGGCATGTCTCGTGGACGATGCTCTAGCGGAAGTGATGGTAGCCACCATCGCTGGTGGTAGGGTACTCAATCCTGCCTCGTTCCGTCCAGGAGCCACACGTGGAGGTTCCAAAGATCGGGACAAGGGTGCCATAAGTTGCCCCGTCCCTGAGAAAGCAGGTCCTTCCTCAGAGGAATTGGCCAAGGAGGTGCTGTCGCGAGGAGTACTAGCTCTGGGAACCAGGTGCGGTTGGGCCAATACGGGGCAACCAATATTACCTGCTTCTCGTCCTCCCTGATCTTACGCAAAGTCTGCGCAAGGAGGCTCACTGGGGGAAACGCATACTTGCGGAGGCCCTGCGGCCAGCTGTGCGCCAGTGCATCCGTGCCGAGCGTGCCCTCGGTCAGGGAATAAAACAGGTCGCAATGGGACGAGTCGTGGGAGGCAAACAGATCTACCTGTGCGTCCCCGAACTGATCCCAAATCAGATGAACCGACTGGGGATGGAGTCTCCATTCTCCAGCGAGAGGCCGAAGCCGAGACAGCTCGTCGGCCACCTGGTTCAGGTCTCCCAGGATGTAAATGGCTCGAAGCGACCTCAGATGCTTCTGACTGCGTATGAGGAGGTGGCGGGCGAGTTGTGACATACGGCGGGAGCGCAGACCACCTTGATGGTTAATGTACACTACAGTCGCGGTATTGTCTGACCGGACTAGTACGTGTTGACCCCTGAGCAACGCACGGAAGCGGTGCAGGGCAAGACATACAGCCAACAACTCGAGGCAATTGACATGCCAAAGGTTGTACATGGCGCCCCAGCCCGTAGTGGAGGCATCTGTTGATACAACAACATGCCTGGAAACTCGTTCCAAGGGCACTCTGGCCCGAAGAAAACTGAGGTTCGAACACGGAGTGAAGGTCTGACGGCAGGTCGGAGTCACTGGGACTCGGAGCGTGCCGTGATGCCATGCCAACCTCGGGACTCGATCGTGAGGCCAAAGCTGAAGTGGTCTCATATGAATCAACCCGAGCGGCGTGACTGCGGCTGCGGATGCCATATGCCCCAGGAGCCTCTGAAATAGTTTCAGTGGAACCACACTCTTGCCCTCGAACTGACGAAGGCAAGTCAGCAGTGCTGTGCGCACTCGCTCGTAAGCTGCGAGCACATGGCGACCGAGTCGATCTCCATACCGAGAAAAGAGATCCTCTGCACGGGGCAGAGTTTGCTCTTCTGCCAGTTGACCTGAAGGCCCAGACGAGCTAGGTGCCGGAGCACTAGGTCCCGGTGTTCGCAAACCTGGTCTCGAGAGTGAGCTAGGATCAGCCAGTCGTCGAGATAGTTCAGGATGCGAACCCCGTGTTCCCGAAGGGGAACAAGGGCTGCCTCGACAACCTTCGTGAAGACGCGAGGAGACAGGGCTAGCCCGAAAGGGAGAACCGCGTACTGGTATGCCTGCCCCTCGAAAGCAAAACATAGAAATGGTCTGTGTTGAGGAAGAATGGAGACATGGAAGTAGGCGTCCTTCAGGTCGATCGCTGCAAACCAATCCTGCGGCCGTATGCACTCGAAAATGCGTTTGGCCGTGAGCATCTTGAACGGCAACCGGACCAGGTGGCGGGGACCACTCAAGACCGATGGCCGCGGCTGCCCGGGAAAGCATGGCCGTCATCTCAGGATCAGACCCGGGCAATGCTGGGACACCCGAAGGTGGCAGCACAGCCGAATCCTCACTTCCCAAGGACTCCTGCCCACCTTGTGATGCAGCGATCGACATCACATCTTCCTCTGGAGCGCCAAATGAGACCCGCGTCAAGTCAGAGGACTGTACAGCGGGCTCATTTGAAACACTCGCGGGTTGCACGCCGCTAGAGGACGGTGTGGCGCCGACTATTCCACGCTCCACACCGTCCTCTAGCGGCGTGCCCTTAGGTCACCCTGGCCGCCAGCCGAAGTACCAGCTCTCTTAGAGCTCATTGATCGGGGTGCGGGTGAGGGGACTCTACCATGAAGGTCATTGAGTCTTGACCGCAACCGTGCGGTGGGCATGTTCCCGCAATGGGAACATGACTCATCCACAAACGCTGCCTTAGCGTGCTCAATGCCCAGACACACAAGACAGCGATTGTGCCCATCAGAGTCAGAAATGAATAGACCGCAACCAGAAGTGCACGGACGAGGCATCTTTAAAAAGACCGGCAGTGCGTGCAAGCTCTTTTAGAAAGGAGATTTCTCCGCAAATGCTTAAGCGACCAGGGAGAGAACACTCAAACATTGGCAAATCACTGCACAGATAAGCAGGGAATGTGCACTCGCTGGAACTCGCTGTCACACCAACACTTGGAGAGAAGTTCGTTCGAAGAGAAGAGATGAATCTCAGGATTGACTTGTGGAGTTGAAGTACATCAACTTGGCTCCGAAGCAAAAACATATCTGCATGTTGCCAGCGCACTTCCTTATATAGCCCCAGGGTGGGGCGGAGTTACGCTATGCAAATTCCGCAGCCCCATGGCATTTCTTTGCCATTGGCTCGTTTTATATACTCGAAGATGATAGGCTTTCTAAGCGAAACCCCATTCGTCGTCATCCGACGTAACTCGGAGTGACTACAAAAGGGAACCAGGAGAACCATTGTGGTTTGAATGAACAAGTTCATGAAGTTTTAAGTTTATAAGGCTTTTAAGTCCACAAATCACCAATATTCCCTGTGGATTTAATGTAGTAATGCTAACTGTAACCATGGTATTGTGGCAGAAATAGACAAATGTTTTTACATTATTCATTTCAGGGTTCGTACATCAAGCACTAATCAAGAACTTTCAAGTCCTCCACACTTTTTCCAGCACTTTTCCATTTTAATGTTATTTTTAATGTGATGACCAAAACCATGATTTGTTCATCCTTAAAAGATTGTTAAACTAAACTTTGATTGTTAAACCATTTGTAAAACTAAATGTTTCAAAGTGTAGGAAAACAGTAGACTGAAGATTTAAAACTACAGTTATACTTAAGAGTAAAGAGAATGGAATATTCACTGGAATATATATATATATATATATATATATATATATATATATACATTGTCAGAAAAGTAAACAAAACAACGAATACATCATCGCAATTACCAAGTCCATCTCATCTGGCATGTTATTAGAATTACTGATAATGTTTCAGAACGCATCTCTGTTTATATGACACATTAGTTACAGTTTCTGTTTTCATAGACGTTAAATGTAGGTTTTAAATCCTTCATGTTAATCTTCTATGAACAATGTAGATTAGGGATGCAACGGTGCACGGTAAAATACCGGAACGTTCGGTCAGCCCTGCACGGGACAATCTACCCTCGTGTCCCGCGGTACTTCGGTTTTGCCATTGAGTTCGCGCTGATCCTTTTAGTTTTTGCTTTAGGCGCCGTTCACATATCGCGCCTAAAAACGCGTAGAAAACGCTAGGCGCGCCGCGTTTTTCTTTTTCCAAAGCGCTAGGGCGGTTGCGCTCCGGAGGCGTCGGTCGTTGCTAAAGCAACTATCAGCTGCGCTCTGTTTGGTTCTTGTCACGTGACCTACGGTGCGCTTGCGGCATTCTGAAAAGTTGAGAATTTTCTGCTGGGGACATCGTTAGTGCCAACCGGTCTCGCCTTGCACCAGACAGTGTTGATAGACTCATCTTTTTGCACAAAAATCTCTCAATAGTGGATGAGTAAATAACATTGCACTTTGTATCCTGAATGCAGTATTTTTTCATTATATTATTTTGCTCTGCTTTTTTTTATTGAAAGCAAAAGCTAATTTATGTTTGTTAAAGGTAAAAGTGCACTTTTTCTTTCACATTGATCACTTCATACCAGTTATCAAGGTTTGGAATTGGGATCCACTTGAATATTTTGAAGTGTGTTTGTTTACATTTTGTATTTCATATAAGTGATAGTTGAAGAGGTTGTATTACTTAGTGTTGTTCAGTACAGACTAGAGTGTTAATTTATTCCATACATTGATGTTCTTCCTACTGTGACATTCTGTTTATGCTCATAAGAAAAATAAAACATATTTTTGGGATGAAATAGCAGTCTCTTTCTGCACAAAACGTACCGAAACCGAATCGAGACCGTGGCCCAAAAACCAAGGTACGGACCGTACCGTGGGCTATCTGTACCGTTGCACCCCTAATGTAGATTAATGTAGAATAAACAAATGTATATTTTAGTCAGAATTATTGCTCTTCATCAACTTGAGGTCCTGAAGCTCGTTCTGTAAAGTTGAACAGAGACTCACTCGCTCTCGGGACAAGCATTTAAGGAAAATGGAAATACACACATGACTTTCTAACATTTACTGATAAGGATATAACCATTAAATATAAGAATGTGCCTCAAAAGTCATTGAAATTACATTTATTTCAATCTCTACATTTAATAAACTACTAGTGAGTGTTTTATCACAGCTTGTAAATGTTTTAAATGAATGTGTATGTGTGTGTTTTGTAATGTATGATTTTATTTCTGTCAAGCTGTTGGTGAAAATAAGAGCTTGTTCTTCAGTGATTTTCCTGGTTAAATAAAGGTTAATAAGTTACACAAAGGGAACACCGCATCAGAGTAAACAACACATGCATCTGAATGATGTGTTAAACTGTATGTTTAAGAGTTTATTTGAAGCGCTGAATATGAAGCATTTTCATGTTTAGGAAAACATGGCTTGTGTTGTTTCAGCACTAGATGATTTATGTTAGTTTTGTTTGTTGTGTTGTTGTGGCTTCGACAAAACCTGATAATCTTAAGTTACATGATCAAGGTCACTATATTTTTAACATGTGATTAGCCTTAGTACTTAGTTCAGTGTCTGTAATATTGATTATTCCTCTCTCATCATGATTGTAAGAAATGAAACTTGTTTGTTTTTAGCAGAACTGCCAGAAAGCATCTGGAAGGAGAGGACGGAGAGAACGCCAGTGATCCAGAACCTGCAGAATGAAACATCAAGATACTGAAGAACAAAGAGGTTGGTGTTTATTCTTGATTCCTCATTCATTCTTCGTGATGAAGAACATGCTGATGCTCACCAGATTTACATTGTTTCATGATCAAACTAGTTATTTATAACACAAATCATCTTCATGACATTAAAATAGATCATAATCGTGACAGCAGTTGTCCACCAGATTTGATGAGATTAAAATGACTGTTGAACTCAACAGTGATCTTGACTTTGAGCTTCACTTTTCATTTCACGTTTGTCTCTCATTTGAAATCTCAGATGATTTAATGTTTCTTTTAGACGGACGCGAACGAGAAAGGAAAAATGTGTGTAAAAGAATCTCATGAGGATCTGCAGCGGAGAGAAACTTTACACATGTGATCAATGCGGGAAGAGTTTCACTCGGGTCTCACTTTCATGTTCAGGAGCTGAAGAAGAGGCCGTAACACTTTCAACAGAGACATGAATCTGATATTAATTTCAACTCATTCATTGTTTTTCAGCGATCAGTCTCTTTAGTTTTAATTTTTATACATTTTTGTTCTTCATGCTATGATTGATTAAACTCATTATAATGTTATCAACATCTTGTTGTTATTGTCAAATTTTATTTTCTGCTGATTCTTCTGGGGCTTCCCAGCAAACACAGAACGTTCCCCTAACGTTAGTTTTTGGTTCTTGTCTTTTTATTGGTTTTGGAACTAAATAATATTATTCTAGGAATGCTCTTTTTTTTTTTTTTTGCAACAATAAAATAATGTTCTCAGAATGTTGCAGGATGGTTATTTTTAACAACATAGACATTTTTAATATTAACATAGAAATAGTTACAAAATATAGAACATTCACCAATGGTTATTGTATATATAGGGCTTCCAAAATAAAAGTTTGTGTTTACATAATATATATGTGTGTATAGAGTATAATTATTTTCTATATATAAATACACACACATGCATATATATTTAAGAAAAATGTGTTATTTATATATAAAATATTAATATATAATATAAATGATATATAATATAAATATATATATAAAATACTTTATCAATCTGTAAACTGTTTTAATTTTCTGGTCAGGAAAAGAATAGTCTTACAGCTGCTTCTGCCAATTTTGGACTATGCCGATATTATTTATCAGACTGGAGTCTTTACTACTTCAGTACTTTACTACTGCTTCTTGTTTGCATTCTATTGATGTGGTTTACAACAGTCTTTGCCGTTTTGTTCTCCGCTGTCCCTTTAGGACACACCATTGTATGTTGTACAGACAGTTGTCCTGGTTTGCTCCTTCTGCCAGGCGACAGTATCACTGGCTACAGTTTATTTTTAAAAGTTTTTACTTTAATTATCCAGTTTATCTCAAGCAACACTTAGTGCTTTATAATTCGCTATACAGCCTGCGACACAATGATCAGATCTTTTTTGTTGTTCCTAGAGTTAAAAGGCAGGTAGGGAAATACGCATTTTGTTTTAAGGCTCCTTATGATTGGAATAATCTTCCATTTTCTATCCGTTCTTTAACTTCACTTACAGCGTTTCAAAGGGGTCTTGGGGAACATCTTAGGAACATTTGTCTTTGTTTCTAGTTTTGTTTGTTTGACCTTGGACTTCATTGGTCATGTGTTTACTATTTCTCATTTTTATGTCCTCATTTTTTTATTTTTTTATTATTGTTATTTGTGTTCCTCTTAGTCCTTGACCTTGTGTAATGCTAATCATGTGATTGGTTTTTTTTGTCATGTTACTTGTGGGGTTCGTGTTGGGTGGGGTGGGGTGGGGTTGAGCATTGTGAGCTGGTGTGTGTGTGTTGTTGTGTTTTGTTGTGTTGTCTTTGACCGTGATATTTGCTCTGCTGTTTTGGTTCTTTTTTGCTTTGATGTACTGGAGGACCCCCTCGAAAACGAGATGTTTCATCTCAAGGGGTTAATCCTCGCAATAAAGATATGTTAATAATAATAATAATAATATATACACAGTATATACATGCAAATATTTCTTAAATATATACATGCATGTGTGTGTATTTATATATAGAAAATAATTATACACCATACACACACATATATTATGTAAAAACAAACTTTTATTTTGGATGCGATTAATCGCGATTAATCGTTTGACAGCCCTAATATAAATATGTAAACTAACTTTACAATTAAAATGCTGCAGATGTTTTTGTATAATGACCTGTACAGAGCTCTGAAACTAGTTTATGCAGCATTTAATAAAATGTAGCAATTAGATTGAATGTGAAAAGCACAGAAATCATAACTTCTTGGGTTTGTTTATATCTTCATTTACTGCTCCTCTGCTCTGCACACGCTTCTCCAACACGTGTTGTTGTACACAGTGCAGTGTTTCCGGGATCTACGTGAGAACTCTGCCTCGTTATTGGCCAGTTCTGCGTCAGGATCGCACGCATTGGCCGACGCTGGTCATGTGATCAGCACAACGCATGCGGAGTCTATGTTCTGACGTAGAACTTAAACAGCGTTGGAGAATGACAGGGAAGAGAAGAAATTGATGAATAAAGTTGTTTATTTTCTTTTGTTTTTGCGCACAAAATGTATTATAATTGCTTCATAAACCGCGGTCTGTAAGTTGTGCCTCTTTGTCGCCATCTCTGTTTGAAATCTGCAATTGCAGTTATTTGCGTAATCATCTTTATGAGTGTTGTGCATCAGCACGGCTCCTCAGCACGGATGAATAATGTCTGTGGACTGATGTGGACAGAGTGATGGTCATCCAGAAAAAGTACCCATTGAGAATGGCATGTCAACTCTGTAGGAATTGTAATAATGGCAGTACAAAATGCCTCTCATTCTCATCATGATCCCAGTCCAGATGTGTCCGCTTGACCTCCTCGTGAGAGTTTGACACTGGCTCTACCAATTTAACTGCACACTATTCTTCAGTAAATTTTTACTTATTTGATTGAACTTCACGAACTCCTGGTCTTCTTTCATCACATCACCAGATATGATGAAAGACATACATACATACATACATGAGGGTTAATAACAGTTATTTGTTCTATCAATGTGTTAGAGAATTCTGGGACATCATGGGACTCCACATGCAATCCTCATGCGTTTTATTACCTTAATCTAATTACCATCTTGTTTCTACGATTCTATGTTTCTACGACAAATCATAGCAGCTCTACAGCATCATAGGCCTTAACGTTAGCGTTACAAGAAGTTAAAACATTTTTAGATTACAGCAGAAAACTGCTCACTTCCTGAAATATCCAATTGATCTTATAACTATCATTCTCACAACAATTATGACAATATGGAAGCTTGTTTCCGCCACAGAATAAAACATTTTAAAAGATAATTGTGACTTTTTATCTCAGTTTACATCTCGCAATTCTGACTTTATTTCTCAGAATTGCGAGATATAAAGTCAGAATTGTGTAAAATAAAGTCGCAATTGCGATATATAAAGTCAGAATTGTGTAAAATAAAGTCGCAATTGCGATATATAAAGTTAGAATTGCGTGAAATAGTCACAATTGTGTGTTATAAAGTCAGAATTGCGTGAAAGAATTCTGACTTTTTTTCTCGCAATTCTGACTTTATAACATATAACCGCAAGTTTATATCTGACATCTTTTCTCAGAATTGTGAGACATAAACTCACAACTATAGATAGAAAAAGGTCCAATTCTAAGGAATTTAAATTTTTCAAATTTTTTTTTACCTCAGAATAGTTTTTATCTCACAATTCTTTTAAACACGCAACTTTATAACATGCAATTGCGACTTTATATCATGCAATTCTGACTTTATTTCTCCCAATTGCGTATTATAAGTCAGAATTGCGAGATATAAACATGCAATTCTGAGAAAAAAAGTCATAATTCTGACTTTATAAGACGCAATTCTAACTTTATATCTCATAATTTTGACTTTATAACACGCAATTCAGACTTTTTAACACGCAATTGCGACTTTCACGCAATTCTGACTTTATATCGCAATTCTGACTTTATAACACGCATTTGCGACTTTATTTCACGCAATTCTGACTCTATATCTCGCAATTCTGACTTTATAACACGCAATTGCGACTTTATTTCATGCAATTCTGACTTTATATCTCGCAATTCTGAGAAATAAAGTCGGAATTGCGAGATGTAAACTCGCAATTGTGAGATGAAAAGTAGCAATTATCTTTTAAAGGTGCCCTAGAATGTGAAATTGAATTTATCTTGGCATAGTTAAATAACAAGAGTTCAGTACATGGACATGACATACAGTGAGTCTCAAACACCATAGTTTTCTCTTTCTTATTTAAATCTCGTTTTTGAAAAACACCCCTGAAAAACAGGCGAATCTCCACAAAACACCGACTGTGATGCAACAGTCGGGATCATTAATATGTACACCTCCAAAAATTTGCATATGCCAGCCCATGCTCAGTGCCAGGCGGATCTGCGCAGCCGAATCATCAGAAGTTCTGCAGATAAAGAAACAAGCGAGGATCATAGAGAAAATGGCAGATATATCTATAATCTATCTATCTATCTATAATCGGATACCGCTACAGTTTAATTCGAAGTTGTTGGTTGCTCTGCCCATTTCACCACGGACTGTTTTTCTAACCTGGAACAATATCAAGCAGCCAGGCTTCTCTCGGCGTCTCAAACGGACGAAGGGGGCAATTTCAACTAACGTTATATTCCCGCATTATTAAGTAGTGATTTTATTAACGATAATTTACACTGTTATCTAGATCCAGCGCGATATTGTTTTTTCCTCGAGAGACATCGTGGCTTGCAAACGAGCGGACGAAGCATGGCAGTTGCTCAGTGTTTGGATTTACAAATGAACACAAAAGTATTGTTTTAGCTCCTTCATCCGAGCCTCTGGAGAACCAGTGGGTTATGTGAATTTCTGATGTGTAATTGTTCAAGTCCAGACAGATAATCTTTCTCTCAAAGTCATTCAACACTGTTTATGCATCAGTAGATCGCGTTGCAGTGATAAGATCTTCATTCACACTATCAACAGGCTGTCATCTGCTCAATGCTGGAATAGATCTAAATACTTAAAAAACTTCTCATGATTCGTTAATCCCGATAGCTGTAATAGTAAAAACGTATAAAAGCTGTAATAGTAAAAGTTTTCCAGATAGCTCTACATGTAATGCCAGATATTTCATATGCAAGCATGTCAGCCAATCACAGCAGTGGGCAACAACACTGAAGTCTCACAGCAGATACGCCCCTTCAAACAGAGTGTTCAAATCAATGGATGAAATTAGGCTAGGAAATATGCCTTTTATTTCTAAATTATTCTGTGGCAGAAATAAGCATCCATATGACAACATTAAAACATGGATGTAAATTATTTCATGCAAATTCTATAGCATTCTGACCATTGTAATATTACTTCAGAAAGCTGTTCATTAACAATAACGGAAAACATACTCGTGATGTCCGTTAGCAAATAATTATAATCCAAGTGTTAAAGGTCCCGTTCTATGCCCCTTTTCACAAGATGTAAAATAAGTCTCTGATGTCCCCAGAGTGTATATGTGAAGTTTGAGCTCAAAATACCCAACAGATCATTTTATACAGCATGTTTAAATTGACATTTTTTGGGGCTCAGAAAAACGAGCCGTTTCAGTGTGTCCCCTTTAAATGCAAATGAGGTGCTGCTGGACGACACAGGGGGCGGAGCTTCATGAGCTCGCGCTCAGTCTGTCAGGAAAAATTCTAAGTTATAAGAAGTGCGCAAGTAGCCAGTAGAGTTGAGGGAGCATTCCTGTGGGCGGAGGTTAGTCAAGAAACGGTTCTGGTGATGTCACTAATGCAGGATGTAGAGGGGTGTAGTCCAATCGAGCCGTTTTTTGTAGTCAACTTCTGTTAAATAAAATATCTCGCTTGGCATTGAACTTTGAGCTTTATAATTTTACAGATATTATTTATGCTCTAACAGCAACATTACACACTAACTAAAGTTTGAAACATGGAATCGCATGCAACGGGACCTTTAATATCCTGCATTTTACAGTAATATTATTATTAATATCAATCCAGAGTGTAAGTCGTTTTTCGGCGTGCTCCTGAAGACCGCTGGGTTTCAAAATGCACATCAGGATTGGTTAGAAAAGAAAAGGTGGTGCTCAGCAGCGGGTGATTTGAATACACAATTTAGATATCTTTAGAGTAATTTTGACAAGCCAGAATGTTATTTCCAGATATCTACATTAAAATTCTTCCTAGTCACAAAGCTAAATGCAGATATCTCCAAAGAAAGGACTTCCTAGTCAAAAATAAGTTAGAGAAATCCATGACAGAATTGCAGATATCTTTAAACGAGATTTGACTAGGAATAATTCCAATTCAAGATATCTCTTAAGTTTTGCCTAGTCAAAAATCCCAATTCAAGGTATCTACAATTGTAATTTGACTATTAAACAATTACTTTCAGATATCTACAAATGTATTTTGGATATATTTAAAAATTTTGAACTATAGATATATTCAATTTGATTATGACTAGTCAAAAACTCAAGAGATATCTCGAGTTATCATTTTTACTAGTAATAATTCAGTTAGAGATATCTCTAATTGAATTATCACTATTGTAATTTGAGATATCTCTAGTTAGGATTATGCCTACAACATCAATTCTAGATATATTTAAAAACTCAAAACTCATTTGAAGATATCAGGAAATATTTTATAATGAAAGTCATTGGAAGAATATGACTAGTCAAAATAGTATTGTAGATATCTCGAATGTATATTATGACTAGTCATAATCACATTGTAGATATCTTAATTCCAATTATGACAAGTCGTAGTAGTACTGTAAATTAAGAAAGACATTTTCCATGCCCCAGAAATGTACATTTCTTAGAGTTAATAAACAATTAATCCTGAGTGTTCACGGGACAAAAAGGCTAATTGATTGTAATATTAATTTACGACAGTAAGTTAATTATATTAACTGATCCAAATATTCATAATCAATTATAATTGATTATTATTGATTATTAGTTATTATTTAATAATTAGTTATTATTGATTATTAATATTTCAATAGAGCTAATTTGCTGCTCTGTTAGCCCAACATCTCGATTCAGACTCTATCCCCTGAAAGATATAACAAAGTTGAGCTCTCCGTAAGACATCTCTTAGTCATTAATCATTCAGCTCCTTCTTAAACACTCTTCAGTATTTGCTTCTGAAGTTCCAAGTTCTTGTTTTCTGTGTTAGAAGTTTTTTCTCTTTAAATTGGGCTTTATTCCCCTTCTAAAACTCCACTAACACATATTCCCCTTCCGTCAAGGGTTTTCTTAATTCGTATACTTACAGTGTCAGATATCCAAGCCATTGCCAACAAATTTACATTATTTGTTTACAGCCTCATTTGCTTGCTCTGCCATGTCCAGTCTCATATTTAGCTTTGTATCATATATGACAGATGTTATTTAACACTTTTACTCACGTTCAACTTTGCTTGTTTTATTCTCTTTAACTTTGCTCCATCCAGAGACACGCTATCAGTAGTTTTATTACCCCATAAATCTGCATTCTTGTGCTCGCTCTCTCTCTCTCTCTCTCTCTCTCTCTCTCTCTCTCTCTCTCTCTCTCTCTCTCTCTCTCTCTCTCTCTCTCTCTCTCTCTCTCTGTGTGTTGCATGCTGGGAGCGAGTGAAGGTTGGCGTGGGTTAGAGGTGTTGTTGAGCTGGAGTTTATTTTTTATTTTTCCTTTTTCTCCTTTACTTGATTATAGGTTCATTAAGTGGTAGGATTATTTGGGCTGACTTTGGTCAGCGTGTGGGGAAATGGGGACAAATGCGGGTGATTTCTCGCAACTGACTATCAGACACGGTTGCAAATGTATGCCTGATGCGTCTGTGTCAGTAGAGGATTGCCTGGTGGCCGTGAGTGCTGCAGTCGGCGGCGTAAACATCAGATCAGCCTCTCGCATGAACAAGGCGATAGTTATTTTTTTGAGTCAAAGCCAAATGGTCAATGATTTAATTGAGAGCGGATTAACAATAAATGAAATGTTTGTGCCCGTTTTGCCTCTGTCGAGCCCATCAAAGAAGATTGTTTTGTCAAACGTACCTCCATTTGTTAAAAATGAGAAGCTAGAGGAAATACTATTGCGATATGGCAAATTAGTGAGTCCCATTAAGATGATCACGCTTGGATGTAAAAATCCACAACTTAAGCATGTGATGTCTTTTTCGGCGCCAGGTTTTTATGATTTTGAATTCTCAAAGCGATCCTTTGAACTTGTCGGCGAAACTAACCATTGAAGGGAAGGATTATACTATTTTCATTAGTTCTGAGTCCATGAAGTGCTTCATTTGTGGCGAATTCGGACACGTTCGACAGACTTGCCCGAATCGTAATGGAAATAATGAAGTTTTGGCTGATAATATTGTTGATGGTAGGGCGCGAGGTTCTGACGTTGCGGACGCTGCGCCGTTACTACATCTACAGGCCGACGCTGAGTCAGCGCCGAGTGGCTCGCTCGAGGTGCATGGGGAGAGATCCCTGTCGGCTAACTCCAGCAATAGTGCCGTGGAGATTGCTGAGGTTTCCCAGGTAGCTGATGTTATGCCCGTAGTTACACAGTCAGAGTTGAGTTCGGATCAGATAAGT
This sequence comes from Scardinius erythrophthalmus, assembly GCF_964197995.2. NCBI lineage: Eukaryota > Metazoa > Chordata > Actinopteri > Cypriniformes > Leuciscidae > Scardinius > Scardinius erythrophthalmus. The sequence continues at coordinate 16,382,193 of NC_138221.1, forward strand.
GCAAAAGACGCGCATGAGGCCGACTCACTCGAGGATGAACAACAACAACAAACCCAACCTGAAGTAAGTGTGATTAAAATAAACAATGATGAGTCAATCGATCAGAGTCAAGGAGATCATGTTTCACAAGAAGTGGATTTCGACAAGGACGATGAGGAACTATATGGGAGTGACGTAATGGACTTGGAGAATACTTCTGAAGGTAGGACTAAACTCTACTCATTACAACAGATAAACACCTTCCTTGACAATACAAAGGGGCTTCGCAAGCCCAGTATTGAGTCGTACTTTCCGGATTTAAAACTTTTCCTGGCATCTTGTACTGTGGCTATGCGGAAGGCAACCTTTGATGAGCTAGACAGACCAAAACGATACCGCCTTAAGAAGCTCCTGAGTAATGTAAGAAGTATACTGCAATTACCAGGCAAAAGGTGATATGGCTAGCATGCAATTTTTTTGGAATCTTCTCTTCTTTCTCTTCATGGCATCCTTGAGATTTGGCACTTTAAATATCAACGGTTGTCGTGATGGCATTAAAAGGTTTAGTCTTTTTGACTATATTATGATAAAGAGGGCTAGTATAGTTTTTCTGCAAGAAACTCATACAGACTCAAAAAATCAAGTACAATGGTTGAGTGAATGGAAGGGGCAGGCGATTTTAAGTCATGGTTCTAGTGTTAGCGCAGGTGTTGCAATTCTCTTTGGGCCGGAGTATAAGGAGCATCCTGTGAGTGTTTTTGAATTGGTTCCTGGTAGAATGTTGCGTGTGGACGTAACGGTTCATGGACTTAATTTTTCGCTATTTAACGTGTACGCCCCAAATGTGGGTTCAGAGCGAACTCTCTTCTTTAAAAAACTGAAGACTGCTTTAAGTGATGTTTTGCAGGATAGAATGGTTGTTCTGGCTGGGGATTTTAATTGTACCATAAATCATATTATGGATAGGAACCATGAAGAACCACATAAGCAGTCGTCAGAAGAACTTGAAACCTTGATAACTTATCATTGTCTTGTAGATGTTTGGAGGGAAGCTTTCCCTCAGACCAAACAATATACTTGGTTGAAAGTAAACTCTAACATGATATCCGGAGCCAGACTTGATAGAATATATGTGCAGAAAAGTGTTAGGGGTAATTTTTTTAATAGTTGTATTATTCTCACTGCTTTATCTGATCATCAGTATATGGCTGTTGAAGTTTCTACTACACAGAGCACTCTTAAGCACTCACTCTGGAAGTTTAATAGTAGACTGTTGCAAGATCACAACTTTGTGCACTCTTTCACCTTTTTTTGGAAGACTTGGAGAGAGAGTAAAATGCTATATAAATCCCTAAGTCAATGGTGGGATATTGGCAAAACACAAATTATTTTTTTTTTGTCAGAACTATATTGCCTATAATAAAAGCATTCTGGAAAGAACATTGAAACAGCTTGAACAAGACATCCTTTGCACTGATGATAAAGCGGATGGTGTGGATACTGCTGAAATCCTTGAACGGAATACATTTCTCTTACGGAATCTTTTAGAAGAAAGGGCCCAAGAGACACTTGTCCGAGCAAGGTTTACCACCTTTAATAATATGGATGCTTCAACATCATCCTTTTTTAGTCTGGAGAAAAAGACTGTAAATAGGAAGATTCTATGTCATTTGAAACTTCCAGGAGGAGGAAAAGTGACTGACGATCGTGGAATCATGTCCTATGCTTCATCTTTTTATGAGGATCTTTATAAGGCTGAAACCTGTGATGATGAAATGGCTGACATTCTTCTTCAAGATTTACCTCAACTTGCAGAAGAGGAGAAATTTAGACTTGATCAGGCTTTGACATTTGATGAACTGACTGTAGCTGTTCAGGAAATCTCTTCAGGTAAAGTTCCAGGATTGGATGGACTGAATGCTGAATTTTACAAAACATTTTGGTCTGTGATCGGAAAGGACCTGTTTGCTGTCTTCCTGGAGTGTCTGGAAAGAGGCACGCTACCTGTGAGCCTTCGGAGGGCCGTGATAACTTTACTGCCTAAGAAGGGTGATCTTGGAGACATCAAAAATTGGCGCCCTGTGTCATTGCTAGGAGTTGATTACAAGATACTTTCCAAAGCTTTGACTAATAGACTTAAATTGTGTATATCTTCAGTGATTCCCTTTGAGGCCATTTTTGGTTGGCAGAGGTATCCGACAAGGGTGCGGCCTCTCAGGTATTTTATATGCTATTGTTATTGAACCACTTTTGGCAATTCTGAGACGTCAGTTAAGTGGGATTTCTACAATGTGTCCTTATAGTACAGATTTGGTAACAGCTAAACTAAGTGCATATGCTGATGATGTTACAGTGGTAATAAGGTCAGATGAAGATGTTAAGAAATTGGTAGAATCTTTGGATGTCTATCAAAGAGCATCTTCCTCAAAAATAAATTGGCAAAAGAGTGTTTCATTTTTGCTGGGCAAATGGGAGAATGGAGGTCCTCCAGTACTTCCTCAGCTCTGTTCTTGGAGCTTGGAAGGGTTCAAAGTGCTTGGGGTTTTTATGGGGGTTGACAAATATATGGAGAATAATTGGGAAGGTATATTTGATAAAGTGTCTGGCCGTCTACAAAGGTGGAGGTGGATTCTCCCTCATTTGTCCTATAGGGGTAGAGTACTCATAATCAATAACTTGGCTGCATCTATGCTGTGGCATCGTTTAAATGTACTTGATCAACCAAAATGTCTATTGCAACGTTTGCAGAAGGTTTTTGTTGAGTTTTTTTGGGACGGTCATCACTGGCTTCCCCCTGCAGTTCTCTACTTGCCAGTTACTGAAGGAGGTCAAGGGTTAATTGATGTGACCGCTAAAGTTAAAGCTATGAGGCTAAAAGTTGCTCAGACTTTGCTTTATTCTACAACACCATGGGTTTCATTTGGCCTGGCTTTGCTCAGAACTTTTGGCGGTTTCTCCCTTGATAGACAATTGTTTTTGATGTCTTTGCATAGTAGACTTTTTATAGGCCTATCTGATGCAAGATTCTATGTGACAGTTTTAAATTCCTGGACCGTTTTTAAGGAATTTGAACGAGAAAATGATCATTTTGGCCTGAATGAGCCACTGTTTGATAATTCCTTTTTTGGTGGCAATGTATGTACGTCTAATATCATTGCTAAAACATTTATAGACAAAGGTTTGACCACAGTTGCTCATCTGATTGACACTGTTTCCAGAAAATGGAGACCAGCAGCCGAAATTTGTGAACAGGTGGGATTCAGGTCTGTGAGAATGGTGGAACATTTCATAAACAATCTGAAAGCTGCTTTTCCCTCCCAATTCCTCCACTTTGTAAATTGTTTCCTGTCTGGTGATTCGATGCAATGCTCTTTCCCGAAGTTATTTGTGTCTCCTAGGGTTTGTACAGAGGATGACCAAGAGGGGAAGTTATTGAAATTTAAGGGGCTACAGGAGCTTGAATTTCAAGCTGCTGGAAAAAGAGAGTTTTACCAGATATGTGTAAAGACTGATTATTTTGGGAATATTAATCAGAGATGTGATACAAAGTGGAGAGAATACTTTATGGACTCTGATGATCTTGCTCCCTCTTGGAGGCTCTTGTATAAAGGTCCCCTTCCGAAACGATCTGGGGATTTACAGTGGAGAATATTGCACTGTGTGTTACCTACCAATAGCTTTGTTTCTAAGTTTAATACAGCTGTTTTATCCTTCTGTAATTTTTGTACTAATCCAGAGACTGTGTTCCATGTTTTTGTTGAATGTCCAAGGCTAGTACCACTGTTTACCTTATTGGAAAGAATACTTGGAAGCCTAGGTTTTTGTTTTAACAATACTTTCTTTATTTATGGATGCAAGTACTCAAAAACGCACAGAGAACAGTGTACTTTGGCAAATTTTGCAGTTGGACAAGCTAAACTAGCCATTTGGAAGACTTGCAGAATGGCTGCTGAAGGGAGACATATGAGTGCACTGAAAATGTTTACTGCCTTGGTTGAATCAAGAATCAGACTGGAATATAAATTCTATCAAATTACCAAAAATGTACTTGAATTTGAGTCTAAATGGTGTGTGAATGGTGCTTTATTGTCAATATGTGAAGATGAAACTATAGTGTTTAATTGGTGATGTTTAGTGGTCATTTTCATTTTTTATTTTTATTTTTTATTATTTTTTTTTATTTTTTTTTCGTATGTGCATATTGTAATAGTAAGTTTGTAAGGGTGAAATATATGATATTTTAGCGTTTTAGTACATGTTTTAATAAAGAGTTGTAAAGTCTCTCTCTCTCTCTCTCTCTCTCTCTCTCTCTCTCACACACACACACACACACACACACACTAGAAGGAGTTTGTTCTGTTCCATTCTAGGATCTTTAACGCAGTTATCACACATATAGGTAAGAGACCTATCTACTTATATCGTTTCACTCTTTTTAAATAAAAGAGCATGTTAGAAGTCATTTATACTCTTTTTTTCTTTTCTTGGTCTTTAATTAGTTATTTTACAATTTTTTTACAAATTTTTACAATGTCTTTTTCTTTAAGGTAATTCTACCTTCATTCCTTTCTTATTCCACTAATATCAAATTCTTCTAAATCCAAAGCTCATTTTCTCAAATCATACTGTATGTTTATCAACTTTTTTGTAAATACTTTAAGTCAAGTCATCTTCATTTATATAGCACTTTTAACAATGTAGATTGTTTCAAAGCAGCTTTACAGAGATAAATGTATAAATTAAGGTAACAGAGATTGTTTTGGCTTTATAGCGGTTCTCTAATAAAGTTATTTTCCATCTAAAGTTAGTTTTGATTGATTCGCTTCCGTCGATGCGATCATTTGTTATTAAATTAGGGGCCGCTAAGACGACACCATTCCCTCTACATAGACTTTAAACGCGATCCTGTGAGAAACGCTGATGGCGTTCACATGCGCATTAAAGGAGAACTCCGGTCAATTTTAACATTGAGCTCATTTTTTTGTACATTTGGAGTGCTGTCAATACAGAGAACAACGACAAAAATCGGTGTTGCCTACACCGAGTTATCCTCTTTTTAAAATTTGCACCCTGTTGACTTCAATGGGGCAAGTACTAAATCTGCTTTTAGCCTCTTAACATCCTTGATGTGTCATTACAAGTGCACAGAAAATGTGAGTGATTCCTTCAGAGTGAACACGAGTGAATTTGACTGCAGTAGATGTGAAAGATATGAATAAAAATGATGTTATTTAAGCCAGCGCAAATACCTGTTTACATCCTGTTTTCGGTGGAAGTCCAAAGTAGTCGATTGCCGAGTTCACGCGCGTGATCATAGGTCTACTGCAGTCAGATTCACTCGTGTTCACTCTGAAGGAATCACTCACATTTTCTGTGCACTTGTAATGACACATCAAGGATGTTAAGAGGCTAAAAGCAGGTTTAGTACTTGCCCCATTGAAGTCAACAGGGTGCAAATTTTAAAAATAGAATAACTCAGTGTAGGCAACACCGATTTTGTCGTTGTTCTCTGTATTGACAGCACTCCAAATGTACAAAAAAATGAGCTCAATGTTAAAATTGACCGGAGTTCTCCTTTAAGAATTGTTTCTATAGTTATGTGCATTTTAATATATGTACGCAGGTTTGTAATTCCCTCCAAAGCCAAGCCTAAACAAAGTACTGGTCTTTCCTTATAATTTTTGATACAGAATTGTATTTTATTTGTCACTTCGGGGTAGGTATGCGAATTGAATTTTCCCGACAGCGCTTTATCTGTAGAGTGGGAAAGGGATCCTCCATATAGGGAGAGACTACTACTTTATCTTTCTTAGTAATTAAATCCTTAAAAGGTTTAGTTGATATGTTTAATTTACTTTGCGCCTTTCCCAAGCTCAAGGATGCTTCACTATTACAGTAAAGAACAAACAATCAGTTCATACTTAGATGGACAATATACATTTGCCCAGTCTAAGAAATGAGCGTTGCATATCATATTACAATTAAAATACAAACAGAAACAATTACAAAATAATAACAGAAACAAAAACAACACTATTTACATGTATATTAGTTATACTATTAGTAACACTATTAGTAATTAACTCATTATTCAATTTTATCTACACAACCTGACGTTTGTCTTTATATTGTTTATTTTTCTCTTTATTTTTTATTTTATTTACCTTAGTTAAATTATTATCATTTAATGGCTCCTCAATCTTTTCATCCCATCTTATGTCCTTATGATTTGCTCTAAATAAAAGTTCCTACTGCACATTTTCCAGTTACATTACTTTCTGGTGCATATACCGCAAATCTTAGTATTTGATACTACTTTATGTATGTATGAGTATGTTATATTATCAACCCTAATATTCTCAGGTCTAACCCATTCTGTCAGAAACTCCTCTATTGCTTTTATAAAGGGATTTACAATAGTCTTTAATGGTATTTACCCAAATACTATCTACTGCTACTAATATATATTTATTTTCCTACTTTAACCTAGGATTTAATGTTCAGCTATTTACAATCAACACCAATGGACGACTCTTTCTGATTCTAACAACTTACTTATAACTTATAATTTTTGTTTTCCCCATTAATATAATTATCTATATTATCATTTTTAGGTTTACAGAATATTTCCTATAATTGTGTATTTTCTTAATACAACTGTCTCATTTTCTTTAATTATAATTCTTCTTATTCTTGCTAATTACTTCTTTGTTTCTTAAAGCCATCTCTGTGTTTCACATTGAATGTCCATGTCGATAAATCACTGCTAGGTCCAAATTCCTAACTAGATCATTAATCTTCTTCCATAAGTCACTGTGTTCAACAGGTTTTATGTTAAACTTAACGAACATGTTCCATCTCCAAATGTCTAAGTTTTCATTTAAACTAGTCTCAGCCATTTTGCTCTCCGTTATAATAATATCGTGTGCAGCATTTATTTCTTTTAGCCTTTCTAGTTCTTTTAATATAGCTATAACTTCTACATATTGAGCTGTGCCCAGGACTAAGCCCCTGTCTCTTATTTCTTCACACTTTTTATGTTTAATAACACACACCCAGTGAGCATTATACTCTTCAAGAGTCTTTGATCTATCTGTATAAACTATCGTACCTTTAAATACATTAATATTTCTTCTGTCGCATTTTACGCTCTTTATTTAATATCCTCATTTGGATCTAAGAGTTTATTATCCTATACTTGCTCAAATAAGTTTGGGTTTTTGCATTTTATACTTATCTTTAGTTTAATGCCTCTTTATTGTTTTGTCAGTATTAATTAGTCTATTCCTTTATTTATTTATTTATTTATTTTATTTTCTCTTGCAAGAACTGGTAATTCTGCATGTATTTTACTCATAGCTGCTAGTTTCTTCTCTACAGAAAGAAATTTATTTTCTGGATTTTCCCAGCTTAAACACATTATCCATATTGGCATATTGCTCTTCTTATTGCTTGGAATTAAAGTGTACTAATTGTTTTAAGTATACTAAACTCATTTCCATATTTCTACCTCGTTTGAAAAGGAGTATTATATGTCCTTTCTTCATTCATCTTGACACTTTGTGCTATCAAAGGTTTAATTTTTGTTTCCTCACTATTCTCACATGCTGAGACATTACATCATACTCGGCTATATTCCCCTCTATTTGTTTTTTAGTTACTAATTTATCAACTTTGTGATTTTCGGACCTTCTTCTCTAGTAACCTTACTCTATCTGTTATAGGTATTTCATCCTCTATTAATAATCATACACTTAATAGTGGAATTTGGTCTTAGATGCATTAACTAACATCTCCTTTCATTGTGAATATTTCTCCTCTGTCCCTGTTAAACTTCTCATATTAGCTTTCAGCTTTTGTTACAGCTATACCCACTTAATCAATGTTATAGCTTCTCAACTTAAATTGACATTTTTAGATGTTTTAATTATACGATCTGTATCAGCGCTGTGGTCTTCTCTTCTATCTGTTCTTCTGGCCGCATCTGTTAACTACGACTGCAATCATTTCTCTTTGGGTTTCTGAACTCCGGCTGTCTGACTGGATTCCTCTCCTAACAGAAGTCAAAGGTCTCCTTCTATCATCCTTTCTCTGCTTTGCTTCTACACTCTCCTAGTTCTCAGATATCTCTGAGTTTAAGAGCTTTATTGCTCACTGACTTTTTTATTATTTCCAGCATTAGCTTTAGTCTCTTTACTTCTAGTGTTTAATCAGAGGTGGAAATCAAATCAAATCAAGTATATTTATATAGCGCTTTTCACAATACAGATTGTATCAAAGCAGCTTCACAATATTAAAAAAAAAATAAATAAAATAATACAACAAGGTTTGTTTCTAGTGGAATTTATTGATTGATAGAATAAAATTAAATATCCCCAAAATATCCCCAACTGAGCAAGCCAAAGGCAAAGGAAAGAGTACTGAAAATGTGTACAAGTACCGTTATTTTTTTAGTTATTCTTTTCAACTGCAATTTATCTCCTTTTTTATTTTGTAGTCTTTTTCATATCCCTAACTTTGTTTCACTATTTTTGTTTACACTATATTCAGACCTGAGCGATTTTGTGTTCGTTTGTGTGATCGTTTCAAGTCAGATGTCAAAGTCAGTTTGAGATCAGTGAGGGGAATTGATATGGGAATCAATCTCAAATAAATCAAGTGAAAATCAAATAAATAAAAAATCAAGTGTCATACTGGAACAGAAACTGCTAAATGCTTTACATTGAGCCTATAATGAGCCACGTGTTAAATTAATACTAATAAATATGAATACACTGTAAAAAATGATTTTTTGGCCTTGTAAATAAAGATAGCATGATTTAAGTAAATTTTACAAAGAAATCATATTTTGTCTTTTTACTTCAAAATGTCACGTTTAATTCAATAAGCTACTTGAGGTTTCGCTTTAATTTATTGTACTTAAATACATAAGTATATTCTAATGGAACTGCCCAAGTAATATTTACTAGTGTTTTGTCATCTAATGAACTAATGCAAAAAATGACAAACGCAAGTAAAACTTACTCCACGAAGCCAAGCAATCTATGCGCATGCGCATTGCTTTGTTTCTTGGTTCAGATTCGGAAGTGGCGCGAAGAGGAAAGCAACGGTAACTTTTCTTGAAGACAAGACAGATGTGATTTTTACACGGTAAGTTATGACATTTTGTTCATTGGTCAATTAAGTTACATTTGCAGAAGCTGTTTGCAGTCCTGGTGGTTAAAGAGTTAACACGTTAAGTTAACTGTTAACATAGTTGAGGTTGCTAAAGAACTGATTTGCATAAACATCCGTTATTAGCAAACGGCGTCTGTGTCGAAAACAATTGTCTTGTATTTTACATGTAAGGTTAATCTACGGAGACAATTGATGTAGGCTACAGTGAATTTTAAAATGAACTTTGCCGGACGTGAGCGGCGCGATGCCTCGAGACAAAATAGCTAGCAGCTATAGAAAGCGTCCAAGGGTGTGTGTTTATTTATCTGTGTGAATAAATAATTGTGACCTTGCTTGTTATATGAATTATAAATAAAGGTTTCAATTAAAAATTGGACATGTAACCTGTGCTTACAGCCTCGAAAGTCATATTTAACGTTACGAGGCTGGAATGATTCCCGAGCCCAGCATGGGTGGGCCATTAACTTTAAACGTGACGGAGAAAACTGCGTGCTAACGTTAATCCCACATTAATCCACCTCAAATACACTGTTTTGTTTTATTGATAAAAAAGATAAGCATTTGATGGATATTAATCAAGTTAAAAAGAGATTATATTGAACCTATACAATTAACAATACTGTATGTCTATACTTGAACATTTATTGTTGATGCTTAGGCTACTTGAATGCAGTTGTTCCAAAATAAATTAACTGTTTCACTTCGCAAGATGTAAACACTGGTCTAGCAGCATTTCATATTCATATTGTTTCATATTTAAAAATTTTAAATACATAATTAAATCATAAAGATATTTTTGTAAAATTTTAATTCTGGTTACAACTGTAAAAAAAAAAAAACTGAAACTGGAAGTTCTTCTGAACCAGTGCTGTTTACGTCTTCTGAATTGGTGTGTGTGTGTGTGTGTGTGTGTGTGTACATATTTTGTTTATTGCAGCTGCCACAGCATGAGGTGGTTGTGTAAAAAATGCAGCTTTGGGTCAAACAAAAGACTACAACTTTTAAAACACTTACGGCTCAAACATGGAAATTCTGGCTGTCAGTCATCGACCCCTTGTCTTTATACTGATTGCCCTTGTTCATTTAAAACATTTAATGCTCTTCGAACACATTTGTCCCGAGACCACACAGAATCAAACAAACCAACAGAGGTGCTTTCATTTAGTTGTCTTCTATGCAATTCATCGTCATACTCTTCAGAGAAGCAATATTTTGAGCACCTTGGCAACCATCTGAAGAGGTACGAGGTAGTGACTTGTGTATTCAAAAACTGCAGCTTCAGCACAAGCATTTATTCAACCTTTGCTACCCATAAACACAGGAAACACAATAAACACTCCATTGAAGATTTTAAAATTGAAGTCTTGAAAAAATACCCAAATCACACTGTTTTGCAAAATGATTCAGAGGATGACACAGAACTGGATGAAACTTTGGATGAAGCACAAGATAATTTGTCTGAAGATATAAAGAAGAAGTTTGGTCAACTTTTTCTAAAGTTGGAAAGTAATTTCAACGTGTCAAACAGGTGCATTGATCAAATCATAGATGAGCTTCAGTTCATATCCTCTTTTGCATCTGCTCCAGTTTTGAAAGATGTTGTTGAGTCCACTTTAAAGAGCCATAACTGTGACATAGATCCAACAGTTATCTCAGATTTGGTGAAAAATCTGTGTGAATCAAACCCAGTCAGTTCAGCTTTAGGGAAAGATGGACCTTTTTCAACAGCATATAAGAGGAGAGAATTTATGAAAGCACATTTTTCAGTTGTTGAACCAGTAGAATACATACTGGACAATAAAGACAACAGAACATTCCAGTATGTTCCAATACTCCAGTCTTTGTTGCAAGTCTTGAAGCATATCGAAGAAAAGGACCTAGTCACTCAAAAAAATACTGGATGTGGATCACAATACCAGTCATTCCATGATGGATCTAACTTTCATGAAAATGAATTTTTCACCGAAGATGTCGAGAGATTAAGTCTTATTCTGTACATCGATGACTTCGAAGTGTGCAATCCCTTGGGAACTTCTCGCAAGATTCACAAAGTCACTGCTGTCTACTGGGTGTTAGGAAACTTTCCAGCACATGCACGATCAACATCAGCATCTATAAATTTAGCCATTCTTTGTAAGGCAGATGACACAAAGCGATTTGGATTTCAGAAAGTTCTAGGGCCACTGTTATCCGATCTTCAAAGCTTGGAAAAAGATGGTATTTTTATTCCAAGTTTAGGAAAAGTCATGAAAGGCACTGTGGTGAGCGTGGTGGCTGATAATTTGGGAGCCCATTCTGTGGGAGGATTCATTGAAAACTTCTCTGGATCTCATGTCTGCCGATTTTGTCTTGCAGACAGGTCACAGTTTCAGACCACAGAAGTAAGATCTGGACTTTTTCAAAGGAGAGATAAAGAGCAGCACACTCTGCATGTTGAGACAGTTTTGTCAAGTCCTACTTCCACTCCTTGCTATGGTGTGAAAAAACAGTGTGCACTATCAGAAAAACTTTCATGTAACTTTCAGCATTTTCATGTAATATCTGGTTACCCACCAGATGTATTACATGACCTTCTTGAAGGTGTTGTTCCAGTGGAACTGGCATTGTCATTTCAAGCCTTGATCAAGAAGAAATATTTTTCTCTTGAGGACCTCAATAATTGCATTCGACAGTTCCCTTATAAGTGGAGTGACCAAACAAATCGTCCACATTTGATTCCTGCTCATTTTGCTTCCAAAAGATCTGTAGGAGGTAATGCACATGAAAATTGGTGTCTGTTGCGTCTGTTGCCTCTCATGATAGGCTTGAAAGTACCTGAGGATGATGAAGTGTGGCAGATGTTAATGACCTTAAAAGACATTGTGGAACTTGCGATGGCTCCAGTTCATACAGAGCAGAGTATTTGCTACCTTGACTCTTTGATTTCTGAGCACCGACACAGATTTCGGGACGTTTTTCCTCAAGAAAAGCTTCTTCCCAAACACCACTTTATCGAGCACTACCCTGAACTTATTCAGGAATTTGGTCCTCTGGCAGCCTTATGGACCATGAGATTTGAAGCCAAACATGGTTTTTTCAAAAAAGCTGTCAGACAAACAGGCTGTTTCAGGAACATACTGATGTCCCTTGCAAAAAAACACCAGCTCATGACTGCATTGCATCTCCACGAACCAAATGTGATCAAGTCATCACTTTCGGTAACAAGAACTACACAAGTCTCTGTGGACGTACTAAAGGATGACATAAAAGATTTGGTGCAACATAGGTATCCACGTGTCACAATGGTACATGTTGCAAATAATGTGTGCTTATTAGGCACCAACTATAAACCTAGGATGTTGCTATGTCATGGTTTCACTGCTGACTTGCCAGACTTTTGTGAGGTAGTACAGTCGATCTTGGTTTGCAGTGAACTGGTCTTTGTTGTTAGACTACTAAGCACATGGTACAATGAGCACCTTAGGAGCTATGAGTTGGAACACACAGCCAACATTCAGTTACTTGAGCAAAAAGAAATGGTTGACTTCTATCCCCTGGCTGCTTACACTGTTGCTGGAAGACGACTGACTACCTTAAAGCACTATATTTGCCCCTCATTTTAGGTGAATGATTATCGAAGTCAATGCTGTAGTGTACACATTTTTAATTAGGATGAATTGTTTTAATTGCTGTTTTTTGTTTTCTGTTGCAGATGTGTACCCCAGCAAAGCTGCGAATTGTTTTTGAAGAGAATGACATTCGTAAATTGGTTCTGCCCTCGGGCATCCCCAGTACCCTTCAGGACCTTAAACATGTAATCAAAGAAACATTTAATATTCCAGACTGCTTTAATTTGATGTATGAAGACATGGATTTTGGGGGCCAGTTTTGCACCTTGAGCTCAATAGATGATGTACAGGATAAATGTACTTTAAAAGTAGTACAGACTGAACCCATCACCCTGAATCTGAGTGCAATGGAAGAACCAATCCTACAAAATGAGTTTGACGCCATGTCATGCAGTTCTCAGGATACCGTTGGGCTATGTCCTTCTGACAGTGAGACATCATTCCTTTCTTTAGACTCCAGATCCAGTGGTTCTCAAAGCACTGTTCAGCTATCTTCATCTGAGAGTTCCACATCATGCCGTTCTCAAGGATGGCCAGCAGAGTTTAAAATACCAACTTTCTCATTTGATACAGAGCTCTTTCTTTCAGAAGGAAACAAAGCCTACCAAAAGGATGGCACCCTCTTGAGCAATCCAAGAGTAACAAGAAGTGTCCTTGAGACACTAGCAGAGAAAATATTTCATTACACTGCGTACCCAACAAGTGTCCAGGTTATGAATGTAGTAGAGATGTTGATTGAAAAGTACCCATGCCTCAAAGAGCCAGGGTCCTTTAATGGACAGTATGGGTGGCAACAGAGAATTAAATATAAGATGGGCAATTATCGAGCAAAATTAAGAGGCAGTCAGCTTTCCTGTCCAGAGCTGGAGGTCAACTCTTTGAAAAGAAAGAAGACAAATGAAAAGTCTTGCCCCAAAGGGATGAAAAGACCCAGGAAGGCTGAAGTAAACTACTTGCCTCCATTTCCATTTGGGGAAACCGAGGAAACTTTGGAGCAGGAGAGAGTTGATCTTCTTAAAGAAATTCAGAAGAAAAACAACAAAAAGGTCATTGGGGAGATAATGGAGAAGACTTTTTCCTATCGAAGATTAGAAATCATTAATCACTGCTCTGCTGTCAAAGATTTCATGGAGAGATGGCCAGCTCTTTTTTGTGAATCTGAGGTAAACCTTAGTTGTTCTTTTGCTGTCTTGATGCTAATATGTAGGTAATTCTAACTTTTGGACCTCATATTTCATTCATTTAAAACAATTAAATATTTTAATTTCATTAGTATAGCATGATGTCATTAGTATAGCATGATGTGTGTCTGTGTGTGTGCGTGCGTGCATGTGTGGTTGGCTGTCACGATTTGGTCTTGGTTTTGTTCATGTCATGTTTCATGTCTGTCATGTGATTTCCCTGTTTGTCATGTGATCCTGCCATGTGTCTTGTCATTGGTTAATCGTCTGTTCATTGTTCACAGGTGTCCCTTGTCTTGTCATTACTGTGTGTATTTAAGCCCTCATGTTTGCCATGTGTCTTCGTCAAGTATTGTTGCTGTAACCTCTGGAGTAAGTTTGTGTTCTTGTTTCTGCCATGCATTTTGTTTCATGTTTGTTTTGATTTGAATAAACAGCACTTGGGTTTGCAACGCTTGCCTCCAGTGGACTATACACTATTACAGAGATAAAAAGTGTTTATTTGACCACTGAATCTTAAATGTGTTACATTTTATTTTATTTGTATTAGATCAAGAATGAGTTCAGAAGGATAACCACAATTCCCCTGGAGCCAACCTTTCTGCAAAAACTGGACTTCTACGCTCCAAAGCTCCTGGATTTGTTTAAAATGAAGGGTGGGGATGCAGGCATAAAAATTCGAAGTGTGCTAGATTCACTCTGCCAGGTAAATGTATATATTGCACATCTGATATCCTGCTGCTTGCTGACTTTATAGATATGCAGTTGTATGTAGATAGATGTTGTATGTAGCTGGAAGTGTACACTGTTAATGTTCGCTGCTATTTGCTTTTGTTTTTTGACAGCGAATTGAAGATAAGCGAGATACTGTGATTCGCTGCCTTCTTTTCTACCTGGGAGAATCATCGGAGGAGCTCATTGAAGCCTACCAGGTACATTAAACTCAAAAAAAAGAAAAAAAGAAAAAAAAAAAGGGTGCTATATAGCACTAAAAGTGTTTCTTTAGCTCGTAATCACAGAAGCACTATAAGTGCTGTATAGCACCATATCTTGGTGCTTCAGTGGTTCTTTACTTTAGTACCCCTTTTCTGCCAGAATGAACCGGGTGCTAGTTCAGAGCTAGAGCTATTGCCGGTTTGGAGTTGGTTCGACTGACAAGCTTTCGATGTGAACTGGTTTGCCTTTCCACAGGCTAGATAGCCACCACAGAGCCAGGTCTTACGTCACCGTATACGTCTCATCCCAGCAATGCTAGCATGACAGCGTCAAACACACCGGGCTTGTTCAGTTATGAAAGTATTTTCAAGGCTTCGCCACTTTACAGAGTTTTTACACAAGTGCCTAAACCTTTTTACTTAACAGTACTGTAGCTTTGCAGGTAGTTTAAGTGTCTTGCAGAAAGTTCTTCTGGACTCACACACACTCACACACTCACACTTAGACACACACTCACTCACACTTAGACACACTCACACACACTTAGACACACTCACACTTAGACACACACACACACACACACACACACACACACTTAGACACACACACACACACTTACACTCTTTCACACACATTTAGACACACACACACACTTAGACACACACACACTTAGACACACTTAGACACACTTAGACACACTTAGACACACTTAGACACACTTAGACACACTTAGACACACTTAGACACACTTAGACACACTTAGACACACTTAGACACACACACACACACTTAGACACACACACACACACTTAGACACACACACACACTTAGACACTTACACACACACACTTAGACACTTACACACACACACTTAGACACTTAGACACTTAGACACACACACACACTTAGACACTTACACACTTACACACTTACACACACTCTTTCACACACATTTAGACTCACACACATTTAGACACACACACTTAGACACACTTACACACACACACACACACACACACACACTTAGACACACTTACACACACACACACACACTTAGACACTTACACACTTACACACTTGCGCGCACACACACTTGCGCGCACACACACTTACACACTTACACACACACACACACACACACACACTTACACACACTTACACACACTTACACACACACACACACACACACACTTAGACACACACTTACACACACGTACACACTTTTTTCCATGTAATAATATATTTAATGACGGTGAGACCAAATCTCTGTGTGGGGCACTTGTCACATAAAATTAAAGAGAACATGCAACTTAAGTGTACATTATTGTAACCATTTTGCTCTTATTTGTGTATTTGACAGGATGTAAGCAGAGACATGATTAAAGATACCATCACCAATCATGTAATGAAGATCATTGTACTGGGCAGCACTGCAGGAGAGGGAGATGCCAACATAGCTGATGTCATCATCGTCATTGAGGGAACTGAGGTGCTGTTGGGATGTAAGAATCTCACAAATGCGTGCCTTTTGCTCATGGGCTTCATTTACTCCCTGAACTTAAGCTATCCCCCAAAGCTGAGAAACACATTTGAAGTGTTTCAGAAAATCTTTCTTGGGCTGGATGCTTTAAAGTTTTCTCCAAAAGTTAGCTCTTTGCATAGAAAGCTACTAATGTAAGCCTGCTAGTTGGCCTTTTTTTTTTTTTTTTTTTTTTTAAACAGTTTTTGTATTTGCTAATTTGTTCAGCAAGTGAGAATGCTCTAAAGGTTGCATAATTTAAATTAGAGCAAAGTTTGTACCGTTAAACAGAAACATTGTAATGCAGTGCTGCTAAAGAAAACAGAAGCAGAGTTTTATTTGTTTTATCAAAGTGTTGTATGTAAGATCAGTTAAGCATCTCCCGTAAAATGTTTGTGGTCTGTTATAGCCTACACAAACACATTGAAACATCTTCGATAGTATAAAGATGCTGAACAATTTTGGCCATGTTTTTGGCCAACAGTTAATCTTCATGAATGTGTCCATTCATTTTTGTGCATTTGTTCAAGAATGTAATTAAAATAAAACTCCTCAAGGAAAATGTCTTCTCATTTTTTTTTTATTTTTATTGAAAATATAATTTGTAATTTATTACTAGTGATGTTAAGTAATGTTTACATGATTTTTAAAGTAAAGGTTACTCAGGATAACTAAAAAAGATAACTAGGACTCTTATGTAAAAAAAAATTTAAAAATCCTAGTAGATTTTATAAGCCTTAAGTAAAATGTACAGGCAAAGAGTCAATAAAATTTACTTGAAAAATCCAAGTAAACATAACTTAAACATTACTAATTAAAGCTACTAATAAATGTTTGTAAATTTACTAGCCTTTTCTGAGTGAAAAAAGTTAGCAAGCTTTTTTCAAGTAAATACTACTCCAAATTTTTTACAGTGTAGCGTTTTACCCTAGGAACAATAGTGCAACTCTTTGGAACATAATTATTCCCTTAGTTCCCATAACTATTTGGAAAGTTTTATGATAATTTTTAATTTCTGTGCTTATAAATATATATAAATTCTGTGCGTTATCATTTTAACGATCTAACTATTTTATAGTGATTAATATAGTTATCATAAGATCAAACTAGCTATATTTAAATTAATTTGGACATTATGCTGCTGTAATTATTTATCTGTAGTGGTTGATGAAGATGAGTGTCATTGTTTTGTGTTATTGATGTTTTATCCATGTCATAGTGTGAGAAATAACAGTATTGTCTTTCACTATAGCAGTTTAACAGGCTTTTATCATGTATCCTGACTCAAATAATGTGTTTCTAACAGCAAACACTCAGAATGAAGTGAGATGATCTGCTGATGATCCTGAATGGCTTGTTGAATGAGTGTTGATAGTCTGAGGCTCATCAATATTAACAGATCTGCTGAAAACACTCTTTATTTCATGACAATAGTTCCTGTTTTCACCTCATTTATTATGCTGATGTCTTCAGATCTCCTGTGAATTGACACTTAAAGCTCATTTCATTGGTGTCAGCAGACTGAGGGGTTTTAGTTGGTTACTATGTGTAGCCTATGTTTATTTCTGTTTATGCTTTTTTGAACTCTTTTTCTTACCATTATTTACATTCAGAATAATTTCATTACGTTATTGATATTCTGTTACCAATAAGTATAAAAAACAAACTCGGTAACTGATATATTTTTTTAGTTTGGGCAGATCAGCTCCTCCCACTAAAATTGCCCATCAATGAAGCCCCTCCCATGTCAATCACATCATCAGTGAAGCTCCTCCCACTGTAATTCTCCAATAAATGCTGCAAATTCCCATCAGCTACAAGTGAAGACGAGCATCAGAGCATCAGGAAGAGCTGAAATCTGCAAAGACTGAGTTTATTAAAGAGGACAGTGAGAACATGAGTGATCCAGAACCCTGCAGAATGAAACACACTGAAGATCCTGAAGAACAAAGAGGTTGGTGTTTATTCTTCATTCATTCATGATGCACTCTAAAAAATAAAACATTGGGTCAACAAAAAAAAATATGTTAACGTTTTCCACTAGAATTTTTACGTTAAGACTGCTGGCAGAATTACATTAATTCAAAGCGATGTTTTGAGTACGGTGAATTACCTTTTAGGTAATAAAATAAAACGCATTTCTAAGTAACATGAACTTAATAATTTTCAACATGAATGCAAGTAATTAAGTTGATCCAACATAATGTTTTAAGTTAGGTGAAGTTTTTTGGCCACAATAAAACACATTTCTAAGTAACATGAGCTTAATAATTAAGTTGATCTCTGCAAGAGTTAAAGGGTAAGTTCGGTATTTTACACTTAAAGCCCTGTTTACAGATCGTTTCTGATTAAATAGAACAGTTAAGATAAAAATTTGGACACATGCTGCTGTCCCGAGAATTTTAGGTTTCTTTCGCTTTCCCCAAAACCTCTAGAATGGGTGTCATCCTGGACAAATATTTGCGGAAACACCAGACTACACTTTTAATCTACTTAAATGAATGATTTCTAATGAATGATTTCTAAAACTTCAGAATAAATCAAGATGTAACATTTATTTGTCAGGTAAAAATGTATCATGCCAATTACAGAAGTAAATGATTAAAACCCAATTCAGAAAATATATGACATCATTCACTCAAAGATTACTCTAAAAGTAAGCAATGTTTTCCTGACAGAGACACACAGTGGTGTGTGAGTGCAACAGGAAAACACTGAAACAGTATGTACATGTGTCAGGGCTTTCCAACAGGAAACATCACTGTGGGGGATGATCCTGGTAAAGAGTCCCCAAGTCTGCTCTGTCACCTCGCCTTAAGTACCAGATCAGGGGCTGTATTCACAAAGCATTTTATCTTACTTATTTTAGCTAGGAGTCTTTTCAGAAGTTATTTGCTAGAAGTTATTCACAACGCCTTTCAGACCTACTCTTAGTAAAGAAAAATGACAACTCCTAAACTAAGAGTGAGTCTTCGTTGCTATGGATGACGTCATTACTCATGCACGAGCTTGACTGTGTGACGAGCTTGATTGGCTGATGATTGTAACGCGGGAATGATTCCTAACACCTCCCCTACGATGATGAGTGACAGGTGACAGGTCTGAGAATGCGTGCGCTACACAAGTAGTGCGAAGGATGGAAGATGATGAATAACTGAATAAATAGCCTAAATGAATAAAGAGTAAGGCAAAACAAATAGCCTAGTAGCCTAATGAAACATGGATTGATGCAATATCTTTGCAACATTATTGAATTAATCTGTCACTATATGCCTCTGCCTACGTTTGCAAAGAGAAGAACATTTTAATTTGATTCACAATGAAACGTTACAATTAGTTTACATGCAATGAGTAGCCTAGTTTTGGTTGTTGGTGGCGTTATTGCATCCCTAGTTATGCCTAATGCAAACTTGTTCCCTCGCGATTGGATGCTCCTGTAGCCGCCGCATACGCATTTCAAAACATCGCAACGTGAAATGCCACAAAAAGCGGTTTGTGAATAGGTCTTAGTGAGTTAGGAGTCCTCTCGACTTCTTTTATGCCTGGTTCAGATTACACGATTTTAGCCCGATTTTGGCACGATCCATTTGACGTAGGGTGTCGTGGGGATTCGCAAACGACAACGGGCGTCGGGACGCAAGATTCGATCGTTTCATCTCGTATAGTGTGTCATAGTGGGCGACAACCTACGTCGCGTCTGCGATGCTTCACGACATCACGACAAAAAGACTAGCATGTTTAATTTTTTAACGGTCCTCCACGACGACGGTGCGCGAGTGAGTGAGTGAGTGAGAGAGAGAGAGAGAGTGTGTGTTCGCGAGTGTGTGACTGTGAGTGTGTGAGTGAGAGAGCATGTGTGTGTGACTGTGTGTGCGCGAGAGTGAGTGTGTGAGTGAGAGAGCATGTGTGTGTGACTGTGTGTGCGCGAGAGTGAGTGTGTGAGTGAGAGAGCATGTGTGTGTGACTGTGTGTGTGCGCGAGAGTGAGTGTGTGAGTGAGAGAGCGTGTGTGTGTGTGTGTGTGAGAGTGATTGCGTGTAGCAGAGGTCGGGAACCTATGGCTCGCGAGCCACATCTGGCTCTTTGGCAAAAATCATGTGGCTCGCGAGGTCTCTAACCCTTTACCAACAAACCATCGATGAAAAACAATTAAAACACATCAACAGAGATCGGCTCTCTGCAGAAAAAGCAACCAATTACAATTCCCTTGTTGTAGTACAGCCTACTGAAGTTAATGAAAAGTTTATGATAATAATAATATTAAAGTTGTACCGGCAAAAGTGTGTGTTCAGTGCTGTTCGCGAGTGTCACGAGTCACCACAGCAATCAACTAACCGCTTACGTTTCTGTGGTAACCTAACAGCTCCTGCACTGGGATTCAAGCTGGCGAAAACCATTCTAGAACAGCAGCAAAAATGTAAAAGTAGACTTTATAAACTTTAATATAACATTTTATTGAAACGGGTGCTTTGCTGCGCATAGAGACATTTCACCCGCTGGTAGGCTACTTTCACTTTTGCCGCAGAGACCCTTTATGTCCTATAAATGTGTCGTATTTTTGATAATCCGCGCAGATTTCAGTTGACGATTCTGTTTAAAGTTATTAAAAACAAAACATGAATGAATGAGAAAGAAAAGAACAGGATGTGCTTTATATTGAAAAGAAATATTAAAAGCGCGATAAGTCGCGAAAGAGAACTGACAGGATACTGTGCGCGCGCTCCGAGCGCAACACGGACAAGCAGCCTTTGCCTTCGGTTGCGCGCCTAAACGGCCAAATAAACACAGAAATATATCAAAATGCTAAGTCGAGTATTCACGTAAACACAGCAGATAGTACTGTGTGCATTCATTCTCTCTCACACGCACACAAAATGGTATATGCTCATCACTTGGTACTCAACCTCACAGTGAAAGCCCTGCAGAATTAATTCCATATTCCAACTTATTTATTGTTTGCTGAATATTTGTTAATAATATTAATAATTAAATAATATTAATAATAATTACTACGGTTGAATTTTTTATTGAAAAAAGCACGTCTTTAATATTAACTTTAATAATATATATATATATATATATATATATATATATATATATAGGCAATTTTTTTTCCTACTGTGGCTCTTTTGGAAAAATGCATTATCCAAAAATGGCTCTTTGGTCAAAAAAGGTTCCCGACCCCTGGTGTAGGCTATGTGAGTGAGCGTGTGTATGTGCGAGTGAATGAGTGTGTGAGACGGCTCGCGATGACTGGTCGGAAAACAACGTGTAGTCTGACATGTTTCTTGTCCACGACATAACAAGATTTTTAGGAGTCAAAATCGTGTAATCTGACACAGTGACTATCGTAACAGACAAAAAAATCGTGTAATCTGAACCAGGCATAAAGCTGTCCCAGGCTTAGGTGCTACTTTTAGAGCTAAAATGCTTCGTGAATTACTCTTAGTCAAAAAAATTAGGAGTCCTAAAGTTACGAGTGACACGCCCGTTATTTTTAGGAGTTGCTCCTAAATTCGCCAGTTAGGAGCTACTTTTAGCCTTAAAATTCTTTGTGAATACGGCCCCTGAACAAAAGGGGTTATACAAATGTTTTTTAGAGTTGTTTGGGCCAATCCATGTACCCCAGGGGGGTAGCACCTGGTTTCAGGAGATATCGTAAAGAGATATCAGCCAGAGAGGAGAAACAGGATTCTCCTAAGTTCTCAATCTTTCTCATTAAACCAATGACTGCAATGAAATTAAGACCATTTTACCAATCGCACTGCGACACTTAAAAATGATACCTCACATGAAAAGGGAAAAAACAACATATTCACAAGATACACCATATGCGATATATAGACAATCTTAATGAATTTTCAGTGACTTGAGGAGGGAGAGGGGGGATGAGTTGAAGTCAAACAAGGGGACGAGGAGATAAGTTTGGGCAGGAAGAGGTCCTGTGCTCTGTCTTTGCTATCTGCTGTCCAGGGTGCATTTTATGGCTTTATTGCAGGGTGAGTTTTGTTTTAGCAGGAAAATCAGTTCTTACACTAATACTTTATTAAAATCATTCAAACATTAATGTGCCGTGAGCTGACATGAACAAACAATGAACAGCTGTATTTTTATTAACTAATGTTACAGTAACTAATGAACCTTATTGTAAAGTGTTACCAATATGGCAGTATTGTATATTTTAATGTTAATATCATGTTAGATAATTGTTTCATTTATCAAATATATGTAATAGTTCTTGCTAAAGAAACATGGGATTCGTGCCTAAGATAAATTGACCTCATTCATGGAAAGTTTCAAGGACAAATAATCAATTTATAAAAAGGCATCAGATTATCATAATATTTTATAACAGTTCTACTTTCTACTATTGCATCAAGACTCACTTTCATGTCCTTTCATTTTATAGTTCTCTTTTAATTATTTTGATGTACTGAACATTAAATTATTTTTTTTTTCTTTTGATTTCAGACCTGATGGAAGAGAGCGAGGAGAGTGAAGAACTGAGTGAAGTGGAGGAGGAGAGCGAAGAACTGAGTGAAGTGGAGGAGGAACATCATGTCCAACCTGGAGAAAAACCTTTGAGTCGCTCAAACACTAAAAGGACAACTTTAAAGAAAAGAAGAGCCAATAAATCTTTCACCTGCTCTCAATGTGGAAAAAGTTTCACAAGCAAGCGTAGTCTTGATGCTCACATGAGGATCCACACCGGAGAGAAGCCGTTCACATGTGATCGGTGTGGAAAGAGATTCTCATGTAAACAAAATCTTGCGCGTCACATGAAGATCCACACCGGAGAGAAGCCGTTCTCATGTGATCGGTGTGGAAAAGCATTTCTCTGTGCATCAGCCCTGAAGACACACCTGACAGTTCATACGAAGGAGAAGCCACATTCATGTTCTGTGTGTGGAAAGAGTTTTTCATTGCGGCAACATTTACAAAGACATCAGAAAAGACACACTGGTGTGAGAGAGTACATGTGCTTTGAGTGTGAGAAGACTTTTATTACAGCGAGCGATTTAAAACTGCACCAGAGAATTCACACTGGAGAAAAACCTTACAAGTGTTCACACTGTGACAAGAGATTCAATCATTTAATAAGTCTGAAAACCCATGAGATGATCCACACTGGAGAGAAACCTTACAAGTGTTCACACTGTGACAAGAGATTCAATCGATCATCAAATCTGAAAACACATGAGAGGATCCACACTGGAGAGAAGCCACTTG
Organism: Scardinius erythrophthalmus; assembly: GCF_964197995.2. NCBI lineage: Eukaryota > Metazoa > Chordata > Actinopteri > Cypriniformes > Leuciscidae > Scardinius > Scardinius erythrophthalmus. Next base: position 16,405,822 of record NC_138221.1, read on the forward strand.
CATGTGATCAGTGTGGAAAGAGTTTCTCTTTTAAAAGTAACCTGAAGATACACATGATGATCCACAGTGGAGAGAAGCCGCATGTATGCCATCAGTGTGGAAACAATTTCATATACAAACATGATCTTGATGTTCACATGAGAGTTCACACCGGAGAGAAGCCGTATGCATGTGATCAGTGCGGGAAAAGTTTCAGTCAATCTTCACACCATAAAGAACACATGAGGATCCACACCGGAGAGAAGCCGTTCTCATGTGATCAATGCGGCAAAACATTTATCTGTGCATCAGAGCTGAAGAAACACCTGACAGTTCATACGAAGGAGAAGCCGCATTCATGTTCTGTGTGTGGAAAGAGTTTTTCACTGCTGCAAACTTTACATACACATCAGAAAATTCACACTGGTGTGAGAGAGTACATGTGCTTTGAGTGTGAGAAGACTTTTATTACAGCGGGCGATTTAAAACAGCACCAGAGAATTCACACTGGAGAAAAACCTTACAAGTGTTCACACTGTGACAAGAGATTCAGTCAGTCAGCACATCTGAAAACACATGAGAGGATTCACACTGGAGAAAAACCTTACAAGTGTTCACACTGTGGCAAGAGATTCATTTGGTCATCAGATCATAAAAAACATGAGAGGATCCACACTGGAGAAAAACCTTACAAGTGTTCACGCTGTGAAAAGAGATTCAGTGTGTTATCATCTTTGAAAAAACATGAGATGATCCACAGCAGAGAGAAGCCGCACACGTGTGATCAGTGTGGAGAGAGTTTCTCTTTTAAAACTCCCCTGAAGAGACACATGAAGAACCATGCAGTGGAGAAACCACATAAACCCAGTCCGAGATCACGGTGAGTAGTTTATTTTCATGTTCTAAACAGCAATATATAGTAATATACACCTAGGATGACTTGAGGGTGAGTAAATCATGGGCACTGATTTGGAAGCCAGGAGAAACATTGAGCCTTGAACAAACAAGTTCATGAAGTTTTAAGTTATAAGGCTTTTAAGTCCACAAATCACCAATGTTCCCTTTGGATTTAATGTAGTAATGCTAACTGTAACCATGGTATTGTGGCAGAAATAGACAAATGTAGCGCTTAGACCTGTATTTATTTCCTGTTTTCGGTTGAAGTCCATAGTAGTCAATTGTCGAGTTCACGCCCGTGATCATAGGTAACTAACTGCATGAACTCGACAATTGACTACTGTGGACTTCACATCTACTGCAGTCAGATTCAAATACAGGTATGTGCACTGGCTGAAATAACATCACTTTTATTAATATCTTTCACATCTACTGCAGTCAGATTCACCGTGTTCACTCTGAAGGAATCACTCACATGGCTGGGCACTTGTAATGACACATCAAGGATGTTAAGAGGCTAAAAGCAGGTTTAAAGCTTGCCCCATTGAAGTCAACAGGGTGCAAATTTTAAAAAGAGGATAACACGGTGTAGGCAACACCGATTTTTGTCGTTGTTCTCTGTACTGACAGCACTCCAAATTTACAAAAAAAATTGTGTATGTGTGTGTTTTGTCCCACATGGAAATAACCTATATAAACATATATGTTTAATATAGGTTTTAACCCCCTGAGGTCGGCTGTCGCGCCGGCGCCATAGGCTCGTTTTTTTCCGTATGAGTGCAAAAAAATAATAAAAAAAAAATAATAATTTTTATCTTATATGCTTGTGTTATACATCAATCGATCCTGTTTAGTGTGTATTTTTTTGTGTATGCTCATAATAAAAACAAAGTGTTGTGCTTTTTGCCAAATAAAGAAAAATAAACATGATGCGAGTTCTGCCTACTCTCCGTCAGTGAAGTCAATTCTGAAACACGTCCGAAAATGAACTGTAACTCAGCGAATACTCAGTCAAACAGGCATACAGTCACACAGGCATGAAGCTTGAATTTTCTTCTTTTAAATGAAGTAATTTTTATGAAAAACAAATATTCACAGTTTATGTAATATGTATGCAAAGAGAGAGATGTCAGTCGTTCTCATCTCAGCTAATTAAGTTTTAATGTGCTCCGCCCACGGAGAGCGCGCGCTATTCAAACGCAAATGTGAGGCGATCCAAACAAACCTGTGAAACGCCCACATCAGCTGGATAACACACACCGCGAGTTCACTTTCAGACTTATGTACTTTACGATGCTGTGAGGAATACTACTATCTTGACAATAATCCTGCAAAAATTTACCTCAGAAGTTCTGGAAGTATCATTTCGAGGAGCAAACGGATCCCGCTGAGGAATTAGGTCAGTTCTGTTTGCTTTGTTCTAATCTGAATGAATGAACGCACAGATGCGTGCTGTTGTGGAGCTACAGCTGGCAAAAATACTGTTTAAATATGAATTGCGTTTCTGTGTATGAATGAATGAACGAACGAACGCACAGATGCGTGCTGTTGTGGAGCTACTACAGCTGGCAAAAATACTGTTTAAATAATATGAATCGCGTTTGAATGAATGAACGCACAGATGCGCGCTGTTGTGGAGCTACTACAGCTGGCAAAAATACTGTTTAAATAATATGAATCGCGTTTGAATGAATGAACGCACAGATGCGCGCTGTTGTGGAGCTACTACAGCTGGCAAAAATACTGTTTAAATATGAATTGCGTTTCTGTGTATGAATGAATGAACGAACGCACAGATGCGTGCTGTTGTGGAGCTACTACAGCTGGCAAAAATACTGTTTAAATAATATGAATCGCGTTTGAATGAATGAACGCACAGATGCGCGCTGTTGTGGAGCTACTACAGCTGGCAAAAATACTGTTTAAATAATATGAATCGCGTTTGAATGAATGAACGCACAGATGCGTGCTGTTGTGGAGCTACTACAGCTGGCAAAAATACTGTTTTAATATGAATCGCGAATACAAAGAAAGATTACACTGGAAATATTGTTACAATTTTAAATGTTGTTGTAATTGTATAACCTTAATTGTATAAAATATATATATATATATATATATATATATATATATATATATATATATATATATATATATATATATATATATATATATATATATACAGGGCTTGACATTAACTTTTTTGCTCACTAGCCAATGTGGCTAGTGGTTTTCCAAAGTTACTAGCCACACAGCATTTTTACTAGCCACATTTTTGTTGTTGTGAAATTACCTGATAAAAGTTGACTATGGCGTGCTAAAATGTACTTGAACTAGATTTACAACCCTTTTAAATGTAAAACCACTGTATACACCCAAATCAAGACTACATAAATATATAACAATACAGGTCATTATCATTAGCTCTGATAAGGTTGTGTGTAAAGCTCCTTTTTAAAAATAAAACCATGTATTATGTATTATGTCGCCACATTGCTCCACCGGCATACGACATAACTCCAGCAGGTTCTTTGTTGTCTGTCACTAGCGACAATACTCATTAGGGCTGTCAAAATTGCTCAAAAATTACCTTCGAATATTCCCTCTAAAAAAAACCACATAGCTTATATTCGAACTATTCGAACATCTGGTTGCGCATTTTGTCAATGACGCGCATTACGTCAATAACAGGACAAATTAATACAAAGAGACATAACTACTTGTATAGGTAGTTTATTTAAGTTTAAACATATTTGACAACGTATTACCTACACGAAAACAAGGAAATCAACTAAGGGTGCTTTCACACCTGCCTCATTTAGTTCGGTTGAATCGCACTAGAGTTCGTTTTCCCCATTGGTGCGGTTCGTTTGGGCAGGTGTGAATGCGGCAATCGCACTCGGGTGCGCACCAAAAGCGGACCAAACAAGCGTACCGAGACCTGCTCGAAGAGGTGGTCTCGGTACGCTTCGAAACGAACTCTGGAGCGGTTCGTTTGTGGTGAGAACGTGATCCGACCTCGAACAGAACCAACTGCCAAAGAAATGCGCATTTTTGGACTAAACCAGTTGCCGTAGTCAGCTGCGCTGTGATTATGGGATGAGGAGAAATGTTTGTTGACAGTTTGCACTCGCGGATAAAATTGGATTTGTGAGGAGGTGCAGACAGAGCCTTATAGAAATTATTAACAGCCGCATCCTCGCTTCATTCTCAAATATTATTGTTTGTCTAAAGTGGTGTAAACTATAATAACATATGACCAAGGATACAATCAGCCCACGCAGTCGTCTCTCCATAGTAAACAGTGGCGTGTTATGCACGCGTCGCCTCCTCCTTAAATGACTCGCCGCGTGCATTGAATAAAACATTTTTTTTAAGCCGCATCCTCGCTTTGGACAAACTGTATAATAAACTATGACTAGGGATACAATCAGACCACGCAGTCGTCTCTCCATAGTAAAAAGTGGCGTGTTGTCTGCCGGATTTTCCTCCTCTTTGTTTAATTCCTGGGAGTTCTGTTGGAATTTTCCCGCACGTTAATTCTGACAATCGAAGTGCAGTTATGAAAATACGTTCAAGACCCATCTTGCCAACGAGTGATGTGGATGTTGTCACATGACTGCATTTTGGTTCGTTTCATAAACTGATCCGGACTAGAGCGATAAGTGTGGTGTGAAAAGAAACCAAAACGCCTGAAAAATGCTACAAAGTATAATTTTTCTCCCTTGGTCCGGACCAAATGAACCGATCTACAGATGTGAAAGCACCCTAATGGCCAAGACCGCAGACCTCACTCACTCTCGCTCGCTCACTCGCAGGCACTCTTTCTCCCTCACCCTCAACACCAAACGCGAATAGAGCATCTGGCGCGAGTGTAAAGACGCGTTTACGCGCGTCTGGAGGTCTTGCGGCGCGAATGAGGCGCCACGCGCTCTGTGCATAACAGTTTAAAAATGATCAAGAGTTTTATGCAAGCCATTTAAGGTCGCGACTCTTATATAGCAGGCTTCATTCACTGATTGAAACAAATATTATTAACATTAATTGAAGTTTTACAGTATATATAATCGACATTGAATGCTCCGAGCGTGCTGTGCAGTGGTAAACATGGAACTTTTCCTTGACATGAAACGGTAAATAATCAAACCAGTGGAAGCCTGCAGTGCATGAAACTGCTGTATCAAACCTACCTTATTCATGCAATAGCCTATCTATTCAGTCAGTACAGTAGCCTACACTTTAGTAATGTTTCTGTTTAACGTTTAATAAAATGACTTGTCCCTGACCCCTCAGGCAGCGCACCCACTCGCAAAGCAGACAGCCGCGCCTCTGCTACCGCGGGCGTTTTTCCACATTCGAATATTAATTTTCACCTTCGAAATTCTGTTTTTTAAAACTATTCGAATATATATTCGAATTTAGAATATTCGTTGACAGCCCTATGGGAGTTGTAGTGTCGTAGTGTCACACTTATTTCAGATGCCTTTTGAAAAGACTACAATTATTCAACCCGCCAAAGTGGCTAGTTGGAGTGACTGTGTTACCCGCCACGAGCAAAATCCACCCGCATTTGGCGGGTTGGCGGGTGTTAATGTCAAGCCCTGTATATATATATATATAAGGATAGATGTAAACAAAATCTTAAAAGGTCATTATAAGCCTTCTCTTTAAATAATTTTATTATGCTTTATTAGTGACACATTTGGGAAGAGAATATATTCCAAATCTGAAAATACAGTATGAGAACAATTAACTGCACAATTACTAGAAATGTTTACCTTGGATATTTTACAATTTGCAAGCAAAATTTGTGGAAAAAAACAACAAACCAGTTATATATTGTCCTTGCATTTTTGTGGCTCATTCACACACCTGAATGAAAGGCTCATTACGTATGCAGCCTCATTATGCGGGCCCCATTGACTCCACAGGTGTGAATCACGCCCACCCGCATATGGCCTTTCCAAACAAAAAGTGTTTTACAAGATTTAAATCAATGTATTGTGTTATGGGAATGATTAGGCAGGATGATTTTCACATAATTTTGAAGAAAAAATTCTAGGCAACGTCATCCATTTGTCAAAAGTCTTATTTACATATATTTAGAATGTGTTTCATGGCCTTATTTCAGAAACTTTAGTTTTTTGTTTTTGAAAAAACCATGCATAAACATTATTCTATCAAAAATACAAACATGTACATGCAAGTTGTTCATATATTATGGTAGCCCTGTTTGTGCTAAATAGAGTGAATTTACACCTTTGCCATTAATATGTTTATAAGCAACTGAAAAAAGCACAAATGTCAGGGCATGTCAGAACATCTCAAGGACCCCAAAAACCCCTCAGACCCCAGAGGGTTAATATAGGTTTTTAATATAAGTGGCATATATAAAATTGGCCGTTTTCCAATATTATATGCACCTATATGTTCACCTATATATGCACCTATATGTTCACCTATATGTTTACCTATATATTAGTAAAATTATTAAAATCCATAGCTACTAGGCCTACACTGTAAAAAAAAAAAAAAAAAAAAAATCCGGTATACAATCTGTAAATCTCTGGCAGCAAAGTTTCCAGACGGATTCCGTTAAAATACAGATAATAAACATTTCACAAAATTACAGGCAAAAACCGTGAAAATACAGAATTGGCTTTACAGTCAAAATGAATTAAATTACAGTACATTACTGTTGATAATGGCTTATTAAACCATGGAAAAACGGATAAATGATGTCAAATTACATTAAAAAAATGTAAATTTAGGGTTTTATAAAGTTATTTTATAATAATGCTGTCTATCTACAGTAGTTATCTTTTAATAATTCAATACAGGTCTACTGTAGCCTATGTAGGGTAGGCTACTGTATGTACAAATACTATTATTTAACCTTAAAAAAACTCACATTAACCCCCACATGCTTAATAATCTGTAAGGAAAACATATTGAATAGATGCAGATTTCTGCAGTTATACCTTCTTTTCTTTGTTTTCTAATTTCACAGAAAAAATCTGTAAAATATTACTTTGTAAAAATACAGACAAGTTCCTTTTAAAAAACGTAAAATATATGTAAAACCAAAATACAAGGAATTACCTGTACATTTAATAGTGGATCTTTAAATTACAGCAAATATCTGTAAAATAACAGGCATTCACTGTATAATGACAAAACAGTAAAATTCTGTAAAAAAATACAGACCATTACCTGTAAAATTACATTACACTTTTTTTTTTTTATTTTTTTTTTATACAGTGTAGACAACATAAATAAAACCCCAAAATGTAGAAATTTACATTATTTATTTACTTAAGAACAATAGTACAAGAACAAAAATAAGACAAAAAACTGAACAGAAAAAAACAAACAATTTATCTTTTTGATCTTCTCAGCTCCGTGAGCTTCGAATTGATAGATGTGCCTATCTGAGCTAGGCATCATGTATGACAGTTGCCAAAGTGAGATATGAGCTACAGAATGACCATCCTGCCATGAGCTATATAGGAGACATATCTTGTATGTAAATGTAGGGCTTATATGTGGATATAAATAAGCAATACAGGAGACATATATGGCCTGTATATATGCACATATATGCACCTCAATTTTGCCTATATGTGGCATATGCATATATGCAGCATATATATTATCATATATGTGCATATAAACGGCATATAGGTTTCATATATGTATCCTCATATAGGTTTTTTCCATGTGGGGTAATGTATGATTTCATTTCTGTCAAGCTGTTGGTGAAAATAAGAGCTTGTTCTTCAGTGATTTTCCTGGTTAAATAAAGGTTAATAAGTTACACAAAGGGAATACCGCATCAGAGTAAACAACACATGCATCTGAACGACGTGTTAAACTGTATGCTTAAGAGTTTATTACTTAGTTCAGAGTCTGAAATATTGATTATTCCTCTCTCATCATGATTGTAAGAAATGAAACTTGTTTGTTTTCAGCAGAACTGCCAGAAAGCATCTGGAAGGAGAGGACGGAGAGAACGCCAGTGATCCAGAACCTGCAGAATGAAACATCAAGATACTGAAGAACAAAGAGGTTGGTGTTTATTCTTGATTCCTCATTCATTCTTCATGATGAAGAACATGCTGATGCTCACCAGATTTACATTGTTTCATGATCAAACTAGTGTTGTGTAACACAAATCATCTTCATGACATTAAAATAGATCATAATCGTGACAGTTGTTGACCAGATTTGATGAGATTAAAATGACTGTTGAACTCATCAGTGATCTTGACTTTGAGCTTCACTTTTCATTTCACGTTTGTCTCTCATTTGAAATCTCACTTGATTTAATGTTTCTTTTAGACCTGATGGACGCGAACGAGAAAGGAAAAACAGAAGCCTAAAAAACTCTTCAAATGTAAATCAAGTCTGAAGAATCTCATGAGGATCCACAGCGGAGAGAAACTTTACACATGTGATCAATGCGGGAAGAGTTTCACTCGGGCCTTCGTTCTGAAATCACTTCTGCCTTCTCATTCAGAAGAAGAGCACCAGAAAAATTACACCGGAAAAAATCTTTCATGTTCAGGAGCTGAAGAAGAGACCGTTACACTTTCAGAGACATGAATCTGATATTAATTTTAACTCATTCATTGTTTTTCAGAGATCAGTCTCATTAGTTTTAATTTTTATACATTTTTTTGTACATCAAGTAATGATTGATTAAACTCATAATTTTATCAACATCTTGTTGTTTTTGTCTAATTTTATTGTCTGCTGATTCTTCTTGCTTCAGGAATAATTCCATAATTTTCAGTTCTGAAAGCCAAGTATTACGTTTTCTTCAGAGGCTCCCATCAAACACAGAACGTTCCCCTAACGTTAGTTTTTGGTTCCTGTCTTTTTATTGTTTTAGGAACTAAATAATATTATTATAGGAATGCTCTTTTTATTTTTTTGCAACAATAATATAATGTTCCCAGAAGGTTACAGGATAGTTATTTTGAACAACATAGACATTTTTAATATTAACATAGAAATAGTTAGAAAATACAGAACGTTCCCCAATGGTTATTGTTTATATAAATATGTAAAGTAACTTTCCAATTAAAATGCTGCAGATGTTTTTGTATAATGACCTGTACAGAGCTCTGAAACTAGTTTATGCAGTATTTAATAAAATGTAGCAATTAGATTAAATGTGAAAAGCACAGAAATCATAAATTCTTGGGTTTGTTTATATCTTCATTTACTGCTCCTCTGCTCTGCACACGCTTCTCCAACATGTGTTGTTGTACACAGTGCAGTGTTTCCGGGATCTACGTCAGAACTCTGCCTCGTTATTGGCCAGTTCTGCGTTAGGATCACACACATTGGCCGACACTGGTCATGTGATCAGCACAACACATGCTGAGTCTGCGTTCTGACGTAGAACAACTTAAACAGCGTTGGAGAATGACGGAAGAGAAGAAATTGATGAATAAAGTTGTTTATTTTGTTTTTGCGCACAAAATGTATTCTAGTCGCTTTATTAACCACAGTCTGTAAGTTGTGCTTCTTTGTCGCCGTCTCTGTTTGAAATCTGCAATTGCAGTTATTTGCGTAATCATCTTTACGAGTGTTGTGCATCAGCACGGCTCCTCAGCACAGATGAATAATGTCTGTGGATTGATGTGGACAGAGTGATGGTCATCCATTAAAAGAACCCATTGAGAATGGCATGTCAACTCTGTAGGAATTGTAATAATGGCAGTACAAAATGCCTCTCATCGTCATGATCCCAGTCCAGATGTGTCCGCTTGATGTCCGGTGTTGGCACTCTGCCACTCACTTTATGCCAGTCGCTCGCTCCCAGACTCACAGATAACAGTGGCCTGAGCTCCTGTATGGTGGGACTAAAATCTTTACAGAAAGTAGTAGCACCTCAGCAAATTTCTCACCTGAGTCACTTGGTTTAGGCAGATGGGCCATGGCTCGGTTTATTTGTTTTTCAGTCCACGGTCTGTAGACCAGCATCGAACCTTCCGGTCCATCCACTTCAATCATTGGGAGCTGAAACTCCTTTTCTTCCTCTTCTTCTCTCAGTTCTCACTGTCACTCCAGGTTTCAGTCAAGTTGACTTACCTGAGCGTTCAGTTGCAGCTGACCTTGTGGGAGTTCTCTCAGTCCCCATGCTGCTCCCTCGTCTTTTGGTTCCGGTGATGAGGCTTTTATCTCATTGCTAAAAAAATTTATCATCAGGCCCTACTGTCCTATACGCTAGTCCCCTTTTGCATTCCTTTCTCTGCCTTCCCCAACCAGCAATCCTTTTTTTCTTACAATCCACACACACGTCTCACACAACACCCCTTTTGTTCACTCCCCTCTTCCACCGACTCTTGCACCGCTGTCAGCCTAATGACACTTAAGGTTCCCTCCTCAGGGAAATCATGGTATTTTATTAGTTTCTTTAATACCCTTCAAAAAAAAATTCCCATGTGCTTTTTTTTAGCAGACCCAACACCGGTTTATCATATCGACCCTCTTTACTCTGAGATTTCCCCATGATGGTGTAAGGGTGGTACAGTGGTAAGACCCAGGATCAGATATGATGAAAGAAGACCAGGAGTCGTGAAGTTCAATCAAATAAGTAAAAGTTTACTGAAGAATAGTTTGCAGTTAAATTGGTAGAGCCAGCATCAAACTCTCACGAGGAGGTTGCAAGCCAACTCTACCTTACACAAAATCTCACACCACTTATACCTTTTCCAAGGACATACATTACACAATCGTTTACTTCTGATTGGCTAAGAGAACATAAAGTCTAAACAATAATTCATTTTTGATAGATAAGTGGGTATATCGTCGTTAATCAGAATAGTTGTCGCCCTATTCAGAGTCCGTGGTGACCTTCCAGGGTCCAAGAAAGACGTCTTCGAGTCTATATGTTGTATATCACAGAGTTCAAAACATGTAAAGAATATCAAACGCACACACACAACACTGACGAACAACAGTTCTCTTCAAGGCTGAAGAAGGCCTGAGCTCATTATCAGAAGAGCAGTCCACCAGAACAGGCTGTTAAAACATTTCACTCCTCATAAAGCAGGAACGATAATATCCCCCTTTACTCCCTAGAGAAATACACATGCGGATGTTCACTTAATGAAAAGCAGATGAAATGGTGTAGAAATTGACCCTCAAACTTATACAAGTCAACTCAGACAGATATATAGAGCAACACATTGGTACAGAGTTTCTCTCGCCGCTCTCTGAATCCCAAGAGAATCATCATCAAAAGGCCTCTTGCATGTGAACACGACCCAAGAGCACACATTGGAATGCACCTAAAAGAAAATGTATATATATATATAGTGCTGTCAAAGTTAACGCGTTAATGACGCGTTAACGCAAAATCATATTAACGGCACAAATTTTTTTAACGCGCGATTAATGCAGCGCGTATTTTCTGTTTGACCCGTGGACCAACCCCTAGCTGGAGAAATGTAGATACACAGTGTTGCCAACTTAGCGACATTGCAGACCCCTTTAGCGATTTTTTTCCCTTTATAAAAGCGCCCAAACCTTATAGTTTCTGAAAATCGCCGGTAATGCTCTGTTCTCTCTCTCTCTCTCTCTCTCTCTCTCTCTCTCTCTCTATTCAATTCAATTCAATTCAATAAAGCTTTCACGAGTTCACACTTACATATAATTTTGAAGGGGTAAAGTTTAATGCGAATTTGGCGTGCTGTCCGGAGGGAACCCAGAGTACTCCCCCCGTATGTAAGTGTTTAGGACTAGAAGCGTGGAGAAGGGGTGGTGGAGGGATGCTGCAAAAAAACTGTCAATGAAATGAGGTGAGACTGCTGCGTATATATACACCTCTTACCATTGATTGCTGAGTGCTCTCCACTTGTGTTAATTATCTGAACGTGCTCCTCCCGAACCTTGTTAATAAAACGTCATTTATTGGCATGACAAAAATACATTTGTATTGCCAAAGCATGAAAACAACATATAAAATGATTTTGAACATTTAGTACAAAAAATAATAATAATAATTCAATAATAATAATTCAATTAAATAAAAATAATAAATAAAAATAGTAAAACAGTTTATGAACATTTCAAAATTCTGTGAACAACTTAGAATTCAGTGTGTAAGTGTTTGTGTGTTTGTTTTGTGTACAAGCGTGTGTGTGTGTGTGTATGTGTGAGCGCATCACTGATTGGTCGTCAACTCTCTCTTTTTGTGGCAGGCATCGATGTATCTTGCCGCTAGTATGATACAATCTCTTTTTTCACCTAATAGGTGTTGGAATTGTGTTTTGTTGTTCAATTTGAGGAAGTTAGGGCAAAGTTTTTCAAATTGTGTGTAGAAAGTCCCTCTAATGTCCTCATAGTTGGGACAGCTGGTGAGAAAGTGTTGCTCTGTCTCCACCTCTCCCTGGGCACAGTACAGGCAGAGGCGTCTCTCTCTGGGCAGCCAGCTCTGTCTGTATCACACACACACACACACACAGCTCTGTCTGTATCTGCCCGTCTCCACAGTCAGGCTGTGGTTACTCAGTCTGTACCTCGTCATTCTTCTTCTGAGTGTACAGTCCTTCACTGCACTCAGGTATTCTGCGGTTGTGTAGTCTCTGTTTAGGGCCAAATAACATTCTAGTTTACTCTGTTTTTGTGTTGTTTGAGTCCAGTAGGCCAGGTAATGCTCTCGTTGAGCTTTTATAATGTGGTTGGGCCGGATTGTGTGGATGAGGGTGTCAGTGTCCTGAGGCTGGTCAGTGTTAGTGGTGTTAGTCTGTGTGTGGAGCCTCAGGACCAGCTGAATGAGCGGGCTCTTCTCAGGGTTCATCTCATGGTTCTTAAGGGCTTTATAATGATAAGAGTTGGGGTCACTCATTTTTAGATGTTTCCAAAATTTGATGGCTCGTTTCTCCACATGTATTAGGAGAGGGTATTGGCCTAATTCTGCCCTGCATGCGTTGTTCGGCGTGTTCCTTTGTACTCTCAGGATACTCTTACAGAACTCGGCATGCAGGGTTTCATTCGGATTTTTGTCCCATTTGTCGAATTGGTGATTTAGGAGAGGACCCCAAACTTCACTGCCATATAATGAAATTGGTTCTATGACTGATTGGAATATTTTGAGCCAGATTCTGATTGGTATTTCAATTTGGATAGATTTTTTGATGGCATAGAAGGCCCTTCTTGCTTTCTCTTTCAGTTCATTCACGGCCAAATTTAGGTTTCCGTTTGCACTTATCTTCAGCCCGAGGTATGTGTAGCTTGTGACATGATCAAGGTTGGTCATACCAAGGGTGAACTTGTGTCCCTTTCCCTGACATCTGGGTCTTTTCTGAAACGTTATTACTTTAGTTTTGGTTGGGTTGACGGTCAGGGCCCAGGTCTGACAGAACTGATGCAGGGTGTCCAGGATCTGCTGTAGACCCTCTTCTGTTGGAGACAGCAGGACCAGATCATCCGCATACAGCAGGAACTTTATAGAGGAGTCGTGAAGTGTGAGGCCAGGAGCTGCCGATTTTTCTAGGAGTTTCGCCAATTCATTAATGTAGATGTTGAAGAGGGTCGGTGATAGTGGGCAGCCCTGTCTCACACCCCGCCCTTGAGTGAAGAACTCGGTTCGTTTATGGCCAATTTTAATTGCACATTGATTGTTTGAGTACATCGTTTTTATAATGCTATATGTTTTGCCCCCAATACCTGATTCTAGAAGTTTAGAAAGCAGGCCTTCATGCCAAATTTAATCAAAGGCCTTCTGGAAGTCTACAAAGCAAGCGAAAATTTTGTTTTTGTTTTGGTTGATGTATTTATCGATCAGGGTATGCAGGGTGAAGATGTGGTCTGATGTTCTAAAATTTGGTAGGAATCCGATCTGTCTTTTGCTCAGGACACTGTGCTCTGTGAGGAAGTGGACGAGTCTCGTGTTGATGACGCTGCAGAACATCTTCCCCAGATTGCTGCTCACACAGATGCCTCTGTAATTGTTGGGGTCTGATGTGTCTCCACTCTTGAATATGGGCGTTATGAGTCCTCTATTCCAGGTGTCAGGGAAATGGCCAACACTCAGAACCAAGTTGAACAGTTTCATGATGGCCAATTTGAATTTGGGGTTTATGTTTTTAAGCATCTCGTTTAGGATGCCGTCTGGTCCTCTTGCCTTTTTTGTTGGCAGAGCCTGTATTTTATCCTTCAGCTCTTCTTCTGTGATTGGGTAGTCTAGTGGATTTTGGTGTTTGCCAATTATGTTTTCTATATGGTTTAATTTTTCATATATTTGAGTTTGATTTATATTCATGTCTAATTTGCTATAGAGTTGTTCAAAGTGATTTTTCCAGGTGTCTCCATCTTGTATTGTAATTTGTTCATGTTTCTTATTGTTTAGGTGATTCCAGTTGTCCCAGAAACTGTTTGATTGGACAGAATCTTCAATAGTTTTGAGCTGATTTTGGATGTACTGTTCTTTCTTCTTTCTGAGTGTGTTTTTATATGTTTTAAGCTCCTCACAATAATGAAAACGTAAATCTGAATCGTCTGGTTGTCTGTGTTTTTGGTTTGCAAGCTGTCTTAAATTTTTCTTTATTCTTTTACAATCCGAATCAAACCATTTTTCATTCTTTTGTTTTTGCTTATGGTTTTTCTTAGTGGTTTTAAGATTAGATATTGTTGCCAGATAATCAAATATGTAATTTATGTTTTCTACAGCCAGATTTACGCCATCTTCATTATGAGGATAATCATAATCCATAAAGTTATCCATGAGTAAGCCCACTTGGGGATGGTCAAATGCGGTCAGGTATTTTTCAGTGCTGTTTTGAGCCCATCTGTAGATGTTTTGGATGTTGTACAGCTTACTGGGTTGTGGGTGTATGTTAGTATTTTCTTCCCTTTTTAGATACAGAGTAATTTGGCTGTGATCCGATAGGGTTGTTAGTGGTTTGACCGTGAATGCTCTGAAAGAGAATATATCTAAGTCTGTGATCATGTAGTCAACTGTTGAGCAACCATGAGATGAGCTGTAGGTGTATCTCCCTAGAGAGTCCCCTCTCGCCCTGCCGTTGACGAGGTACAGACCGAGGCTTCGACAGAGCTCAAGTAGAAGCCTGCCGGTTTTATTCACCTGAGCATCAGAGTTAGTCCTTGAAAAGTTAACACTGTTTTGTTGAAAGCTCTGTCCAAATATATAATTATTCCCGTTGTCTGTGGTGTAGTCGGGTAGGGATCCTGTTCTGGCGTTGAGATCTGGGCCTGGAAGTGGTTGATTTGGCTGTGGAGGGTCTCAAAGATGTTCTCGTTATAGTAAGGAGATTCAGAGGGAGGAATGTACAGAGCACATAAGAATATGTCTCGTGTAGTTTGACTGAGCTGTTTATTAATTTTGAGCCATATGAGATTCTTCTTTTTTGAATAGTTGGATGTATTTATTAATTTCAAGTTTGTGCCAGATTATGATGCCCCCTGAATCTCTCCCACGTGTGACTTTTTTGTGTTTTTGGGACGATATGAGTATTTCCCGATATCCTGGGGGACAGAGAGTGACCTCATCAGTTCTGCGCCATGTTTCCTGTAATATTATTTTGTCTATATCTAAAACACTTTTCTTAAAATCTAAGGTTTTGATTTTACATCCAAAACTTGATGAGTTAATGCCTTGGATGTTCCAAACTGTGATTGTCAGTGGTTTCATGCGGTCAATAAACAATTTTAACATTCCTCTAGAATAGAACCAACTCAACTTGAACCCGTTTAAAATGTAAACATACATACATTACATATTTGTATTGTTATTGTTAGTGGTTTTTTTTTATTTGTTTTTTTTTACATGCGTATATACACATATACACATGCATATATATTAATCGGTGCACCTGTTGAATTTGGTGCACCTCTCTCTCTCTCTCTCTCTCTCTCTCTCTCTCTCACTCTCTCTCTCTGCGTCTCGCGCTGGAGAGAGGAGCAGCGCTTTAAAGGTGCTCTAAGTCATGTCACGCGTTTTTTAGGCCAAAACATTTTTTTGTCACATACCGCAAACATCTCCTCACTATCCGCTAGCTGCCTGTCCCCTGAACACACTGTAAAAAAACACGGTCTCTGTAGACACCACAGGCTACACAAACTGCAACAAAAACAAACTGAGCAACAAACAGAGCGACCCGCAGCACGAAACACAACAAAGTGTTCCAGCCAATAACCGACAAGAATGATGTGGGGGTGGGGTTCGGGGGTTAGTGCGCGGATGAGGTGGAGGGAGGGTCTAGCTAGCCTCCGTTTTGTTTGATAATAATTCAAACATCAACAAGAGTTTACGCCAACCGCGATCGCTTACAGCACCTTTAATTCAGTTAAACACAGATATTATGTTTCTTCTCTAATTTTACATGCAAGTATATTCGAAATTACAGCACAAATATTGTCTTTATCTTATGTGTATTTGATTTCATCAGACGACGGCTCGATTATCAGGATTTTTGTGCAGATTAACATCTTGGAAGGGAGAGTTATGTCTTAATGGGTCATGTTTCAGTCACTATTTCATAATCATTTCGTTGTTTGACAACAGAAACAGTAAAATATACCAATGAAAACAGTTTTATCGAGAATTTAGCTTCATTAAAATGGGCACAGAGAGAGACAAACTAATGTAATAATAAATAATAAATGTAGGGGAGACCGGGGACAGTTGCAACAGGGGATGGTTGCAACATGTCATTTTTCTCCAATCAGAAAGAAGCTAGAGTGATGACACTCACACTGCACATGCTCAGTTGGCTGCCCCTCCCTTGCAGAAAAAAATCAAGGAGATTCTTGAGCTGCTCCAGGATTTATTAAAAAAAAAATGTTTTTGAGGTATGAAAGTATTTTTTTTCTTGAGCTTTGTTTTTGTTCAAATGTTGTCACTGTTTCTGTGATTCAGTTCAAACTTATATGGTTTAAATGAGTGATATGTTAACTTTAAGCTAATATGGTTAACATGTATCAATGCCACCTTGTTTAGCAAGCACATGAGGTTTTATCATGGCTGACAGGTATGGGGACAGTTGCAACAACTGTTGCAACTGTCCCCATACAATGCATAAATATAAAAACAGACCACATAGCAGTATTTTTTAACATTTTAAAAGTTCATTCATAATTGTTCATTCATCTGCACACAAGTTTTTACTTAAAAATAATATAGTTCATCAAGTTTATGTGTGTGTGCGCACATGTGCAGATGTCTGTGGCCATGCTTTGGTGCAACTGTGCAGAGGAGGACACAGTGAATAGCTTAATTATCTATAATATACATATTTATATTTCTTTTCAGTATGCCCAGAGTGAGAAAGAGAGTCTCAGACAGAGGGGCCCCACTCTATATTTTGGAGAGAGCCTCTAACATTATCAGGGATGAAGGCAGAGCAGTAACTTCTTATTTTACTAAAAGCCTACTGTATTTGATATCAATTTGAATATTTTACATCTGCATATAAGGCCTACTCATCTAGAAAAATGTATAATTGTCATTAATCAAAGCTGATGAATAAATAACAGTGTAATATTATTACAACTTACATTTTTGATAATAATCATTTTGCTAAAACTGACATATAGGTATTGTATTTGTAACATGTTGCAACCATCCCCAAACAGTGTTGCAACTGTCCCCGGGCACGGGGTCAGTTGCAACATCTGACTCCTTACATTCAAATGCAAATTGTGAAAAATGTAGATTCTAGAATAATCTTTCAATGGTTTAGACTATTAACAGACAGATGTAAGTTTATTGTATAAACAATTGGTTTGTCTAATCCAAACCGTCTCTGAGTAACAGAGCCAAATGCAAAAAGTGTTGCAACTGTCCCCGGTCTCCCCTACATTTAACATTTTCAGAAGAGCTGCCCTGTCATGCAAAATCTAAACATGTTTGTGTTAATTGCTCAGTGCAAAGAAAGAGAAGTAATGGGAACCTGGTATTTCTTTGCTCTTTCTACATGCATCTAATAGACATGAACAAGTTCTTTGAAAAACGTGTATGACCTTTGAAACATGTCTCTTCATGCTCTATGTTGACTATGGTTTCAATAATAAACATACATTTGCATAAATCATCCATATTTATCCATGCCCATGTTGATTAGAGTATTACAAGCTTGAAATGTATTAATTTAAGGTACATTTAGAACAAATAAAAAAAATACGATTAATCGCATTACATTTATTAATCGATTGACAGCCCTTATACACACACACACACACACACACACACACACACACACACACACACACACACACACACACACACACACACACACACACACACACACACACACACACACACACACACACACACACACACACACACACACACACACACACACACACACACACACACACACACACACACACACACACACACACACACACACCATGTGTCATGAATCCCGAACCATTCCGGTCGTGGGTTCGAGTCCTGTCTGGGGCATCTTTGAAATTGTGTATCAAATTGTCATTTCACAGTTCCATGCTGGTGGAACGCTCTTCCCACCCTCATCCGGAATGCAGAATCCCTGACAACATTCAAACGACAGCTGAAAACCCATCTCTTCCGTGACCATTTAACTGCATAATAAAAAAAAACTTATCGGGCTTAAGCTACTCTGAATAATGCCTGAATTTCGTATTTTGAGCACTTCTTGCGTTGTTTTTTACCTCTTCATGATGACTCGCTTAATTTAGTCCTAATTTGTAATTTGCTTTGGATAAAAGCGTCTGCTAAATGACTAAATGTAAATATATATATATATATATATATATAGATCCACTCAATGAATACAGAAATTATTATGATAGCATGCATACACTTGGTTATTGTATTTTTACTGTAATAAGAATAAAGTAATCATTCAAAAAGGATATATATATCTATATATATTTGAAGAGACAAGGTATTCTGACCCCAACCCTTCAATGGACGCTCTTCTCTGTGGTTTTTCCCTTGGCGCGCCTATATAACTCAACACGTCTCTAGAGAGATCAATTTTCACCTCCATTTCACCAACTGAAAAAGATAAGCACTCACAACTTGCTCACAAATTTGATCAAAAGACCCTCTGGGTTTCCCCCACTACACTACTAACTGAACCCACCAGACTAGTATCCCAGTACTACTCACTAATAGTCTTTACTCCACAATCGTTTTTATATTTTCCATATAAGGAATTTCTCGTGAAGCTCATAGTTATTCCTCTTTTAATTCTATAATTTTACTCCATATTCATTTTTATTCTTGTTCAATATTTACTTTTAATCTTAAGACTTTCTGTAAGTCTCTTCCTGCGTGTAAATTGTCTGCACTTTTTATTATTTTAATGCTGAATCTCTCTCCTACTCGTTCACTTTTCTTGTCTTAATAAAA
This sequence comes from Scardinius erythrophthalmus, assembly GCF_964197995.2. Lineage (NCBI taxonomy): Eukaryota > Metazoa > Chordata > Actinopteri > Cypriniformes > Leuciscidae > Scardinius > Scardinius erythrophthalmus. The sequence goes on from NC_138221.1 coordinate 16,425,074, forward strand.
ATATTATCTGTAAATTGCATTGGCTCTGTTGTTGGTTGAGGACACCTGAGCACCTTTATCTAAAATAAATTCTATTTTTTCATTAACAAAGGCATTTCCATCTTTTTTAATGATCATTATATCATTAGATTATGTTATCTTTAATCTTTAATACCATATCTTTAAAATTTAATTTAATTATACCCTTTGGTCACAAATGTTTCTCTTCAACAGGCCAAGGATTTTTCACTGTATCCTTTCCTTCTTTTTATCTATTGCTCTTTATATTCATCAAGCTGTATTTCTTTTCTTTCTTTTTTGTGATGATTTTATTCTGTTCAAGTCTTTTTAGATTTGAGTTTTCTTTTTACGCATAACCTGACTATAACTTATCTTTTGTATACTATTTTAATTTTCATCCTCACAAATTCCTGCATAATGTTCTGCCAGGCTTTTGTATTCTATTCTTCTGTTTTCAGTCAAGTATTAAGTACTATAAGAATTAAAGTATGCTAAGTGTTTTAAATATACTATCCTCATTTCCATACCTCGTTTGAAAAGGAGTATTATATGTCCTTTCTTCATTCATCTTGACACTTTGTGCTATCAAAGGTTTAATTTTTGTTTCCTCACTATTCTCACATGCTGAGACATTACATCATACTCGGCTATATTCCCCTCTATTTGTTTTTTAGTTACTAATTTATCAACTTTGTGATTTTCGGACCTACTTAGTAACTTTACTCTATCTGTTATAGGTATTTCATCCTCTTTTGATAAACATACACTTAATAGTGGAATCTGGTCTTTATATGCATTAACTAACATCTCCTTTCATTGTGAATATTTGTCCTCTGTCCCTGTTAAACTTCTCATATTAGCTTTCAGCTTTTGTTATAGCTATACGAACTTAATGTTATAGCGTTTCAACTTAAATTGACATTTTTAGATGTTTTAATTATACGATCTGTATCAGCGCTGTGGTCTTCTCTTCTATCTGTTCTTCTGGCCGCATCTGTTAACTCCAATCATGTTTCTTTGTGTTTCTGAACTCCGGCTGTCTGACTGGATTCCTCTCCTAACAGAAGTCAAAGGTCTCCTTCTATCATCCTTTCTCTGCTTTGCTTCTACACTCTCCTCGTTCTCAGATATCTCTGAGTTTAAGAGCTTTATTGCTCACTGACTTTTTTATTATTTCCAGCATTCTCTTTATTTCTAATGTTTAATAGTTTATTATTTTTTCTCTCTATCATTCTCATAAATTCATAACCTACTTAAAATATGATTTCATATTATTCAGTTTTCCTGACTTTAACCGTCCCTCTTTTCTTGAGCTGTGTTTGAAGCAGGAGTGATCGGCTGTTTTCACTTCCCATAAGTCTAGTCTCTTTCAGGAACTTTCTCCTTTTCCCAGTTTCTTATTAGCGCTCTTTTCACTGCTAGGATTCCTATGTAGTTCCTTTAACTTCTACTTTTGAATTTTTTAGTTATTCTTTTCAACTTTTCATCTCCTTTTTTTATTTTGTAGTCTTTTTCATATTCCTAACTTTGTTTCACTATTTTTGTTTTCACTTTATTCAGACCTGAGTGATTTTGTGTTTGTTTGTGTGATTGTTTCGTCAAGTCAGAAGTCAAGTCAGTTTGAGATCAGTGAGGGGAATTGATATGGGAATCAATCTCAAATAAATCAATTGAAAATAAAATAAATAAAAAATCAAGTGTCATACTGGAACAGAGACTGCTAAATACTTTACTTTTCTCATTAAACCAATGAAATGAAATGAATGAAATTAAGACCATTTTACCAATCGCACTGGGACACTTAAAATGATACCAAACATGAAGAGGAAAAAACAATATATTCACAAGATACACCATATGTGTTATATAGACATTCTTAATGAACTTTCAGTGCCTTGAGGAGGGAGAGGTGGGATGAGTTGAAGTCAAACAAGGGGACAAGGAGATAAGTTTGGGCAGGAAGAGGTCCTGTGCTCTGTCTTTGCTATCTGCTGTCCAGGGTGCATTTTATGGCTTTATTGCAGGGTGAGGTTTGTCTTAGCAGGAAAATCAGTTCTTACACAAACAAACAAAATCTTGAGCATCACATGAGGATCCACACTCGAGAGTAGCCATTCCTGTGTGATCATTGTGAAAAGAGATTCTCAAGCAAACAACATCTTGATGTTCATACTGGAGAACAATTAATGAATGAATGTAATTCTGACTTTATAAGACGCAATTCTGACTTTATATCTTGCAATTCTGAGAAATAAAGTCAGAATTACGAGATGTAAATTCGCAATTGTGAGATAAAAAGTAGCAATTATCTTTTTAAATGTTTTATTCTGTGGCGCTTCCATATGACAACATTAAAACATGGATGTAAATTATTTCATGCAAATTCTATAGCATTCTGACCACTGTAATATTACTTCAGAAAACTGTTCATTAACAATAACGGAAAACTTACCCGTGATGTCCGTTAGCAAATAATGCAGTTATAATCCAAGTGTTAATATCCTGCATTTTACAGTAATATTGCCTGAAAACATCAATCCAGAGTGTAAGTCGTTTTTCCAAATGTTTCAATTTTTTTTTCAAATTTTCAACAGTGAAGCTCCTCCCACACCAATTGCATCATCAATGAAGCTCATCAGTCACATGGTCAGTGAAGGTCCTCCCACTGGAGTTCAGCAAAAAATGCTGTAAACTCCCATCAGTTACAAGGGAAGACGAGCATCAGAGCATCAGGAAGAGCTGAAATCTGCAAAGACTGAGTTTATTAAAGAGGACAGTGAGAACATGAGTGATCCAGAACCCTGCAGAATGAAACACACTGAAGATCCTGAAGAACAAAGAGGTTGGTGTTTATTCTTCATTCATTCATGATGCTGAAGAACATTCATGCTAGAAACATTCAAGCACTTCATCACATTTAGATAAACAGTTCAACTATGAAATGGTACAGAATGTTTTTTTTTTTTTTTTTTTTTTTTTACAAATAATCAGTAAAGGGAGGTTTGAGAATTGTATATTGATTGTAAACATAAGATCAAGCTAAATACTATTTTAACTGTTTTATTTGACATTTATTTTATATCTGGTTCCCAATTTGCAACAACGTTAACTGATTTTTTTGTAATTTTCAACATTACTTTTTTTTAGGAATGATTAGTAAACACCAAGTTACTGATAAAGTTGCATTTGTCAAATATCATATAAGTTATTCATAGTTATGAAGATTCTTCTTACAGTAAAGTTGATAACAGGGTTGATGAATCAGCACTGGACAGTTTGTGTAGAAACAGACAATGGATCGAGATTATTTTCTTGTCTTCCCATCATGCTTTAGAAATAGCCCAGATGATGTCACTTCATGGGTGTCGCAATTTGAAGAAATGCTAAATAATAAATGAAGGTGACTTGACTTGGTTGAGTGAAACATGTAGGACACAGATAAAGCAAATAAAAAGAGTTAATTTAAAACTAGTTAAAGCCACGGCCGCTCTACACTTTTGAGCATGTAAAAATTTCTACACACACTGCAACGGTCGTGAAATGACGTCACATTCTGCGACAGCTTTTTTACAAACACAAGTTCAACATATAACAAATAATAATAATTAAAAAAAATTAACAATCCACTCCACTTTAATGCTAAACGCTTGTATTATTTCTCACAGGGTTATTCACTTGAGCTTGTGTTACTGGTGCCCCTCTTTCACATGCGTATGAATGGAAGTCAGTGCAAAGAAAAGTCTTTTCCTTCTCCTTTTTAGTAAAATAAATATCAATCTCAAAGTTGGTGTTAAAATATGGCGGAAACACTTTACAATAAGGTTCGTTAGTTGACATTATACCCAGGGGGCAAAGGGGGTTTAGCAGACATGGGCTGCTGTAAAAGGTTGTCATATAAAAATGAAATCTATGATGTCTGAGGATCACAACCTGGGTGGCCAACCCGGTCAACAAGCTGCTGGAAACTTGTAATTAGGGTCAAAACAATGCTACCTCAAATTCTGCTTTAACTCCCGGAATCACCCAAACATGCTAAAACGGTTTAATTATATTCATGAATCCTGAGGCATATCTCCCTGATACTTTATGCTAGAAACAAACTGAGCACATCTTTCAAAAGAGTGGAAGATAAGCTTTCAATGTTAACAATGCCTCTTAATTCATAGGTAGGCAAAAAAAAAGAACAAAATATGGAACATTCCATTTGTAATCGGTAGCATTCTTTTCCCTTTGTTGTTGTTCAAATAAACAAATTACCATGTAAAGTTAACTTTTACTTTATCATTTTCACTAACCAGACAGTCCTCATGGCCCATAACACATTTAGAGGGAATTCAATTTCAAGCCTATAATAGCCTGTCAATTCAAACAAGATCCAAGAAAGAAGTTTACCATTAACTGATGTTAATACAGCTCTGTTTCTGTATGTACAGTATATCGTTTGCATATTTATGCAATATCTATTATTTGTATTGCAATGTCTAGTATTTCTAATATTCTTTCACAAGTGGGATAGCTTAATTTATTCTATCGAAATAAAAAAAAAGGGATTTGAGGATTTTGGGTTAGGCTGGTTACTGTTCAATCTAGGTGTTTGGAGTGTGAGACAAAGGTACTGACAACTAAATGTTGAAAGACTAAAACACACAGGAGTCATGTGTGGAGTAGGTTTAAAAGTATTTACTGATTAAAACTGTTACATTAAGTAGCAATTTGTACCAAAAACAAACAAAAAAAAAATGATTAATGAAACAGACAAACAGATTACAATTCAGGGTGATAACTAATTTCTGTAATAATGTTTATATTATTTGTTTATCTGTTTTCGGAGTCACTGCTGCTGTCGCTGCTCTCTAGTGTTTCAGCATGCTGTATCTACTACATCTGGTTGCCAACCCCTGGCAACGGCATCCTATGTAGCATGAGCAGTTCTTCTGACAACCTTTGACCAGAGATGGGCACAAATACATCAAAAAGTATTTAATTACAAATAACAAATACTTGCTCATCAAATGTATTTAAATAAAATACAAAATACTGCTGTGAAAAAAAACATTTAATTAAAATACAAGTAATTTGTAATTAGAATTTTTTTTTTTACAGTCTTCTCTTCTGTAGTGTAGTGTGGCGTTAGATACATGTAAGAGTCTAGAATATTGCAAGATCTATATATATATCACACTATTATACTGTGATGTCATTATAAAGCTTGGAAGAGCCAGGACACTTTTTAATATAACTCTGATTGTATTCTTCTGAAAGAAGAAAGTCATATACACCTAGGATGAAGTCAGGGTGAGTACATCATGGGTTAATTTTCATTTTTGGGTGAACTATCCATAGGACCATAGACATAAAATACAAATAGGACTACCAAATTGCCTATCACAGTTTTTGGCAAGTAAATCACGTGATGTGACACATCCTATTGACCCTGTTCACATTTCTGGGTTTCTCAGAAGTGGAAGGCATCATAGCTGGGTTAACTTCTATAGCAGTGAATGAAAGACTACATTAAATATATATTTTTTTTGTGTTCCAATTTGCTCAAATAGCAAAAGAAAAACGCCACAACAGCGTTTTCACAACTTTCAAAAAGAGTAAAAAAATAGATAATGGCAGTCGGAAGAGAGAAAGTTGTCAACTTTGTCACAGCCACGCTATTAGAAACACCCTCACAGCAGCGTTAACTAGTTTTTGTGTAATACAAATAAAGTGTTATATGCATAATTATCTTTTATTATGACTGTATGTGGCAACATGTACGTTAAAAACACATCTTCTGCACTAAACAATGATATTGCAATATTCTAGACTCTTACATGTATCTAACGCCACACTTACACTACAGAAGAGAAGACTGTAAAAAAAAAATTCAAATTACAAAGTACTTGTATTTTAATTAAATACATTTGATGAGCAAGTATTTGTTATTTGTAATTAAATACTTTTTGATGTATTTGTGCCCATCTCTGGTCAAAGGTTGTCAGAAGAACTGCTCATGCTACATAGGATGCCGTTGCCAGGGGTTGGCAACCAAATGTAGCAGGACACAGCATGCTGAAACACTAGAGAGCAGCGACAGCAGCAGTGACTCCGAAAACAGATAAACAAATAATATAAACATTATTACAGAAATTAGTTATCACCCTGAATTGTAATCTGTTTGTCTGTTTCATTAATCGTTTTTTTTTTTTTGGTACAAATTGCTACTTAATGTAACAGTTTTAATCAGTAGATACTGTTAAACCTACTCCACACATGACTCCTGTGTGTTTTAGTCTTTCAGCATTTAGTTGTCAGTACCTTTGTCTCACACTCCAAACACCTGGATTGAACAGTAACCAGCCTAACCAAAAATCCTCAAATCCTTTTTTTTTATTTCGATAGAATAAATAAAGCTATCCCACTTGTGAAAGAATATTAGAAATACTAGACATTGCAATACAAATAATAGATATTGCATAAATATGCAAACCATATACTGTACATACAGAAACAGAGCAGTATACAATTATCACCAGTTAATGGTATACTTCTTTCTTGGATCTTGTTTGAATTGACAGGCTATTATTGGCTTGAAATTGAATTCCCTCTAAATGTGTTATGGGCCATGAGGACTGTCTGGTTAGTGAAAATGATCAAAATATGATTTCATCTAGTAAAAGTTAACTTTATATGGTCATTTGTTTATTTGAACAACAACAAAGGGAAAAGAATGCTACCGATTACAAATGGAATGTTCCATATTTTGTTCTTTTTTTTTGCCTACCTATGAATTAAGAGGCATTGTTAACTCTTACATTCTAATTACATGTACAATCAAGGCATCAGATGAAAGATTACCTTCCACTCTTTTGAAAGGTGTGCTCAGTTTGTTTCTAGCATAAAGTATTAGGGAGATATGCCTCAGGATTCATGAATATAATTAAACCCTTTTAGCATGTTTGGGTGATTCCGGGAAGTTTAAGCAGAATTTGAGGGAACATTGTTTTGACCCTAATTACAAGTTTCCAGCAGCTTGTTGACCGGGTTGGCCACCCAGGTTGTGATCAAGCGGCAACCTCCCCGTCTCTCTCTTGAAACCAACACGGAAGTGAGTTTAACTGCAATTCGTTGACTGGCCGCTTGAGGCTGTTGTCAGAAGTGAGTCAAATCTGTATCTCCTCCATGTTAAAATGCCAAATTTTACAGCAGAAAAAAACGTGTTTAAAGCCTGGTGTCTGTATGTGGATTTGGTCTATACAGCTCATTTTGCCCTTCATAAAAACTGTGAGGGGGGTGAATTATTTTATAACTCGTCCGTTTAGTTGATTAATATTTAAATTTAAGGGTGTGGCCAAGCTACTTGAGTGACACATGGATTGCCGCTGTCAGTGCTAGCCGTTTGTCTGCTGTGTTACTAGCCGTCACTTCACCTCAGCAATGTTAGCTGCTGAACTTGCCATCTCTGCAGTGTTTGTGCTTTTTTTCGGGATTATTATTTCATACAATTTAATACTTGGGTAACGTTACAAAGCCCACGTCTTTGGATTCCGTCGTTATCGTTCGAGAGAAAAACCAGAGCTGTATTTCAGTTGTTTTCCTCTGTGAACATGCACTAATGGATGTCTGGCAATTTCGTTGCTTTTTGGGGTTTTCAAATTTAAAACGTCAATAAATGCTCGTTCGTTCTGCTCTCACGGAACAGATGGATTATAATATGATTATGTAAATGACCGTCAGATGAAATCATGCAGGCGTCGGCGCTTTTCTCCGTCCGTGCAATAAATGCACATGAATGAGCGCGGATTTTCTAGCGCATTTAACGTTACTCGCACTTCAAAGGCAATATATCTATGGTTTAACGGTTAAACCATAACCCATTTGAGAGACGGCCAACATCAGAATTTAAAATGGACTGAATAAGCTCTCTACGAACTTGAGTGATGCCGCGCTGACGGACCATGAAAGAGTGACGGACATGTATGCACATAAATCACCTTCATACACAAACACTCTCGAAGTAATACACAGTCTCACTTGTAGCCATGTCTTTTAACTATTATGATATTTCGAAGGGCAAAAATAGGAACGTTTAATTGGCTTTACATCATCAGCTAACTCGATCACGTCGAGCTAGGTAATTTCAGATAGCCAGGCCAGGCTCCTCAGCTCCACTCACGCCCCGCCTGTTTGCCTATTTTCTGTTATCCGGGAGTGACGCAAAGCCAAGATGGCGACGGCCGGCTCCGCCCACTTTAGGCTTCAAAAATGCTCTTCAGAAACCTACGGGTGACGTCACGGACACTACGTCCATATTTTTTTACAGTCTATGGTTGTGATCCTCAGACATCATAGATTTCATTTTTATATGACAACCTTTTACAGCAGCCCATGTCTGATTTCCTAAAAAACAGGTGTTTTGCCCCCTGGGTATTAGTTAATTACATTAGTTAGAATGACTAATAATGAACTGCACTTATACAGCATTTATTAATCTTTGTTAATGTTAATTTCAACATTTACTAATACTTTATTAAAATCTTGTAAACATTAGTTAATGTACCGTGAACTGACATGAACAAACAATGAACAGCTGTATTTGGGAGCACCTATTGTATCTGTTGGCCTTCTTCTTCTTCTTCTTCTTCTTCTTCTTCTTCAAATTTGTAATGGTTTGACATTCTGATAGAGGACAGTCCCAACATTAAATACACCAATTTTGGTGTGCCTAAGTCATTCCCTCTAGCGCCACCACCTGTCCAAAGTTTCACTCATTTACATTTACATTTGTTCATGTAGCAGACGCTTTTATCCAAAGCGACTTACAAATGAGAACAAATAGAAGCAGTTAAACTAACAGTAGGACAACAATATGCAAGTGCTATGACCCTTCCCAGCAAACACATTTACGTTGTGGCAACGTCTCTGGCACGTTGCGTTTCTGCTATGGCAACGTCGCTGTCTACTTGCTCGCAACATTGTAACAACGTAGAATTGTAAGACGCGACAGGGCTGTAGCAACGTTGTTGCGCGACATTCAGCAACTGAGAGACGACCTTCTGACAATATTTGTACATGGTGTATTTTGTTAGATAATTATATACTTTTTATCGTTTGTTTATCTATATTATTATTATTTAATGGGGCTATCAACACCTGCAAGTGTAGCCTACACTTTAAAGAGTAAAAATGACAGAAGGTTTCGTTAATTCAACTTTATTAAAACTACATACATATAATCAAATTACACTTCCAAAAGTCATACATTTGTGAAAAAAAATAAAAAAGAAATAAACGAATATACAAATTTATTTTAAGTATAATAAATAAAACATAAAAAGCAAAGGCAGATCAGATCATTTAATGAACGAAACCGGGTCTGTATGGTGGACAGTAGCCGAAAGTGTGTCACCGGGGAAACATCCACAAATCCAGAGGAGCAAAGAAACGAATGAGACTAAATAGCGGTAAAAATCAAACGAAAAAATAAACAGTGCGAGGGATGCTATTAATCACATTAGAAATTAAAGTTGTAGGTTGTGTTTGATAGCTGAGGTAGGCTAAACGCAATACTCGCGTATCCTTGCTCGATGATGAATGAGAACACAATGAGCCCAACAACAGGTGGTTGGGATTTAAAAGGCTGATTTTAGCGCTTCAGGGCAGTGACGAGTACATATGTAGTCCAGTGGTTGTCAAGACACCGTTGGCACAACCTTAAGCAATGGCCCTGAACAGTGGTTTAATGTCAACATTGTGACGACGCTGTAACAACCTTCACTACACAACGTAGTTATAGCAACCTTTTGGCCATGTTGTTAAAACGTTGTTAGAAGGTTGGGTACGTTGTGCCAACGTTCTGTGTTTGCTGGGTTCTCAGTTTAATCTAACGCAGACATTTTTATTTATTTTTTTGTTATAGAACAGAATAGAATAGAGTAGTAGAGAAAGTGTTAGTATTACTGGATCAACAGTCATGGTAAAGGTCCGAGAAAGATTTTGTGCCTCTTTGAGATGGCATCACAAGACGTCGTTCACTTGCAGAGCGCAAGTTCCTGGATGACACGTAAGTCTGAAGTAAAGAGTATCATATTCATCTCGAAGTTCGTGATTCGTATAAATATAAAATATAATATAATATAAAATATAAAGAGTATCAAAAGTAAAGAGTATCATATAGACACTCATATTTACGCTAATAACTTTTGAACCCTAAGGCCAATCAACAAAATTCCTCTGATTTCTGAGCTCATGGCGATTCGATTGCACCCTATGACGTCATTTTCCGTCATAAAAATATGACCGCCATTTTGAATTTTCCCAAAAAGCTACTTTTTCAAACTCGTCCTAGATGGTTTGTCCGATTTGCATGAAAATTGAACCAGGTCATCTTCAGCCAGTGCTGACAAAAAGTTGTACAATTCAAATTGATTCGTCAAACCGTTTTCAATAAACGCACGAACAAATTTTACATAGCACTTGCAAAAACAGTCGTAAAGCTGTATCTCTGCAACCGTGTATCGTATTCAGACCAAACTTGCTACATGTACTCACGAGCATGACCTGAGGCTACATGCTGCGTTTCGGTGCAGCGCCACCTACTGGTCTGGAGATATGAAAAATGGCTATTTTTGCTTATAACTTCTGAACAGTTTGTCCAAAAATCATCAAATTGGTCTTGTTAGATTCAGGGCAACATGCCGAGTCGACTGATATCCAATTTTACCATTTGTGCCAAAATGCTGTATTTTAAGAATGCATCAATGGATTGTTACAAATCTTGGTATGGGTGATCAACACGATGCCCTGAACAAGTCTGAGAAGTTTCGAAACAGCGCCACCTAGTGGTGAATTTCTTTTTCAAAGGCTTATAACTTTGGGTGTGGTCGCCTTATTTTCACGAAACTCATCTCATTAGACTCCTGAATCCTTGCCGAGTCCAACAACACCAAATATGCTAGGTTTCGCTTAGGGTTTGTGCAGCGTTGTGATTTAGCGCTTAAAAAAACATTCGGCAATATCTTCGAAACTGCTAGTCTGATCAAGACAAAACCACCGTCAGAAGTTTGGAAACATAAGTCGATAGCTGAACGCCAATGCCCAAATGCGCAAATATTGATAGTAAGGGGTAGTAAAATCCAATCAAAATCTGGTGTGACATTTTTTACATGTTTTTTCATATAAATGTCCATAATTCCGAAGCGAATTGAGATATTTTCACCAAAATTGACACACATATGTATGGGCTCACTCTGAGGACACATAAACAAAATGGTGCGACTGAGACTCTTGGTGGCACTATAATAGAACAAAACATGAAATTCCCATTGACTTCAATACAGTTTTGTGAAATAAAATGCTATACTAAACAAATGCATTGGTGTAATATTACGAAACTCAGAATGTGCCATCAGCACCATCCCCTGAATGTACTCAAAATATTTCAAGACAGTGCCACCTAGAGGTCAAAAGTTATAACAAAATTTAAAAAAAAAGGCTAATAACTTTTGAATAAATCTGGCTATTGATTGGCCATCTTGATTTTCATTCAAAACCTACTTTTTCGAACTCCTCCTAGACAGTTTGTCCGATTTTCATTAAAATCGAATCGTATCATCTCCAGACTGCCGACAAAAAGATATAGATTTCGTGTTGATAGACAAAACCGTTTTCGTATGCAGCAGCAAATTTGAGGCATGATGCCAAAAGGGCTATTCAAGCTTCATCTCTGCAATGCCTTGACATATTGACACCAAACTTTGTATGTGTCATTGTCACTTCAGTCTGACCACATCACATAATTTTTGTAACTGCGCCACCTATTGGTCAAAAGTGATAATCCATTAAATCATATTTTTACTTACTGTTTCTATGATTTTTCAACCATTTTGCCTAAAATCCTTTTTTAAATGTCTTTAATTGCACATTGTTGCAGTTGGTCTGACACTTTCAGACATGTTGGCATGTCTTGTCTTATTCTGCTTGGCTCCGGTAATGGCTGCTTGCAGCTATATTGTTATTAACTAATGTTAACAAAGATGAACAAATACAGTAACAAATGGATTGTTCATGGTTAGTTCATGTTAGTTAATACATTAACTAATATTAACTTATGAACCTTATTGTAAAGTGTTACCAATATGGTAGTATTGTTTATTTTATCATGTTAGATAATTGTTTCATTTCTCAAATATGTAATAATTCTTGCTATAAAGAAACATGGGATTTGTGCCTATAATGTTTTAAAGATAATAATTGGAAGATACATTTACCTCATTCATGGACCGTTTCAAGGACATATAATCAATTTATAAAAAGGCATCAGATTATCATAATATTTTATAACATTTGTCTACCTTCTACTATTACATCAGGGCTCACTTTCATGTCCTTTAACTTTATATTTCTCTCTTTGAATTATTTTGATGTACTGAACATTAAATTTAATATTTTTTTCTTTGATTTCAGACCTTATGGAAGAGAGCGAGGAGAGTGAAGAAGTGAGTGAAGTGGAGGAGGAACATCATGTCCAACCTGGAGAAAAAACTTTGAGTCGCTCAAAGACTAAAAAGACTTTTTTAAAGAAAAGAAGAGCCAAGAAATCTTTAACCTGCACTCATTGTGGAAAGAGATGTACAAGTAAATGTAGTCTTGAGATTCACATCAGAGTTCACACTGGAGAGAAGCCTTTTAAGTGTGATCAATGCGGGAAGAGTTTCACAAACAAACAAAATCTTGAGCGTCACATGAGTATACACACTCGAGAGAAGCCGTTCCCCTGTGATCATTGTGAAAAGAAATTCTCAAGCAAACGACATCTTGATGTTCACATGAGTGTTCATACTGGAGAGAAGCCGCATGTATGCCATCAATGTGGGAAGAGTTTCACCCGATCAGATCAGCTTAAAGGACACATGAGAATCCACACAGGAGAGAAGCCATTCTCATGTGATCAGTGTGAAAAGAGTTTCCCATACAAACAAAGTCTTGAGGGTCACATGAAGATCCACACCGGAGAGAAGACGTTCACATGTGATCACTGCAGCAAAACCTTTCTTAGGGCATCAGAGCTGAAGTCACACCTGAGAGTTCATACGAAGGAGAAGCCGCATTCATGTTCTGTGTGTGAAAAGAGTTTTTCACGGCTGGATAGTTTACATAATCATCAGAAAATCCACGCTGGTGTGAGAGAGTACATGTGCTTTGATTGTGGGAAGACTTTTACTGCAGCGAACAGTTTAAAACTGCACCAGATAATCCACACTGGAGAAAAACCTTACAAGTGTTCACACTGTGACAAGAGATTCAGTCGACCAGAACATCTGAAAACACATGAGATGATCCACACTGGAGAGAAGCCGCCCACGTGTGATCAATGTGGAAAGAGTTTTGCTTTTGAAAGTCACTTGAAGCAACACATGAGGATCCACACTAGAGAGAAGCCGTTCCCCTGTGATCAATGTGGGAAGAGTTTCTCAAGCAAACAGTATCTTGATGTTCACATGAGAGTTCATACTGGAGAGAAGCCGTTTAAGTGTGATCAATGTGGGAAAGGTTTCAGTCAATCTTCACACTTTAAAGGACACATGAGGATCCACACTGGAGTGAAGCCATTCCCCTGTGATCAATGTGGGAAGAGTTTCTCAAGCAAACAGTATCTTGATGTTCACATGATGATCCACACTGGAGAGAAGCCACATGTATGTCATCAATGTGGGAAGAGTTTTACCCAATCAGAACACCTTAAAGGACACATGATGATCCACACGGGAGAGAAGCCATTCATGTGTGATCAGTGTGAAAAGAGATTCTCACGCAAAAGTAATCTTAATACTCACATGAGGATCCACACTGGAGTGAAGCCGTTCTCATGTGATCAGTGTGGAAAAACATTTCTTTGGTCAGCAGCCCTGAAGTCACACCTGACAGTTCATACGAAGGAGAAGCCACATTCATGTTCTGTGTGTGGAAAGAGTTTTTCACTGCTGCAAACTTTACATACACATGAGAAATTTCACACTGGTGTGAGAGAGTACATGTGCTTTGAGTGTGAGAAGACTTTTACTACAGCGAGCGATTTAAAAAAGCACCAGAGAATCCACACTGGAGAAAAACCTTACAAGTGTTCACACTGTGACAAGAGATTCAGTCAGTCTGCAAATCTGAAAACACATGAAGGAATTCACACTGGAGAGAAACCCTACAAGTGTTCACACTGTGACAAGAGATTCATTCAGTCAGCAGATCATAAAAAACATGAGAGGATCCACAGCAGAGAGAAGCCGCACACGTGTGATCAGTGTGGAAAGAGTTTCACTTTTAAAACTCACCTGAAGCGACACATGAAGATCCATACAGTGGAGAAACCTCATCAACACAGTCTGAGATCACAGTAAGTAGTTTTCATGTGCTGAGCAACAAAGTCTCTTCTGTGTAAGTTAGACACACATCACTCTATAGCCAAATCTCTCCTCTCTCCACCTATAGCCGGTGTGTGGTGAGCACAGGACACTTTGTTGATTGATTGATTGATATCTATTAACTCGTGTTCAACCAACAGGAATCTGTAATTTGTCAGTTCAGATCAATGCAAAAATACCACAAATGCGCTCTCTGACAGTAGGTGGCGCTCATGTAAAAGCAGAAATAAAGCACTATACAGGGCTCTAGACTGCGAGTAAGGCTGCATTTACACTGCAGGTCTTGATGCCCAAATCCGATTTGCTGACTATATCCGATTTTTTTGACGACCCGCTTACATCATCTTTTAAAAGTGACCCGTATCTGATTTTTGCATTTACACTATACACTGACAAAATTACGAAATGTAGACGTTCTGACCCGAAAAAGGAAGTAAAACAGCACAAAATGCAATGGATGCAGATGCAAATAAAATTATCCCTTGTTTTGCTTTCCACAATATTTTGAAAAGTCAGCAAGAAAAGTTGTATTTGTTTTTTAAAGGGATAGTTCGCCCAAAAATGATATTTAACACATGATTTACTCACCCTCAAGCCGTTCGAGATGCATATGCCAATCATTTTTCAGACAAACACATTTTCAGTTATTTTAGAAATTGTCTTAAATCTTTCAGTGGTTATAATGTGAAGTTATGGGGTCCAGCTCGTTCAAGTCCCAAAATGTGCATGTATCCTTCACAATCCATCTGGCTCCAGGGGGATAAACGAAGGCCTTCTGAGGGTAATCCGTGCGGTTTTGTCGTAAAAATATACATATTTAAAACTTTATAAACAAAAATATCTGGCTTCCGGTAGCGGTCGACGCGCGTTCACGGAGATGGATGCTGGCGTATGACGTAGGACGTAGTGTAGGATGCTGACCGGGAAGGCCCAGGATGTGACTCCGAAACGAAGACCGTCTGAGGGTTAAATCAGCATTAATAACATCGCAGCGAGATCTAGTGAGAAAGCATTTGAATTTAGCGCAGTATTAACAACACAACACAGAATTCTGTTTTTTTTTTTGTTAGATTTTTTTCATTGAAAAATATGGCATAATGAAAAATACATAACAGTGAGATAGAGATGACAAAAATAAAGCCATACTTAGCTGTTTTCCCCTTTTTTTACGGACAATATGTAAACAAACGAGTACACAAAGCAAACAGCGAAGTACAAAGTTCAAAACATTCAGGCATTCACAAATTCACACAGGCAGAAAAAAAATACAATAAAACCAATAAGTGATAAATGGGGGGTATTCCATCAATCAGGGGGTAAAGAATGAAGAGATTTAAAGAAAGTTAAAAAGGACTGCCATTTACTGTAAAACTTGATGGAATCACCTTAGAGAATATTTAATCTTTTCTAATTTCAGAAAAAACATAACATCCCTTAGCCATTGAGCGCTGGAGGGGGCTTTTGTAGATTTCCAGTGAAGAAGGAGATGTCGTCTCGCCAGTAAAGATGTGAAAGCAAAGATGTCTAATTGTTTTGATGTAAATCTATTGTAATCCTCTGGGCATACGAATATGGCAATATGGGGAGAGATAGTCGTCACAAGTGTTTCAGAGATAATATCAAAGTTCCTCTGCCAGAAGGAAAAAACTAACGGGCAAGAATAAAACATATGAGTTAGATTGCAGGGAGAGGTATGACATTTGTCACAGCTGTCGATGACAGTGGGAAATATTTGTGACAGGCGTGCCTTGGAGAAATGGATCCTGTACAATACTTTGAATTGTATAAAAAGTTAGACAGGGACAGGTTGAGCTAGAGTGGATTTTGTTGAGGGCAATGTCCCACCAAGTGTCATGCAACTCCAACCCAAGTTCACCCTCCCAGGCAGCCTTAACTTTAGTGATGGATGAGGTATCATGATTCAGGAATTTGTTATAGATCTCTGAAATTAAAGACGTCTGAGGGGGGTCCGGAGAGAGAAACTCTTCCCACAATTGGAGTGGGGGTGATGAGGGAAAGGCTGGGAACAAGGATTTAGCCCTGTGTCTGATTTGGAAAAAGCGAAAGAGGTGAGATGGCGGGAGTCGGATTTCACTTGACAAGTCTGCAAAGCTACGGAAAGTGCCATCTCTATAGAAATCTTTAAAAGTTTTCAGGCCTTTGTCATACCATGTAGAAAACGTGGGATCAGATCGGGGTTTTTTTTTAGTAAAGGAGCTGAAATAGATGGAGAAGTACATTTAAGATATCTTCTAAGCTGGTACCAGATTTTTAGAGTGGAAATTACCACTGGGTTATTTGTAAAGCCAGAGAAGTTAGTAAGGATTGAGGAGGTGAGCAAAGCCGACAGAGAGGATGAGCCGCATGAATGTATCTCTAACTTGCACCGTGGGGGATGCATAGATTTGGACCAAAATGAGATTTTATGAATATGTGTTGCCCAGTAGTATGGATATTTGGGAGAGAGAGAATCCGGCATTAAGTTTACATCTCTGAAGAATTAATTTACTTATTCTGGATGCCTTTCCACACCATAAAAAGCTAGATATATCCTGATCAATAGTTTTAAAAAAGCGCTTAGAAAGGAATAGAGGGAGACATTGGAATAGAAACAAGAACTTGGGTAAAATGTTCATTTTAACTGTGTTGATCCTACCTATAAGCAACAATGGCAAGCCCCTCCATCTTTGAAAGTCAGGCTTAATTTTAGACATTAAGGGGGCGAAACTGGCAGAAAAAAGGGAGGTTAGCTTTCTGGTTACATTAACTCCTAAATACTTAATACCTAAGGGGCCCAATTTGAAGGGGATATCTGACTGACTCAGTTGACAGGCCAGAGCATTAACAGGATAACATTCGCTTTTGGAGATATTAACTTTGTAACCTGAAAATGAGCCAAATTTCTGAATAAAGGACACAATTACTGGTATAGAGCGGCCGGGGTTCGGAGACATATAACAACATTATATGTGATATACCAGAAAAAATGGAGGAGGATCTCAGACAGATAGACAAAGGCTCTATGGCCAGCGCAAAGAGTAAAGGAGATAAAGGACAACCCTGTCGGGTGTCTCGAGATAAAGGAAAATAAGCAGATTGAACGCCATTGGTGGAGATACTAGCTTGTTGGGATGTATAGAGAAGGTGTATCCATGAAATGAATATATCACCCAACCCAAATTTATTTAGTACGGCAAGCAGGAAGTTCCATTCGACCCTGTCTAATGCCTTTTCAGTGTCAACTAAGATGACCACTTCAGGGGTTATTGTGGAATTATTTGAGTATATTATATTTAAAAGGGTGCGGACGTTGTAAGATAACTGACGGCCCTTTAGAAAGCCAGTTTGCTCTTCTGAAATCATGGCTGGGAGAAATCTTTCCAAGCGGCTGGCCAAAGCCTTAGCAAGGATTTTAGCATCCACGTTTAGTAAAGATAGGGGTCTGTAAGAACCGCAGAGGTCGGGATCCTTGTCTTTCTTTAACAGCAGCCTTATGGAGGCAGATGAATACAAGTAAAGTAGGGCTGCAGCTATCGATTATTTTAGTATTTTACCAATTATTCCACCGATAAATCAAGTAATCAAACCAAAATGTGGTAACAAAGATAGATCCAAGTAAAACAACAGCCTTTAAAATACAAATATATAATAGCAAGCAATAATTGGTTCAAATAAAGTATCAAAGTAAGTAATCGTTTGGGTTTTATTGAACAACACTCTTAAGTTACATGATCAAGGTCACTATTTTTTTTTAAACATTAGCCTTAGTACTACTATTTGTGTTAAACTAGTTTTGTCATGAAACAGTGTAAATCTGGTGAGCATCAGCATGTTCTTCATCATGAAGAATGAATGAGGAATCAAGAATAAACACCAACCTCTTTGTTCTTCAGTATCATGATGTTTCATTCTGCAGGTTCTGGATCACTGGCGTTCTCTCCAGTGGTGTAGTCCTAAAAAAAAAAGTGGTTTACTACACCCCCCCAGAGAAAAAAATAATTAAAGGCAAAAACATGTCAGAAGTCATTGTTTATTTGGTTTATTAGGTATATATCAATTCATATACATTTATATCAATTTACAAGTCATTGTTTTTTTTGTTAATTAGGAATATATACATTTAAAACTACATTTACAATCTGGCGTTTTTTTTATTTACATTTATCTATTATGCATTTTTTTACAGTACGTTCCAAACAGATTTACTATTTTTTGTTATATTTACAGATTTACACTGACGTGACTGAGGATCATTTGCAGTGCGATGATGTCTTGCCCAGGAATTAACATATTTCTCTGGGTTGAACAGTGAAATTGGTGGGCCATTCAGGTTGATCATCATTAAATTTGAAACATTTGAAACAAGAAGCAAAGACCTCTTGTTGGTCAAGATGGTATTCATCAGACTGAAACCTCTTTCACATTCTGCAGTACTTACAGGAAAAGTCTGCATGCAGTTCTTAAGGGGTTTCAAATTCTGACTTTCAGTTTGGGGAGATTCAATTAAGTCTCGCATTCCCTTAATGGCCTGGTCAGGGCACACATTAAAACGTGCACAAAGCCTACAAATCTCTGCTTCACCATAACGAATGCTAGGCTCTGATGGCCACCTGCTTGTGTCAAGAATACTTAAATCTCTGAGAATGTCTTCTTCAAAAGGAAGACGTTTCTGTAGACTGTCAATTAGCCTTTGCAAGAATTCCTCAGTGTTAATGGACTTCATCTTAGGGTTTGACTTCAAGTGCACATCTTTAAATGTGCCATGATCCTTTGCTTCCAGGGCAGCTGATAGTTTCTCTCCTGGTTGAGTTTTAAATGATGTTAAAACTCTGATTGCTCTTTTCACAAGAAGATCTGCTCTGAGTAGGGTCATAGTTTGAGCTTGTAGTTCCTCAGAGACAATGGACAGTTCATGCAAGGTATCATACATCAAACCAAGATCACAGAGAAATTCTGGGCTCTTCAGTCTGTCACACAAGCCTCTGTATGTCTGTCTCTCAGTGCAGGTCCTCTGGTCATCATTGGAGGCCTTTTCAAAGTGTCTGGCAAGAGCAGTAAAAGAGGTCCAGACAGCCCGAACGGTCCGAAAACTGCTGGCAACCCATCTAACATCTAAGATTCTGCCAATTTTGAGAACCTGAGAGCCAACCTCAGCTGCTGATTCTAAAAGCTCTCTTTGGTTTTTGTTTGATTTGCTATAGATGTTGTGCAATTTTTCAACAAAGACTCTGAAGTGATTTATAGCAGTAACTTTATCTACAGCATCAGAAACTGCCAGTTCTAACCTATGATTCATGCAGTGCCAAGTGAGCAGGTTTGGAAATCTCATTTTCAATTTAGTTGACACACCAGAGTGTTTTCCTAACATTACACTAGCACCATCTGAGACAAAAGATACCCAGTTTTGTTTTAGCCACTCCTCTGTGAATCCTGCTTTTGTTAGGCAACTCATTAAAGCATCAGTTATTCCTTCAGATGTCTGGTCCTTAAGTTCCACTAGATCAAGAAATATGAACTCTGGCGGTTCACCTAGCACAGAGGTTTTGATGTTAACAATCAAGGTGGTTCTTCTACTCAAGGTGGAAGCCTCATCTATTAGTACAGCTAGTTTGCTTGAGGATCTAATAATGTTATTCACAATTGAACACTGCATTTCTTTCGCAATGCTTTCAATAATGTTGGTGGCACTGAAACGAGAGTGCAGAA
This sequence comes from Scardinius erythrophthalmus, assembly GCF_964197995.2. Taxonomy (NCBI): domain Eukaryota; kingdom Metazoa; phylum Chordata; class Actinopteri; order Cypriniformes; family Leuciscidae; genus Scardinius; species Scardinius erythrophthalmus. Next base: position 16,445,185 of record NC_138221.1, read on the forward strand.
TGTGTCCCATTTTGACTCCATTTAGCTGCTGGAGTTCTACGAGCGTTTCGTGATCTGTGAAGGGACGATTATTTTTGGCTAGGTAATATGCAGTTCTGAACACTGAGTAAGTCTCTTTTAGTAACGACAAGTTCATTGTGTCCACATTTTTTCCCAGCACATCTTTTTTTTTTTAAGTTTTCTATATTTTCAGCATGAGCATGTGCTTTTGAGCAATAATGTCTTTTGATTTTGTTCCTTAATGAACATAAAACAGTGTCCCTGTTTTCATTGATAGAACCTTGAATTTGAAATGTAGACCACTCCATGGAAATCTGGACACCTTGTTCTTTAAAGACCCCTGTTGATCCTGCATTACAGCAGACCAGGCATCCTGTAATTAAGAAAGTAAAAATGGAATTAGTTGTATGCCATTAATTTCAGTTGTCATTTGTTTATTTTAGATTTTAGCTGCATTTTTTAAATTATTACCACAAATGCCATAAACCATGCTTCATTCAAAGACAGCTAGGTCAAGAATTTCATGTTGTTAGCATAAAATGTTTATAAAATCTTTAAAAGAATAAGAAAAACAAACAAACATAGGCCTTAAAAAACTCCATGTTATATATGTTATGCTATAGTCATTTTAATATTAATTTAACTTGAACAATAGTCTCTGCTTTTATTTTACAAATTGTGAAAAAAGTAAAAGCTCATATGAATTAAAGTCAGATTGAACAATCACATACCAAGCCTCTTATTCTTGCACCCCAACCAAGGGTTCTTTGATTTAAAAGCTTCCCATTGGCTTTTACTCCAAATGTCCGGCCAATCTTCAGTACATGGTATGCCAGGACCTAAACAAAAACATGATTTCATTGCACACAATTTTAATGTAAAGCCTACCCTATAAGACTGATGTGCTTTATAATTTTATAAATAACAGACTAATGTTAAAGTGATAGTTCACTTAAAAATGAAAATCCTGCCATTATTTCCTCCTTCTCATGTCATTCCAAACCTGTAAGGCTCTCTGTAAGGTTCAAAACACTAATGAATATATTTTGGATTGAATCATCTGAAAGTAATGGACAATACAGTTGGCTGACCAGAGAGACGCGTTTTTTTCACAGACAATTTATAGGGCAGGCAGCGAGCGGATCGTGCAGAAAGGTCAGCTGAAATTGACACTTTATGTTTTAGGCTAGAAATCGCTGATACAACCTTTAATGCAAAATATTTTAAATTGTGTTGTGAAAATCAACAAAAGTCTTGTGGGTTTGGAATAATATTAGTGTGAATAATTAATGATAGGATTTTTATTTTGGGTGAACTATCCCTTTAACAATTGCAATTATGTGTTTTACAAAAATGACATATTAGTCTCTGAAAGTGAACTAATCCTAATAGTGAACTACTAGTCTTGAGCAGGTTATAAATCCAGCCACATTGTGAGATGCCCATCAAATTATGAGCAAACAAAAGACTATAACTGAGTGACACATAATACTAACCTACTTTCTACTCTACTAAATATTAAATCACTATAGTAAGCATTTTCCTATTATGACTTTAGAAAGACCTGAGCTGTCTGTGCTGGTCTGACTTGGGCCTGTGCTGGAGGTCTGGGCTGTGCTGGTCTGATAATGGCCTGTGCTGGAGGTCTGGGCTGTGCTGGTCTGATAATGGCCTGTGCTGGAGGTCTGGGCTGTGCTGGTCTGACTTGGGCCTGTGCTGGAGGTCTGGGCTGTGCTGGTCTGACTTGGGCCTGTGCTGGAGGTCTGGGCTGTGCTGGTCTGATAATGGCCTGTGCTGGAGGTCTGGTCTGTGCTGGTCTGACTTGGGCCTGTGCTGGAGGTCTGGTCTGTGCTGGTCTGACTTGGACCTGTGCTGGTCTGATAATGGCCTGTGCTGGAGGTCTGGGCTGTGCTGGTCTGACTTGGGTTTGTGCTGGTTTTTGAGTAGAACTGGCCTACATGGCTTCTCTTACTCTGCACACTAAAAGTAAAAAAGTAATCATTACCTTTGCTGTTGGCTGACAGGTCAAAAGCCAACATTTACCCTTACAAGTGGGACACTATGAAATTTCCTTTAGTTGGCCTACCTTCCAAAATAGTCAGTTAGACTGACTTTCCTTTTCTCTCCTCTTCCAACCATTTTCTAGATGAGATAGAGACAGAGATAGACTTGAATTATGCATCATTAAACTAACATGGGTCGCATAATCTACCCAAGTCTTTACTTTGTCATAAGACATAAGATAACACATCACAAATGTTTGCTTTTTAAAAGGTATTTGCAGTGGGATAACCTCGTAATGTGTCATTACAATTTTTATTTAATTTAAATTTGTTGTTGGATAAACATTAAACAGTAGCAGATGCACAAATCCCAAAGCAGCCTTCTGATTTTATCCCAAATGCTGCATTTATTTAACACATAACGTTAACAGACTGTTTTATGCAAATATTCATCATGATGGCAATTTTAGTATTTTTTGTGTATGTGACTTTCTGTCTGTGGCTTGTTAGCTACTTTAAACATAATTTCTGATCAATTTCTGATTCATGTATATGCTTCTTTATCAAGTTGAAATGTTTATAACTTCAAAAATCCTGTGCTGCTTGAATAACGTTATATTTCTGCCATATACGAAATCATGATAAGGCAAAGGCATCATAAATCAGCAACGGCATAACAGACTGTAATTACCGGTAGCTGTAATTAAACTAATTTCAAATACGTTTATTACCTGACTGCCTCAACGTGAAACCATCTTCCGTCGTCAATCGATGAACACTGTGCTCGCTCGCTGGCATCCTGCGAATGATGCTCGATAACGGCGTCGTCGGGGGCGGGGAACGACAGAATTCAAACAAAAATGCACCAATTACAACAAACGTTCGCGAGTAAAAAAAAAAACACTTGGGATACAGTTAAAGGGGACGCTAAAACAGGAGTAGATTAGGGACGTCTTAATCAGCAAAACAAGTGAGTATACGGAGGGTATACGCTAATATTGATCCTCAGAAGTTGTAATACGCAAACAGCCCTGGGGAAAAAGTAAGCATACGGAGTATACGTGCGTATGGCCCCGACTACACCACTGGTTCTCTCCGTCCTCTCCTTCCAGATGCTTTCTGGCAGTTCTGCTAAAACAAACAAGTTTTATTTCTTACAATCATGATGAGAGAGGAATAATCAATATTTCAGACTAAGTTGTTTATTCTTGATTCCTCATTCATTCTTCATGATGAAGAACATGCTGATGCTCACCAGATTTACATTGTTTCATGACCAAACTAGTTATTTATAACACAAATCATCTTCATGACATTAAAATAGATCATAATTGTGCACAGCAGTTGTCGACCAGATTTGATGAGATTAAAATGACTATTGGACTCATCAGTGATCTTGACTTTGAGCTTCACTTTTCATTTCACATTTGTCTCTCATTTGAAATCTCACATGATTTAATGTTTCTTTTAGACCTGATGGACGTGAACGAGAAAGGAAAAACAGAAGCCTAAAAAACTCTTCAAATGTAAATCAAGTCTGAAGATTCTCATGAGGATCCACAGCGGAGAGAAACTTTACACATGTGATCAATGCGGGAAGAGTTTCACTCGGGCCTTCGTTCTGAAATCACTTCTGCCTTCTCATTCAGAAGAAGAGCACCAGAAAAATTACACCGGAAAAAGACTTCATGTTCAGGAGCTGAAGAAGAGGCCGTAACACTTTTAACAGAGACATGAATCTGATATTATTTGTAACTCGTTCATTGTTTGAGATCTTTCTCAGTTTTAATTTTTAGAATTTTTTGTACTTCAAGTTATGATTGATTAAACTCATAATTTTATCAACAGCTTGTTGTTTTTGTCCAATGTAGCGTATGGACAATCTCATGGTGACTTGTCAATTTAAATTTCAGAAAAGCTTTTAACCATTAACCTCATAGATGTAAATTACAGCTTAGCGCTGATGAGTCTGGACTGAATTGATCCTTTTGACACATTTGTGACTCTGCAGAGACCGAACAGCAACACCAGATGGCCAGTAAAGCTCTCACACGATGCCCACTACACACACACACACACACACACACACACATCCTTTGTATTTCAACTCAGAATATAAAGAATTCTTAAATGTATATGACATTCTTGTATGCATGCATGTTTTCCATTGTGAAGGGTTGGGGTCAGAAATCCCTTGCCTCTTCAATTAAATATATATATATATATATATATATATATAATGTATTCTCATGAATGATTACTTTATTCCTATTAAGAAAATCAATAATCAAGTATATGCATGTATCATTTCCATATGGTTTCTGTGAGTGTTTAACAAGTTTCTTTTAGGTGCATTCCAGTGTATGTCCCCAGGTTGTGTTCGCACGCAAGGGGCCTTTTGATGATGATTCTCTTGGGATTCAGAGAGTGGCGAGAGAGGCTCTGCACCCATTTGTGGCTTATATATCCATATATCTGCATCTATATGTCTCACTTGACTTGTATAAGTTAGAAGGTCAATGTATACATAATTTTACCTTTCATTAAGTGAAATTCCTCATGTGTATCTTCTCTGAATCTCTAGGGAGTAAAGGGGATTATTGTCGTTCCTGATTTTCTGAGGAGTGAAATATGTTATCAGTCTGTTCTGGTGGACTGCTCTTCTGATAATGAGCTCAGGCCTTCCTCAACCTTGAAGAGAATTGTTGTTTCGTCAGTGTTGTGTGTGTGTGTTTGATATTCGTTGCAGGTTTTGAACTCTGTGACATGCAACATACAGACTCAAGACGTCTTTCTCGGACCCTGGAAGGTCACCACAGACTTAAATCTCAGAATTAGGCGACAGCTGTTCTGATTAACGACGATATACCCACTTATCTATCTGCTATGAATTATTGTTTAGACTTTATGTTCTCTTAGCCAATCAGAAGCAAATGATTGTGTAATGCATGTCCTTGGAAAAGGTATAATTGTTGTGAGATTTTGTGTAAAGTAGAGTTGGCTTGCGACCTCCTCGTGAGAGTTTGACGCTGGCTCTACCAATTTAACTGCAAACTATTCTTCAGTAAACTTTTACTTATTTGATTGAACTTCACGACTCCTGGTCTTCTTTCATCATATCTGGTCCTGGTCTTACCACTGTACCCCCCTTACAATTGACATAGTTGTGATTTTCCTAGTGTGTAGTTTGAACACTGAGTGCTTATGTTAAAAAAAAAATATCACTAACAGAATGCGGTCCTGTTACCGGACCCCCTGTTAGACTGATAGAAGAGTTTTACGACCCCAAAAGGAATCTGCAGAGGGCTGCTTTTTGAGGATTTTATATAAACTATGTTAATCCTATATATTCTATATAGATATACCAACTTGAGAAATATATCTAAACATGTATCTAATTTTCTCATCTAATGATTTTCCTGCTATGTGTTTTGGCCTTTGTATTCTTGTAAACTTTTGGATTAATGTTTCAGACCTGTTTACATACTATGGTTTATACAAATCATATAAGTGTCATGTTTAGTCTCTATAAACTCCAATCTTCGTTCCCCATTTGTTAATTTACATCACATTTTGTTAACTTTATGATGTGTGATGTGTGAGAACAGGAAAACACTGAAACAGTATGTCCATGTGTCAGGGCTTTCCAACAGGAAACATCACTATGGGGGATGATACTGAGTCCCCAAGTCTGCTCTGTCACCTCGCCTTAAGTACCAGATCAGAACAAAAGGGGTTATACAGATTTTGTTTAGAGTTGTTTGGGCCAATCCATGTACCCCAGGAGGAAGCACCTGGTTTCGGGAGATATCTTTAAGAGATCTCACCCAGAGAGGAGAACAGGATTCTCCTAAGTTCTCAATCTTTCTCATAATAAGAATGACTGCAATGAAATGAAGACAATTTTACCAATCGCACTGAGACACTTAAAATTATACCAAACATGAAAAGGAAAAAACTATATATAGACAATCTTAATTAACTTTCAGTGACTTGAGGAGGGAGAGGGGGGATGAGTTGAAGTCAAACAAGGGGACGAGGAGATAAGTTTGGGCAGGACAAGGTTCTTTGCTCTGTCTTTGCTATCTGCTGTCCAGGCTGCATTTTATCAAATGTGTAAATAGCATCGCAAGAGGTAGCCTACACATGACAAAGCCAGCACTTTGGTCATCATCTTTCATTATTTCGGCAAATGTCTCCTACACTTTGCTCTTTCTATTTGTGTATTTGCGGAGCTTCCACTCCCCAGTCTACCTTTTCTCTTGCCGCCTCCATCTCTACCTGCAGATTGAGCTTGTGCGTCATCTTCGCGCCAGTTATTCAGCCAATAAAGTATAAATTAAATTTAAAACGTATTCATAGAAAATTGTGTCTAGAACTACATAAATGACAAAGGTTTAATTGGCATCTTTATTTCAAACGACCCGACCGACCGCGACCCGAATATCATTAAAAATATTTTTGGATGACTCGTAACCGCGGGTAACCGCGGGTGACCACAGGCACCCGCTCATTTCGCATCAACCCGCGCATCACTGATGTGCTTTGAGTGTGAGAAGACTTTTATTACAGCGGAGTGTTTAAAACGGCACCAGAGAATTTACACTGGAGAAAAACCTTACAAGTGTTCACACTGTGGCAAGAGATTCAGTCACTCATAATCTCTCAAAACCCATGATATGATCCACACTGGAGAGAAGCCGCACACGTGTGATCAGTGTGGAAAGAGTTTCTCTTTTAAAACTCACCTGAAGCGACACATGAAGATCCATACAGTGGAGAAACCACATCACCTCATTCTGAGATCACAGTAAGTAGTTTATGTTCATGTGCTGAGCAAAATATATAGTAATACACACCTAGGATGAGTTAAGGGTGAGTAAATCATGGACACTGACTTGGAAGCCAGGAGAAACAAGGCACAACTTGAACTAACAAGTTCATGAAGTTTTAAGTTATAAGGCTTTTAAGTCCACAAATCACCAATATTCCCTGTGGATTTAATGTAGTAATGCTAACTGTAACCATGGTATTGTGGCAGAAATAGACAAATGTAGCACTTATACCTGCATTTATTTCCTGTTTTCGGTCGAAGTAGTCAATTGTCGAGTTCACGCGATTGATCATAGGTAACTTCTGCGAAGAACTGAAGAAGAGGCCGTAACACTTTCAACAGAGACATGAATCTGATATTAATTTTAACTCATTCATTGTTTGAGATCTGTCTCATTATTTTTAATTTTTATATATTTTTTTGTACTTCAAGTTATGATTGATTAAACTCATAATTTTCAGCTTATTGTCCAATTTTATTGTCTGCTGATTCTTCTTGCTTCAGGAATAATTCCTTAATTTTCAGTTCTGAAAGCCAAGTATTACGTTTGCTGCTATCCCAGCAAACACAGAGAACGTTCCCCTAACGTTAGTTTTTGGTCCCTGTCTTTTTATTGTTTTGGGAACTAAATAATAATGCTCTAGGAATGCTTTTTTTTATTTTTTTGCAACAATAAAATAATGTTCCCAGAAGGTTGCAGGATAGTTATTTTTAACAACATAGACGTTTTTAATATTATCAAATTATTCTATACCAAGTATAGAACGTTCCCGAATGGTTTTTGTTTATATAAATATGTAAACTAACTTTCCAATTAAAACATGCAGATGTTTTTGTATAATGACCTGTACAGAGCTCTGAAACTAGTTTATGCAGCATTTAATAAAATGTAGCAATTAGATTGAATGTGAAAATGCTTGATGTCCGATGTTGGCACTCTGCTACTCACTTTATGCCAGTCGCTCGCTCCCAGACTCACAGATAACAGTGGCCTGAGCTCCTGTATGGTGGGCCTAAAATCTCTACAGAAAGTAGTTAGCGCCTTTCTCACCCGAGTCACTTAGTTTATGGGCCATGGCTCGGTTTATTTGTTTTTCAGTCCACGGTCTGTAGACCAGCATCAAACCTTCTGGTCCATCCACTTCAATCATTGGGAGCTGAAACTCCTTTTCTTCCTCTTCTTCTCTCAGTTCTCACTGTCACTCCACTTTTCAGTCGAGTTGACTTACCTGAGCGTTCAGTTGCAGCTGACCTTGTGGGAGTTATATAATATATTTTCAAAAAATATTTGGGAATATATGCAAATATTTGATAATGGCCTAATAAAAATATTTTAGTTAAATATATGTAAATATATTTTCATATATGTTTACATATATGTTTGCATATATGTTTTAACTTTTGCAAAATTGTTTCATTTGAAATTTAAAAAGTTAACATTTTCACAAACAAACAACACATTTTCAGTTTATTTATTTAGATAGACCACTTCAGCTGTGGATGTGGGCATGTGAGAACAGTGCTCTACCACTTCCTACATTTTTCCTACTGGTCGGGGATCGAACCAGCAACCCTCCAGTTACAAGCCTGAAGCCCTAACCAGTAGGCCACAGCTGCCCCTTTACTGACTTTATTGGCCTAAAATGACAATTTTATGTAGGAAATAACACACAGAATGCAGAGTTTTTCCCCTATTTTTACAGAATTGAATACAGTTATTTAATAGTGTGTGTAGACACTGAGTTCTATCTATTGTTTAAGTGTACTTCACTGTTGGAGTGTCACTGTTATACTTGCATCATAAATATTGTGCATATTTTCAATATTTAAATGACTTCAGGAAAGATGTCAATAAAACAACAATAAATCTAATAATTGCACTTAGTGTTGTTAGGTACGTGCCACCTAATATGGTAAGTACAGTATATAATGTAAGTACAGTATTTATAGGGTTGCCAACTTTCTGAAATAGAAATACGGAGGGAGGGGGGGGGGATTGTGATGCAAAATTGTTGTTGCATTGTTAAAAGTTTCGGTGCATAGGACGACCTATATCCACGATCGCTCTCCATGGTTCTGACCAAAGAAGAGCGCTTTGGAATCTCCATTACGCATCATACCTGGGCTGCATTTTCCGATAACGTTACTCTTAGCGCGCTACAAAGACTCTTAAGATATAACTTAACTAAAGGTATACTACCACTAAAGGTATACCATTGCTAGGCGTCTTCAGGGCTATCATCCACTCGCAAGGCAGAGGCGCTGAGGAGCAGAGGCGCTGGCGCCCTCCTAGCAACAGCGCTGTTTTTGGTAAAACAAGATTTTGACGACTTCATTAAGTTTTGTTTTGTTGAAAACTCTTTTTAAAAGATTTTCGTTTTGTATAAATTGTATCTTAATTTTGATCAATGTTTTATCAACAAATTGCCCGTATTTATTAAATAAGAAGCAAATATATAGCAGGCAATGTAATAAGGCGCCATGCAGCACAACTTGCATTTCACGTGAACTGGAGGGCGCCGAAACTCAGCTTGTGCCTCACAGATTTGAGAAATATTGACTATCTATTACAGAAAGCTTGAAATGTCTACTTTTAAACTAAAATATTCAAACCATAATAGGCTATTCAAAATAAATAGGCTACTCTCTGATTATCCATATGAAATGTGCATTTCTCTTTGCAGCGACACAGAAAACACCAATTTATTACTAAACAAATAAATGTCTCTGTGGCGAGCACGACGAGGTCGAGGGCCGTGGGAGGACGGCGCGGGGCCGGTGGCGCGATTGATAATGAGCGACACGTGCGCGACGCGCCGGTCTCGCATCTCTCACGGAGGAGCGGAAGCATAAAGGAGGAGCAACGACAGTGAAGAGCGAGAGAGGACAGGCCTGATTTTTAGTTCATGTTTTGTTTCTGTTTGTGTCGCCAGCAGTCGTCCATGAGGGGCTGCTGGCTTTTACTTTTATTATTGTATTTGTGTATTTTGTTATTAAATATTGTTGAATGTTCGCCGGTTCCCGCCTCCTTCTTCCCATAACATCTAAACCCCGTTACATTGGTGCCGAAACCCGGGAAGAAGGAGTGACACGCTGTCGGAGAGCCCTCGCTGCTGGGGGGGGATCGCGGTGCTGAGGAGGTCGGGCAGCACGAGGGAGCGACGGCCGCCGATTGCTGCCCGAGGCGATGGTGCTGGAGCGATGGAAGATCTGGTGGGACGGAGAGCTCGACACCGTGCTCCTGGATCGAGGAGGGGTGGCTGCCGTCCAAGAGGGAGCGGAGGAGTCGCTCCCGTTCGCCGTGGGCCAGAGCCTGTTGCCGTCGGCCATGATGGGGGCGGAGCAGGGAACGGGGAACTCGCTGCCGGCTGCCCTCAACAGGAGGAGTCACCGCCGGCCGCCAGGAGGCGGAGGAGTGTCGAGCCGTCCCCCAACGAATGTCCAGTACCATCGCATGGCACCGCGAGTGACTCTCAGCCGGTTGAGGACCGAGCGGCAGTGTGTCCGGGAACCGGATCAAGATTATTTTTTTTTTTTTCCTCTCTCCCCTCTCTCGTCTCTGTCGCTCCTCGTGCTTCCGTCTCCTTTTCCCTCACCTCGTCAATCCATACCTCCAGCCCAGGTAACGTTACCGCAGCCGCCGTGATCGGTCCCCCCCGGGGAGGGGGGGAGGGGGAGTAAGCGCAGTCTCGTGGGTGCCCCCCGGCCTGCGAGGGGCGATGGGGGTATGTGGCGAGCACGACGAGGTCGAGGGCCGTGGGAGGACGGCGCGAGGCCGGTGGCGCGATTGATAATGAGCGACACGTGCGCGACGCGCCGGTCTCGCATCTCTCACGGAGGAGCGGAAGCATAAAGGAGGAGCAACGACAGTGAAGAGCGAGAGAGGACAGGCCTGATTTTTAGTTCATGTTTTGTTTCTGTTTGTGTCGCCAGCAGTCGTCCGTGAGGGGCTGCTGGCTTTTACTTTTATTATTGTATTTGTGTATTTTGTTATTAAATATTGTTGAATGTTCGCCGGTTCCCGCCTCCTTCTTCCCATAACATCTAAACCCCGTTACAGTCTCCTTGCTAATTTAGACACATTCATAATCATTACTTTAACTGGTTCTTTGTGGCAAGCTTTATGCGTGCATGCGGTCATAACGCTTATTATTCTGTACCAGCAGTAGCGGTTTTTGGCACGGGCGAACCGGGCAGCCCGGCGGCATTTTTGGGGGGGCGGCGCCGCTGGCACGAGCAGAAAAAAATTTGAAAAATAAATAAATCTGCCGCTGCGTCGCGAAGCGGTTTTTAATTATCTATCATTTCACTGTGTGGGGAACTGGCAAATTTGCGCCCTCTGCAGCTGCAGGCGCCCCTGCTTGCTGAGAAGATACCGTGCACAGAAGCTGTTTGTTTGAGAAGGGGAAAGGGGAGGGGGCGCGGAGGCGCGGGCGCGGGCGCGGATGACAGTTCACCTCTGGGTCTCTCCCAAATGAAACGGACAGGGAAGGGGGGGGCGGGGGATCCATATATAGTTATCTAAGTCAGTCACACCTCGACTTTCGCGAAAGATAAAGGTATGCAACTATGTTTTCTCTGTATGATTACGGTATCCATGTCATGAATGAAAGGGCAATATTAATTGGTGGGTATAACTCTTATTTGTTAGCCTTTTTGCTATGATTCTTGCTATGCTTAACAATAATTCGGTTTTAACTCAAACACGAGATCTAATTTCACCATAATATTGTGCTTTGCAGCAAAACTGTTACAAGCAGTGGCGGCTGGTGATAATTATTTTGGGGGGGGCGCATTTTTTTGGGGGGGGGGGGGGGGGGCAAAATACAAAGCAGAAACTAAAAAGCTATTTTGATCTCTTTTTATTTACATTTCAGACCAACAAAGTAGTAACAAAAAGCATGTTTCCTACTTGAACATAATGTTGCTCTCCTTTATACAGACCCTTTCCAAAAATTAGAATATCATGGAAAAGTTAAATTATTTTAGGAATTCTTCAATGTGAAACTAATTTTATAAAAAAGGCTGATTGCTTGCAAAGTGAGATATTATAAGCATTGATTTGTTATAATTTTGATGATTATGGCTTACAGCTTATGGAACCCACGAAATCAAAAATTTTGAAAATTAGAATATTACATGAAATCACACTGTAGTAGTTACACAGTAATCCCATGGTCATTGAACCAGGTTTTGGTTATTTTGGCAGTGTGGGCAGGTGAAAATCCTGCTGAAAAATGAAAATCATCTTCATCTTCATAAAGCATCTTCATAAAGCTTTTCTGCTGAAGGAAGCCTGACGTGCTCTAAATGTCCTGGTAGACGGCTGCATTGACTCTGGACATCCAGGACATAGAGCACTTCATGCTTCCTTCAGCAGAAAAGCTTTATGAATTGCATGGCATCTACTTTGTATTCTTCATAAAGCAATGTTCTATGCATTTGTCCCTGTCAAATAAATATTAAATAAATAAAACTCATGCTAACTTAGTGTTTAGCTAACTTAGTGAAGATTATTAGTACCAGACAAAAAGACGACGTACGTTATATGTAAAAAAAACTGCACATTGAAACATATGTTTGCGATGTCTGCCATCATATTCCTGTCTCTCTTCAACGTCTCATAAGTTAGCATTTGTTTGTTGTAACGTGGCTGTTGTACTGCGATGCCCACCGTGTCAGAGTTCATCTGCTGTCAGTCAATCCTGCATCACCATGGCGCACACACTTAACGTTACCATGCTTCGTCCTCTGTCACTTGCCTGCTGCTGGATGTGTAAATCTGGTTGTTCCGGTCCGAGATCCTTAATCTTTTTTTTTTTCTTCTTCAAGTGAAAGTATTGAGAAAGGGTTTTTTTTGTAAATAAATAACAGAATTTGGATTAACTGCTGCCATTGCGTAATAAAAAGTGATCAGCGTAGTAGCAGGCAAGGATGGTTATTTTCCGCCGCGTACAGTTGAATGACAGGTGACGAGAACCAATCAGATTGGATAAAATAACATGTATCCAATTATGATTGGCCAGGGACGCAACGACTTGCGCCCCGAGGAGGATCTTTAAGAAACCAATCAGAGACCAGCTTCAGGTCACATGCTGCCCGAGAATTTGTGTACTCACATGGACACCCATGTGTCCGGCGTCCCTCGCCCATGAAACGTATTGAAAAACATAGTAAATAGTTAATCGATTAAAGACAGTTTTTATTACATTCTGAGGCTCTTACTACCAGCCGGCACATGAGTAAACTATTATTTTTTTTTTTTTATTTCATTTTAATATAATGTTTTTACACATGTTAATTTCTGAAATGTTGATGGGGGCGGCGCCCCAGTGCCCCCTATGGACAAGCCGCCACTGGTTACAAGTTCAGTTATTACACTGCAAAAAATGATTTTCCTATTGGGGGGGGGGGGGGGGTGCTGGGGGGGGGGTGCTCGAAGGGGTCTCGCCCGGGGTGTAATTCAATGTAGAACCGCCAATGTGTACCAGCCTATTTAAGTAGCCTAATTAAATTAATATAAAGGGGCGATTTGTCCACAAATGGCTTAAATGAACAACTACAAGTCGACTAGAAAAAAAATTAGTCGAAGGCAGCCCTTATTCCACATATTTTCAAACCAGCAGGTCATTCTGGGTTGAGCGAGCGACCCTGTGGAGAGCGAGTGGAGCGGGGTATTCAGAAATGCGCTCTCCGCTCACGAGCTCTGATCGGAAACAAACCCGAACCACTGTCTGCTGAACTTGCGCAGAAACATCAAAATAGACGTAGCCAGCTTTTTAAAAACTAAACATTTAGACTATTTTAGTGCACTGAATTTATTTTCAAAAATACGGAACAAAGTGCGTTCCGTATCAGTTCAATACGGAACAAGACTTTTATGTGTCAAATACGGAACGATTCCGTATTATACGGAACGGTTGGCAACCCTAAGTATTTATTATAGCTGTGTGTCATAATACAGTAGTGAAATATGGTAGCCTACTGTTGTGTATAGGGGAAAATATTTTTTATAGGGTCATTTTCGACCCTTTTTTAGCAAGCTAAACATTTTATGACCAAATATTTTGTCATATATTTTACATTACATGTTATAAATGTAAATATATTTCACACTTAACATCATATATTTTTGTTATATTTCAGAAAATATATTTCAAAATGATAAATTTAAGTGAACAACAATGCAAATATATTTCAATGTATTTGGAATATATGCCACATATATTTTTGACACTTTAAAATATATTTCAATATATTTATTTTGTGTATGGGTACTGCCCGATAGAGACAGAGCGCATTTAGGCCACGCCCACACCCAGGGGGAAACAAACCAACCGTCCCCATTGACTTTGCATTGCGAGAGGCTGCCTCCTTGTCATTTCTTGCTTCTAACAAAAGACAGAAAAATGCCTAAAAGCTGCTGTGTGACAAGGTATACAGAAATAAGTTTTTATAGCTCTCGACTCCAAAAAACGAGTGTTTAGGACATAAAAGTGGATACAGGCAGTTGAGACAGAGCGTCACGCGTCTCATTACTCTGAGAACTAACGTACGTCCGCTGGAGGAGACCGTAATCGGCGACACAGGATAGTTTATCTTACAGAAATATAATATATAAAACTGACATTTGGATATTTGACTCACCAGTGACCAAATGTTTAACTTATTGCACACATAGTGTATTTTTAGTGCATACTGAGTGTCAGGATCCCACAATTTACCCATTCGTTCCAGCCTGTATCCACTTTTATGTCCTCAAACACTCGTTTTTTGGGGTCGACAGCTTATGAAAACTTATTTCTGGGTTTCTTAGCTTGTTTTCTGTACACCTTGTCACATAGCAGCTTTTAGGCATTTTTCTGTCTTTTGTTAGAAGCAAGAAATGACAAAGAGGCAGCCTCTCGCAATGCAAAGTCAATGGGGGCGGTTGGTTTGTTTTCCCCCTTGGTGGGCGGGGTCTTCAGATTATGACGCGTTGCGCTCTGTCTCTATACGCTAGTTCCCTTTGCATTCCTTTCTCTCTCTCCGCTCTGCCTCCCCCAACCAGCAATCCTTTTTTTTCTTACAATCCACACACACGTCTCACACAACACCCCTTTTGATCACTCCCCTCTTCCACCGACTCTTGCACCGCTGTCAGCCTAGTGACACTTAAGGTTCCCTCCTCAGGGAAATCATGGTATTTTATTAGTTTCTTTCATACCCTTCAAACATTTTTTCCCATGTGCTATTTTATTTAAATTTTTATTTAGCCTGTTTTACTCTGAGATTTCCCCATGATGGTGTAAGGGGGGTACAGTTGTAAGGCCCAAGACCAGATATGATGAAAGAAGACCAGGAGTCGTGAAGTTCAACAAACAAGTAAAAGTTTACTGAAGAATAGTTTGCAGTTAAATTGGTAGAGCCAGCGTCAAACTCTCACGAGGAGGCCGCAAGCCAACTCTTCCTTACACAAAATCTCACACCACTTATACCTTTTCCAAGAACATACATTACACAAGCGTTTACTTCTGATTGGCTAGCCGCTAAGAGAACATAAAGTCTAAACAATAATTATTTTTTGATAGATACGTGGGTATATTGTCGTTAATCAGAATAGTTGTCGCCCAATTCCAAGATTTAAGTCCGTGGTGAGTGACCATCCAGGGTCCGAGAAAGACGTCTTCGAGTCTATATGTTGTATATCACAGAGTTCAAAACATGTAAAGAATATCAAACGCACACACACAACACTGACGAACAACAGTTCTCTTCAAGGCTGAAGAAGGCCTGAGCTCATTATCAGAAGAGCAGTCCACCATAACAAGCTGATAAAACATTTCACTCCTCAGAAAGCAGGAACGATAATATCCCCCTTTACTCCCTAGAGAAATACACATGAGGATGTTCACTTAATGAAAAGCAGATGAAATGGTGTAGAAATTGACCCTCGAACATATACAAGTCAACTCAGACAGATATATAGAGCAACACATGGGTACAGAGTTTCTCTCGCCGCTCTCTGAATCCCAAGCGAATCATCATCAAAAGGCCTCTTGCATGTGAACACGACCACCTAAAAGAAAATGGTTAAACACAGAAACAATATGGGTACATATACATGTACATATATATGTATACAGTATACTGTATATATATATTTGATCCACTCAATGAATACAGAAATGATTATGATAGCATGCATAGACTTAATTATTGTATTTTTAATAAGAATAAAGTAATCATTCAAAAAGGATACATATATATATATATATTTGAAGAGACAAGGTATTCTGACCCCAACCCTTCAATGGACACTCTTCTCTGTGGTTTTTCCCTTGGCGCGCCTATATAACTCAACACGTCTCTAGAGAGATCAATTTTCACCTCCATTTCACCAACTGAAAAAGGTGAGCACTCACAACTTGCTCACAAATTTGATCAAACAGACCCTCTGGGTTTCCCCCATTACACTACTAAGTGAACCCACCAGACTAGTATCCCAGTACTTATCTGGACTAGTAATCTGTACTAGTCACCACAGTGTTCCTTTAACATCCCCCTCTTTTACCTTTTAACAATCTAGACTTTGTCTCTTACCAGTCTCAGTTTACGCCACTTCAGTTCTTTTGATGATTCCAGTGGTGTCCCTCCTGGGCCCTTTTCCAGTGGAGACAACGCCAAATTGCTAAATTGATTTAATCATTAATTTAGTCACACATTACTTTTTGTCAAGTCACATATACAAGGTCATACATTCATAAGAGTATGTATTAACACATACATACATACATGTGGGTTAATAACAGTTATTTGTTCTATCAATGTGTTAGAGAATTATGGGACATCATGGGACTCCACATGCAACCTACCTTATTCATGCAATATCTATTCAGTCAGTAGAGTAGCCTACACTTTAGTAATGTTTCTGTTTAACGTTAAGCTTCTTCCTGTTACCTGTCCCTAACCCCTCAGACAGCGCGCCCACTCGCAAAGCAGACAGCCGCGCCTCTGCTACCGCGGGCGTTTTTTTCACATTTGAATATTCATTTTCACCTTCGAAATTCTGTTTTTTAAAACTATAATATTCGTTGACAGCCCGAATACTCACGGGAGTTGTAGTGTCGTAGTGTCACACTTATTTCAGATGCCTTTTGAAAATACTACAATTATTCAACCCGCCAAATTGGCTAGTTGGAGCGACTGTGTTACCTGCCACGAGCAAAATCCACCCGCATTTGGCGGGTTGGCGGGTGTTAATGTCAAGCCCTGATGGTAACCCCTACTACTCAGCTTTCTTCATCCATGTTTTCGGCAGGTTTCTGCTGGTGAAATCAAACATATTCGCACTGATCTGTGATAGGTCTGTTAGCGCATTAGCTCCAACCCCCTATGGGTTCCCATACACAAAAGAAATATATTTTCAGGATATATTTTGGAATATATGCAAATATTTGAAATTGGCCCAATAAATATATTTCATACTTATATTTCATATATTTTTGTTATATTTCAGAATATATTTCAATGTATTTTTTTCTGTATGGGTCCCCAAAAATGCCAAAAATATATGTGGCATATATTCCAAATACATTGACATACGCTTCCATATGACAACATTAAAACATGGATGTAAATTATTTCGTGCAAATTCTATAGCATTCTGACCACTGTAATATTACTTCAGAAAACTAAAAAAGAATTGAGATGCTTCCAACTGTTGCTCTTGCATTCTTGTGGCTCAGTGACTCACCTGAATGAATGGCTAATTAAGTATGCGGGCCCCATTGTCTCCTAAGGTGTGAACCACTACATATACATGACCGTTGACGCCCACTCCGCATATGGCCTTTCCAAACAGAAAGTGCTTTGCAAAATTCAAATCAATGTATTGTGTTATGTGAATGATAAGGCAGGGTGATTTTCACTTCATTTTGAAGAAAATGTCAATGTTGCATTATGTAACAAATGTTGCATTATGTCAATAACAGGACAAATTAATACAAATAATAAATTAATACATAATTAATACATAACTACTTGTATAGGTAGTTTATTTAAGTTTAAACATGTTTGACAATGTATTACCTACTACACAAAGCACAAAAACAAGTAAATCAACTAATGGCCAAGACCAGACCTCACTCGCTCGCTCGCTTGCTCACTAGCAGGCACTCTTTCTCTCTCTCTCGCCCTCACCCTCATACTGCGTTCACACCAAACGCGAATACAGCGTCTGGCGCGAGTGATTTCAATGTTAAGTCAATGTAAAGACGCGTTTACGCGGGTCTGGAGGTCTTGCGGCGCTTTTTGCGCATAACGGTTTAAATGAACAACAACAAATAGCAAATGTTGAGTGCTGATCTAGAGTTTTGTGCAAGCAATTTAAGGTTGTGACTCTTATGTAGCAGGCTTCATTCAATGATTGAAACAAATATTATTAACATTAATTGAAGTTTTACAGTATATAGAACCGACATTGAACGCTCCGAGCGAGCTGTGCTGTGGTAAATGGAATTTTCCTTGCCATGAAACGGTAAATAATCAAACCAGTGGAAGCCTGCAGTGAAACCTACTAGGCGATGACATCTTTTAGACAAAAAGTCTTATCAGTATTTCAATGTATTTTTTTCTGTATGGGTCCCCAAAAATGCCAAAAATATATGTGGCATATATTCCAAATACATTGAAATATATTCTGAAATATAACAAAAATATATGAAATATAAGTATGAAATATATTTATTGGGCCAATTTCAAATATTTGCATATATTCCAAAATATTTCCTGAAAATATAATTCAAATATATTTCTTTTGTGTATGGGTTGCGTCCAACCCACGCAATTCTGACTCTATATCTCGCTATTCTGACTTTATAACACGCAATTGCGACTTTATTTCATGCAATTCTGACTCTATATCTTGCAATTCTGAGAAATAAAGTCAGAATTGCGAGAAGTAAACTCGCAATTGTGAGATGAAAAGTAGCAAGTATCTTTTAAAATGTGTTATTCTGTGGCGCTTCCATATGACAACATTAAAACATGGATGTAAATTATTTCATGCAAATTCTATAGCATTCTGACCACTGTAATATTTCTTCAGAAGCTGTTCATTAACAATAACGGAAAACATACCCGTGATGTCCGTTAGCAAATAATGCAATTATAACCCAAGTGTTAATATCCTGCATTTTACAGTAATATTACCTGAAAACATCAATCCAGAGTGTAAGTCGTTTTTCGGTGTGCTCCTGAAGACCGCTGGGTTTCAAAATGCACATCAGGATTGGTTAGAAAAGAAAAGGCAATGCTTAGCAGCGGGTGATTTGAATACACAATTTAGATATCTTTAGAGTAATTTTGACAAGCCAGAATGTTATTTCCAGATATCTACATTGTAATTCTTCCTAGTCACAAAGCTAAATGCAGATATCTCCAAAGAAAGGACTTCCTAGTCAAAAATAAGTTAGAGAAATACATAACAGAACTGCAGATATCTTTAAACGAGATTTGACTAGGAATAATTCCAAATTCAAGATATCTCTTATTAAGTTTTGCCTATAGTGAAAAATCCAATTCATGGTATCTACAATTGTAATTTGACTAGTAAACAATTACTTTCAGATATCTACACATGTATTTTGGATTAAAAAAATTGAACTATAGATATATTCAATTTGATTTTCACTAGTCAAAAACCAGTTAGAGATATCTTGAGTTATAATTTTTACTAGTAATAATTCAGTTAGAGATATCTCTAATTGAATGATCACTATTGTAATTTGAGATATCTCTAGTTAGGATTATGCCTAGTACAAAATCAATTTTAGATATCTTTAAAAACTCAAAACTCATTTGAAGATATCAGGAAATATTTTACAATGGAAGAATATGACTAGTCAAAATAATATTGTAGATATCTTAAATGTATTTTATGACAAGTCAAAAATGGAATTAAGATATCTGGAATTTGAATTTTGACTAGTCATAAAATACATTTAAGATATCTAAAATACTGTTTGTAGATATCTTAAGATATCTGGAATTTGAATTTTGACAAGTTAAAACTAAATTACGACTAGTAGAGCCAGGGGTATTTAATGCTAAAACGGCTTGCCATACTAGCGAGGACAGTCTAGAAGAAATAAGAATGGAGCCGTGGCATGTCCTTGTTGTATGCCCCGGGTATTTGCCACATTTTTTTAATTTACTTTATTATTTACTTTATTTTATTATGCTTGCAAACAGTACAGAGATGGCAATCATGGTATACAATACAATTTTGTAACAAATTTATAAAAAAGATGTACAAAATGTAACAAAAATATGTACAATGTCATCTGAACATACAGAATAAAGGAAGAAGTTAGCAATGCTTAACTAACTAAAACAAAGATAACAAATAAAATAAAGGAGAAATAGTTGATAGAAAAAACATTTAAAAAGTGTAAGATTTAATTTTATACATTTTATACATCATTTAGTGTAAACCAATTAAAGTCATTACAATTTGAAATAGTTTTAATTGCTTATTTACTGAGGATTAAATATTTGGCGCGTCTTTGATCATCCACCGTTGGCGGCCGATGACGTCACCGCGCGCGCCGTCTCTTCCGTCAATGAGTTTCAGCGTCTAGTCTTCTGAGGAGAGAAGAGAGCAATTCACGGTATTTCTCATATTTACACTCCATCAAACACACTTTATACAGTTTGATTAATTGTCAGACTCATTTCTGTATTGTTTTCATCGAGCACAGCGATACTTGTGCGTCTTTTCTGGCGTCTTCCTTCTGAAATAAACATTTAGTGCAGCAGCAGCGAGCATGAGGAGAATATGTGGAGTTCATTCAGACCTGAGCGATTTTGTGTTCGTTTGTGTGATTGTCTCGATGTTTGGAGTGAGAACTGTTACTGAATGTCGAGTATCAAGTGAAAATCAAATAATTCAAAAATCAAGTGTCATACTGGAACAGAGACTGCTAAATGCTTTACATTGAGCCTATAATGAGCCACGTGAGACATTAAATTAATACTAATAAATATGAATAGCGTTTTACCCTAGGAACAATAGTGCAACTCTTTGGAACATAACTATTCCCTTAGTTCCCATAACTATTTGGAAAGTTTTATGATAATTTTCAATTTCTGTGCATATAAATGTATATCAATTATGTGCGTTATTATTTATCATAAGATCAAACTAGCTATATTTAGATTATTGTGGACATATTATTTATCTGTAGTCTTGTTGGATGAGTGTTGATAGTCTGAGGCTCATCAATATTAACAGATCTGCTGAAAACACTCTTTATTTCATGACAATAGTTCCTGTTTTCACCTCATTTATTATTGCTGATGTCTTCAGATCTCCTGTACATTGACACTGTTTATTTCTGTGTTTATGATTTTAACTGTTTTTCTTAACATTATTCATATTTGGAAGAATTTAAATTAGTTATATTCTTTTATTTATTTCTAGATACCTGTATTTTAATGAAGAAACAGAATAATGTTAGGATTAGCAAAACAATAATGAATGAATTGTTATTTCTCACAGCGTTATTCACTTGAGCTTGTGTTTCTGGTGTCCCACTTTCACATGCATATGAATGGAAGTCAGTGCAAGGAAAAGTCTAGTGTGAATGGCCATTAATAATTCAAAACGTTTTTAGTAAAATAAATATCAATCTCAAAGTTGGTGTCAAAATATGGCAACAATGGGATTTGTCCCTGGATTCAGATTCAGTAATGTTTTAAAAATAATAATTGGAAGATAAATTTACCTCATTCAAGGAAAGTCTCAAGGACATATAATTTATAAAAAGGCATTCTGCAAATGATCATAATATTTTAGAAGTGACATTTATTTGTTGCATAGAAGTGTAATTTAGTATAAAAACAAACTCAGTAACTGATATATTTTAGATTTTGGGCAGATCAGTGAAGCTCCTCCCACATCAGTCACATGGTCAGTGAAGCTCCTCCCACATCATTTCTCCAATAAATGCTGTAAATTCCCATCGGCTTCAAGTGAAGACGAGCATCAGAGCATCAGGAAGAGCTGAAATCTGCAAAGACTGAGTTTATTAAAGAGGACAGTGAGAACATGAGTGATCCAGAACCCTGCAGAATGAAACACACTGAAGATCCTGAAGAACAAAGAGGTTGGTGTTTATTCTTCATTCATTCATGATGCTGAAGAACATTCATGTTAGAAACATTCAAGCACTTCATCACTTTTAGATAAATAGTTCAACTATGAAATGGTACAGAATGTTCTGGGTTTTCTTCAACAAATGTTCAGTAAAGGGAGGTTTGAGAAATTTGTATATTGATTATCAACATCAGATCAAGCTAAATACTATTTTAACTGATAAATAATCAATTTATAAAAAGGCATCAAATTATCATAATATTGTATAACTAGTGGTGGGCATAGATTTTTTTTTTTTTAATCTAGATTAATTTAGATTAAAATGGCTCATTTGAATTCTGCCGAAGGCATTCAGAATATGTGTGCTACCCAAATAATGACTAAAAGGCTGTTTACACCTGGCCACTTCATGCGTTTTCTCAGATGGGATAGCTATCCGATCGTGAAGAGACCAGGTGTAAATGCCCTCCGAAACGCATTCGAGACGGATTTGAATCCGATCGCTCAAACCACTTCAGGAGGAGATCTGAGACGCATTCCAGACGAAACTGGACAAGTGTAAATGCATCTGGTTGTTGAAACCACATAATTATATAAATTGTACTCCTCCCTAAAAAACTAAATAAACGTGTAATAGGCTATATGTAAGGTTATAGCCAGATATGACGACGCTACTGCAACACGCGCGTCACCGCAGATGATGAGCATTCATTAAGCCAACGTGCAAACTAACGCAAATCAAAGTGAAAGTAAGTCGCAGACGCTTAACACACAATCATAATTAAAAGTAAAGAAACGAAATGATCTTACCAGGGCTGTTGCCGCTCTCTCATTGCGGTCTTTGATTTTAAAATTTTAGCTGATGATCAATAAAATGCAGCTCATATCTGTTGCTTTCGGTGACGTGCACTCCATTAAATCTGCATATAGCACGGGAATTGAAGATCGGATTTAAATCCGTTTCGCAAAAACACATTTATGTGACCAGGTGTAAATGGAATCGTTTTGTTAAATCAGATAGCTATCCGATCTGAGAATCTGAGAAATACATATTCCCTGAAGCAAACCCGGTGGCTTCATAGCTGCATCCATGTTAGCACGTCACGTTTGATGTGGTAATTTCACAGTAGTCGTACACACAGGTTCGAAGCCCCCTACAGTGCACTTCTGCTAGGTATACATCCGCGCTAAAATATCAAGGTGAAAGTCATCATAGCTTGCGTAGTATAGACCCAGCTCCCAACCCAACTTTGAGAATAGATTAACGGCGATATTTTTTTTTTATCGCCCGCTAAGAGTCTCACGTTAATGCAGCACGTTAACACTGATAACGGCCCACCACTAGTTATAACAGTTGTCTACTTTCTACTATTACTTTAGGGCTCACTTTCATGTCCTTTCAATTTATATTTCTTTCAATTTTGATGTTCTGAAAATTTTATTTCATACATTTTTCTTTCATGTCAGACCTGATGGAAGTGAAGGAGGAGAGTGAAGAACTGAGTGAAGTGAAGGAGGAAAGTGAAGAACTGAGTGAAGTGAAGGAGGAACATCATGTCAAAAATGGAGAAAAACCACTGAGTCGCTCAAAGACTAAAAATAAATTTTTAAAGAAAAGAAGAGCCAAGAAATCTTTCACCTGCACTCAGTGTGGAAACAGTTTCGCACGCAAAGATGGTCTTGAGCGCCACATGAGAATTCATACTGGAGAGAAACTGTTCACATGTGATCAATGTGGAAAGAGTTTTTCATACACATATAGTCTTGCGTGTCACATGATGATCCACACCGGAGAGAAGCCGTTCTCATGTGATCAATGCGGCAAAACATTTCTCTGGGCATCAGAGCTGAAGACACACCTGAGAGTTCATACGAAGGAGAAGCCGCATTCATGTTCTGAGTGTGGAAAGAGTTTTTCACAGCTGCAAACTTTACATACACATCAGAAAATACATACTGGTTAGAGAGAGTACATGTGCTTTGAGTGTGAGAAGACTTTTACTACAGCGAGCGATTTAAAACTGCACCAGAGAATTCACACTGGAGAAAAACCTTACAAGTGTTCACACTGTGACAAGAGATTCAGTCAATCATCACATCTGAGATCGCATGAAATCTTTATCCACACTGGAGAGAAGCCGCACACGTGTGATCAGTGTGGAGAGAGTTTTGCTTTTAAAAGTGTCCTGAAGCGACACATGATGATCCACACTGGAGAGAAGCCGTTTAAGTGTGATAAATGTGGGAAAGATTTCAGTCGATCTTCACACCTTAAAAGACACATGAGAGTTCACACCGGAGAGAAGCCGTTCTCGTGTGATCAATGCAGCAAAACATTTCTCTGTGCATCACACCTGAAGTCACACCTGGCAGTTCATACGAAGGAGAAGCCGCATTCATGTTCTGTGTGTGGAAAGAGTTTTTCACTGCAGGGTAATTTACACAGACATAAGAAAATTCACACTGGTGTGAGAGAGTACGTGTGCTTTGAGTGTGAGAAGACTTTTATTACAGCAAACAGTTTAAAACTGCACCAGAGAATTCACACTGGAGAAAAACCTTACAAGTGTTCACACTGTGACAAGAGATTTAGTCAGTCAACACATCTGAAATCACATGAGAGGATCCACACTGGAGAGAAGCGCCCACGTGTGATCAGTGTGGAAAGAGTTTCTCTTTTAAAACTCACCTGAAGCGACACATGAAGATCCATGCAGTGGATAAACCGCTTAAACACAGTCTGAAATCACAGTACCGGTAAGTAGTTTATTTTCATGTGCTGAGCAACAAAGTCTCTTCTGTGTAAGTTAGACACACATCACTCTATAGCCAAATCTCTCCTCTCCACCTATAGCCGGTGTGTAGTGAGCACAGGACACTTTGTTGATTGATTGATATCTATTAATCCTCTGGGGTCTGAGCTGTTTTCTGGGCCCTGGAGGTGTTCTGACATGCTCTGACATTTGTGCTTATTTCTGTTACTTTTGACATTTTCATGGCTAAAGTCTGATTACACTGTATTCAGCACAAACTCTGCTACAATAAAAAATCAGCAGCATGTATGTAAAAGTTTGTAGTTTTGAGATAATGACATTTATGCGTGGTTTGTGTATTTAAAAAAAAAATTGTCACTGAAATAAGGTCATGAAACCCCTACTGATTATTTCTTCACAAAACTTTTGAAAATTGTATCAGGTATGTTATGATGAGACGTGTTGTGTATGGTGTTATTATTATTATAATTATAGTAAATGTCACTACTTCAGCACAGAAGCCGTAGGGGTTGGGGTGCCACTTTTGCTTTATTGTGAACATACGTTTTCTCCTGTTTTTTGGCTAGTAAGGGAGTCGGTTCAGTCTGTATTTTTGTTTTCTTTTTCTTTGACAGGATAATAAGTTTTCTCTAAAAAAAGGTAGATTGAATTTTGTTTGTTATTTTGGCTTTCTCAACCCTGAAGTTAATTTGATTCTTTTTGATGTCTTGTGCTGCTGTTTTCCAATTTGAACAATTTGTTATAAAAAGTAATAAAAAAAGAAAGAAACCAGAAGTCAGTTGTATTGGAAGTTATTTATGTTATTCTCCTGGACCTTAGACCTGGGACATAACATTAATTGGGGGCTCGTTCG
Source organism: Scardinius erythrophthalmus (assembly GCF_964197995.2). Lineage (NCBI taxonomy): Eukaryota > Metazoa > Chordata > Actinopteri > Cypriniformes > Leuciscidae > Scardinius > Scardinius erythrophthalmus. Next base: position 16,470,788 of record NC_138221.1, read on the forward strand.
CAAAAAAAAAACGGATTATTATGGCAAAAATGTATCCATGAACTCTTCTTGTGGCTGCGCAGTTGGTAAGTCATTACAATTCATTCTTTGTTTGACTGCTTTCCTGTTGGTGTGGAGCGCGACTAATGAACAGAGTGTTATTATGGAATTTGATTTGACCGCCTTTACACTATCTCCCAGCACAGAACAGTTTAATCGCTGTCGCAAGGACGATCTGTTTAAAATAGCTGAATTCTTTAAAATTGTGGTACCGCATAGTCCAGAATAGGTAGCAACAACTGAGAGACTATTCTTCTCCTAACCTGAAAGTTAAAGCAGTCTATAGATTGATATAATGTATTAAGACGAAAGCTAAGTTTGTTGTTAAGCACATGTACATGAGCTTTGAATGAAAGATCAGTTTCTAGCCAAACACCGAGATATTTAAACTTTTCGGTTGGCTCTAGAGGAGTAGAATCAAGAAAATGCAGTTTAAGATTGTTTTATCTTTCTTCTGGAAAAGCATACAGTAAGATTTTGATTTATTCAGCAAAAGTTTATTAAATGACAGCCACTGTTGTACAGAATCAAAATCATGTTGTAAAGAATAATTTATATCGGGGATATTTGGTTTAGAGCAATATATAATTGTATCATCTCAGGGGTGCAAACAGCGCGCTTTTTGGCGCCTCCCGCTTTTTTCAGTTTGTCAGTTTGGGTGACTTGTGTGAATCGTGCAGATCCTAAGAGGTTTTTTTTATTAAGGAGGAGAGGGGGGGGGGGGGTGGGTTGAGAGGGTCTGATTATAATTTAACCAACAGTAATTCTGGATTGCGTCCACCAACAAGTAAATAGGAAATAAGCGAATCAGAACACTGCGCGCCAAACCAGCAGTATGTGCGCAAGCGTGAACCACTAGTTTCTGTCTCACTCTGGATCTGCCACTGCATCACATTTCTCTCTGCGTGGCGTGGAGTGTTCGTTTTTATGTCGGCTCTCATGTTAACTGGTTAGAGCTTGTGTTAGAGCACAATGCCTGCGAGACACACACACTTATCGAGCCGCGCCGAAACCGCGTGCTAGAAATAGAACCGCAACCGACGCCTATTTTTCACGCGACACGCACAAGTGTTGGAAGTTTTCAGACAAAATAGAAGGCGCAAATACATATTAATAAATTACATTTGATGCTTGAAAGTCTCACGGTTTTGACAAATGCATATATAATTGCAGGGCTCTCAAGTCTCACGCATTGGGCGTGAGACACACGCAATTCAACCAGTTCACACGCTCACACGCCACACCGTGTATTTCTCACGCTGAAAAGGCAATGCCAACCAAGTTGTCCTGCAAGCTTTATATATAACGTTGTATACGAGGCGCAGGCACACAAAGTGAAGTTTCCTGCCGCCAGCACGTATCTCGGCCAGATTGCGTTCGTTACTAGGCAACATATATGCGCGAACACACGGAAGTTGAGGGAACATTCTCGGCCACCGTACGTTCGTTACTAGGTAACTAACAACATCGCGCGAACACACGTCGTGACTCGTGATGGAGAAGGTAAGTTGGAAGAAAGCTCGTCTAACATTTTTAGGCTAGAACATTTAATATATAACTCATCGTATACATTATTATTGATGCAGTCAAAAACTCTACAACTACTTTGCAACCAGGCCAGAAGCTTTGGCTCAGTTTGGCTAGCTTACGTTTTCTTAAACTAAGGGAATGTTAGTGGGTATATGGGAAGGAATGAAGATGTATTTCTTCATTTTATTTTAAATACATTTAAATTTATTTTATTTTATTTTATTTTAAATTATATATTATACTGTATTAATAGTCTTTCTAGTTACATTAAGGCCTACATGTATAAAGCAGAGTGCTCTGGGTAATATTTTATATCCTGTCAAAACATACATTAATCATTGCCATTGCATTTGTATTTTTCAAACACAAAACACATTTCATAAGCTGGAGTGTGTACTTTTGTGTACACACACACACACACACACACACACACACACACACACACACACACCTTAATAATACTCTAATATGTCATTTGTTCACAATGTCCCATGCACCACACAATAAATAATTATACCATTTTGACTAGACACATTCAAAATGCAAAAAGATTTGTTTTTCCAAACTGTTTGGAGCAATTTGTTATATTTTTGTAATTTTTGTATAACTTAGTCTATTTGTAATTTTGAAATATAACATTAAAGAGTATATTTGATGTGATGAATTGCTCTTTCATTTATCAGATTTACCAATTGTTATAATTTCAATTTGGGCTGGTTAATTATGAACAATGGGTAAAATTGGGGGCGGGGACAGGTGGGGGCGGGGCTCCATTAGGGCTCCTCCCCCAACCGCATGTGATCTCACTCCAAGCTTTTGGTAAAACTTGAGAGCCCTGTAATTGTAATTTAAAAAATAAGCCTAATTATCGATTTTCAAATATTGCCCCTGCAATAGGCCTACAGAACGAAATATTCTGTAGCCTATTTTGCCGTCAATACTGCCGACGTTGCCTTTGCTGTATCAGGCTATATATTATGTTTAACATCCAAATGTAGATCTGTCGGCGCACAGAGCCACGCAGTCGCAGACAGCACGTGAAGTTCGTGAACACCGAATTCCCTTTTCTTTCTTATCTATTTGTGTTTGAACAGACATGCTCTAGAGGCGGGGCCAAAGGGGCCCTGGCCCCTGCTGAAATCTGATTGGCCCCTGATTGGCCCCCGTTCCTAGGGGTGGGGGGAAAATTGATTCTTAGATGCATCGCGATGCGGACGTGGACGATTCTGAATCGATTCACAAATGTCAAAAATGTCAAATGTCAAAAATCGATTTTTTATATATATATATATATATATATATATATATATATATATATATATATATATATATATATATATATATATATATATATAATTATTTTATTTATTTATTTATTTAATTTTTTTTTCCTAATAACGTAATATTGACGGAAAGCAAAAGGCGGAACTCTAAAGCGGACGTGCAGTGCGCGGACAGTCTGTGGCGTGCACATAACAGAGACAGAGTCGCGTGATGATGGCTGAGCACCAAATTCGAACGGCACCCTCTTCGTTGAAAGCTAACGTATGGAAAATTGGCAATTTCATTGTACCTATTTAGTATTTTTTGTATGAGAGCTGCTTTCTGTATTGTTTAGTTTTAACATCAATATGCTGTAAACCGATCTGTTATACGCAGGCTACGTTATAGGCTACTGCCCTGCAATATGTGCAATGTCAGTCACAAAAAGTTACATTTTGACTGTGCTCTCTGCAGATGTTCATTCACTTTTTTTGTATAAGCTGTTTTTGATTGTGGTATACAGCAAACATTTCAAGTCATAACTCTTTATTATTTAGTTGTGAATTCATAAGAGCGGCTTTGTATGTAAGGCTACTAATTATTCAGAATATGCCACAATCCAAGTCCACAATCCTTATGTTTGTATGAGAGCTGCTGGTACATAATTCTATATTTTTGAATTATTTTTTATATATTTTATGGTTTGTGAATTTGCTACAGCAAAATGTTTTTTGTCTGAAGGATTATATTGCTCATTGGACAGGAGGATGTAGGATGATGAGCCCGGGTTCTCCCAAGGTTTTTTTTCTCCATTAGGTCACCTGATGGAGTTTTTCGGTTCCTTGCCACTGTTGCCTTTGGCTTGCTCAGTTGGGGATATTTGGGGATATTTAATTGAATTAATCAATCAACGATACTATTGATCAGCATTACCAAACGTAGACGTTCCACTAGAAACAAACATTGATGTATTGTTCTAATTTATTACTGTGAAGCTGCTTTGATACAACCTGTGTTGTGAAAAGCGCTATATAAATAAACTTGACTTGACTTGACTTGAGGATGTTGGTTAGAAGTCTATTATTAAATGCTAGAGATTCATTTACTACAAGTACGCTGCTAGTACAGGCACACATTTATTTTCCTGTTGGTTCTTTGCCATGTTGGGACATATGCTGGCAAATGTAACCTTGCAGTTGACTTGCCAAATCACTTCTTTTATTAATAAAATTAATATAGGAAGTATTGGAAGTAAGTTCGTTATGGGTCATCATAAATACTTTGCTTTAAAAGTACAAAGTAGTAAAAAAAAAAAAAAAAAAAAAACTTAATAATCGATATCGTTTCATAATCGTAATCGAATCGGATCGTGAGGTGCCTAGAGATTCCCACCCATCAATCGTCGACAAGAAGAGCAATTCCACCCCCAAACAATTAACAATAATTTACTGTTTATAAGCGACAACATGATTATGAAACTTAAAAGGTGAAATTCAGAAAGAAGTGCATTGTGTCCTTTTTGCACAGACTATAAAGGAAAAAAAAAATATTTAAGAACTTTACTGGCTCATAATTTTTTATTAGAGCGTTTGAAAAATGAATGACTTCCAAAATGTATTTGCACCGTACTGAATTTGGCCCATGAATGTAACATGTGGCCCCTTAATGGCCCCTGTGACAGAAAAATCCTAGAACCGCCACTGCAGACATGTGCACGAAAAAATAAGCCAGTGTCCGTCTCAACGAGTTTCCCCGTAAACGCAGTCAAAATAAAACGGATACGTGTCATTACCGGTATTAGATACGTGCATTCGTCTTAAAGGGACAGCGGCCAATATACCTGCAGCTGTTTGTGTCACCAAAGTTAATCAAACAACAAAAGAGAAAGAGAAAAATCACATTTGTCAAAAGATAAACTGTATTAATTCTTAATACAGTTAATTTACCTGAAAAACATAAAGCACTGCTTGTGTATTTGTAATTTATTGTATTTATGCTTGTATTTTGTTTATTAGTTTCTGTGCAGATGCACTAGGCCTACCCTACACAATTACCCCAATCATCCTAGAATTATTAATTCTTTACAAAAAGAGCTATTCAAATCATCAGGTGAAATTGTTTTCAGGAAGTAGCAGTAAAGCAAGTGCAAGATAGTTTTTCTAAATTTCATTTGACTCTATGTGCCTATAGGGGTGGGTTGGGGAGGGTGGTAATGTAGTATCTGGATATTTGCCGCGGGACGAGGGCTTCGATTACCTCTCTCTTTTTTGACCATACATGTGTTTGCACCCCTGATCATCTGCATAAAGATGAATGTCACATTCTGAACAGCATAGTGGTGAAGGGAGTGGATTGGAATCCACTGCTGCTTCAATGTATATGTAATGAGTGATTATAATCAAGGTATTAATCAATATTTTTCCTTCTAAATATAACATGGGTTGACTGACTTCTCTGGAGATTTTACTTTGTTATAGAAATTACCAGTGTGATTACTGAAATGTTCTTTTCATGTATTCTTTAATGTCTGTATTTGATATATGGATGCAGTAACATTGCTTGCCTATTTATCCCAGCTTCCAGAAATTAAATAGGGACTGGTTTTGTGTTTTGAGAAAGGTCTTCAACGTGTTAAAACATATAGGGGTCATTGAAGTCTATAGTTTAAGGGACCATTTGTCAGTTAAAGCCTATATTTTCCATTTAGACTAAAGTGTCCTATCCTGAGAGAAAGAACTTGTTATCTTGATGTTTTGAGACGAGACTCCTGTTTATAGTTAGAGCCTGGCCAAATCCAACCTTGGAAAAGATGTGTGTCGGTGTGTGTGTTAGTCTTCTTGCTTACAGGTTAAGGAACCACTGGCATTATTGGAGATTGACTGAGTTGTTGTTCGGGACATGATGGCACCCAGCCACCCAAATCTGTGGAAGGTCACGACGTGCCTGACTTCAGGGTCTGAGTGTCAGCGGCATAATCTATGGAGATATGCTTCAGTCTGTCTGCATATGTGTGGAAAATTTCTATGTTTATCAATTTCTTAGCCAATGAGAATCATTCAACCTGTAAGCAATGACGTAGCTTAGACCTTGGAAATGGTATAACTGCTGTGATCTTTGTAACTGTAAGCAGGTCAGCCTACGAACTCCTGTGTGAGTCTTGAAGCTGAACTTCTGCTGATGAAACTGCAAACTATCTTCAGTAAAACTTTTCTTCAATTTTTTATAATTCTGACTCCGGGTCTTCTTTCAAACATCTGGTCCTTGGGTCCTAAACTGTTAACCCCCTAACAGTGGCAAGTCATTAATAAAAATGGAAAATAACAAAGGCCCAAGCGAAGAGCCCTGAGGTATGCCTTTATCTACACCAGTAAAATTCGACTGACTGCCCCTGAAGGACACACACTGGCGGTGGTGATGGAAATAAGAGTTAAACCACAGAAGAGATGATCGGGAGAGGCCAATAGAATAGAATTTATCCAGTAGTTGATAATGATCAACTAAATCAAATGCTTTGTAAGATCTAAAAAGATGGCACCAGTACTCATATTGTTATCAAAACTAGAAAAAATATCATTTGTAAATTTCAAAAGAGCAGTGTTAGTTGAGGAGTGTTTCCTGAAACCTGACTGGCATTGAGATAGTAAATTGTTATGAGAGAGATAATTAGATAATTGATCGAAAATAATTTTCTCAATTTTCACAACACTATTAATTATTGAGATAGGTCTGTAATTGTTCATGTTTTGAGTGTCCCCTCCTTTATACAATGGAATGACTTTGGTACATTTCCATGCCAGATTGTTTTATCATGTTTCAGAGATGCACCAGGACAATCATCAACAATTCAGCCAGGAACAGGTAATAAGGCAGACTGTGACAGCATGACATTTCTTGCTTTCAGTGTTGTTGTTTCAGACATTTTAATCTGTTTTTCAGATAGTAATCTCTGATGCTGAGGATCTGGATCCACCTGAAACAAATCCAGAAAAAACTTCTTGCTACAGGTAAGTAAAAATAAAAAGAAGATAAAGACTGACATGACTAGTCCTGGCCACCGTACTGTAAACACGATAATCGCTTGTTCTATCAGAGGAACTGTTCACTGATGACACCGACCTTCAGATCGCGGAGTTACCACACATTCAGAGTGTTTTTATTTTTCATTTCTATTTTGTTGTGTTTAATCATTCAAAATGGATCCGTATAGCTATACTCAGTCCAATTGGTCTTGTTTGGAATTGCAGGTTGACTTCTTAGTTCAAGTACTGTATAACTGAGCAAAGTACTTTTAAGTTGTAAAGCTTTCCTGTAGCTCAAACAGTAGAGGGTTCGATTCCCAGAGAAAGCAAGAATTGTTGAGACTGTGAATGTGTGGACCTTGAAATGCAATGCAAGTCGCTCTGGATAAAAGTGTCGGCCAAATGTGTGAATGTCTGTAAAGTATGTTTGCAGAAGAAGAAAAAAAGATCACTGAAGGTTTCAATCTATCTTGAATTTCTTGTGTTTATAAAATAACCACATGGAGATGAAAATTAATAATACTAGCATAGAAATGTTTTTGTGAATAAAAAACAGTATTGATTTGGAGTAATAAAGGTTGGGAACCACTGATCCATGTCATATTATGAGAAATAACAGTTTTGTCTTTATAGGCTTTTATCATGATCCTGACTCAAATAATGTGTTTCTAACAGCAAACACTCAGAATAAAGTGAGATGATCTGCTGATGATCCTGAATGGCTTGTTGAATGAGTGTTGATAGTCTGAGGCTCATCAATATTAACAGATCTGCTGAAAACACTCTTTATTTCATGACAATAGTTCCTGTTTTCACCTCATTTATTATGCTGATGTCTTCAGATCTCCTGTAAATTGACACTTAAAGTTAATTTCATTGGTGTCAGCAGACTGAGGTTAATTGATGGTTACTATGTAGGCTACATTTATTCTTTAGTCTTTATGCTTTGAACTCTTTTTCTTACCATTATTTATATTCGGAATAATTTCATTACATTATTGATATTGTGTTACCAATAAGTATAAAAAACTAACTCAGTAACTGAAATATTTTTTTGGTTTGGGCAGATTAGCTCCTCCCACTAAAATTGACCATAATTGAAGCCCCTCCCATGTCAATCACATCACCAGTGAAGCTCCGCCCACACCAATTCACATCCTCAGTGAAGCTGATGGAATATTCCCATCAGCTACAAGTGAAGACGAGCATCAGGAAGAGCTGAAATCTGCAAAGACTGAGTTTATTAAAGAGGACAGTGAGAACATGAGTGATCCAGAACCCTGCAGAATGAAACACACTGAAGATCCTGAAGAACAAAGAGGTTGGTGTTTATTCTTCATTCATTCATGATGCTGAAGAACATTCATGTTAGAAACATTCAAGCACTTCATCACATTTAGATAAACAGTTCAACTATGAAATGGGTACAAAAGTTTAATTTTTTGTTTTGAAAAAATGGTCAGTAAAGTGAGGTTTGAGAAATATTCATATTTATTGTCAACATCAGGTCAAGTAATTATAATTTTAGCTCTTTTATTTTAAATGTATATCTGGTTCACATTTTTTGTTAAAATGTTTTTCATAATGGTTGGGTGGGTTGGGGTGGTGGGGTATCTTCATAGGAATTAATATTTGTATAACTGCAACATTTGGTTGTATACATTTGGTCCAATATGTGTTGTAAAAAAAATGTCACATGGTCTAATAGAAAATCAATAAAAATTGTTAAATGAAAAAATGTTTTTCATAGTTTGCAACAATTGTTTCTTGTTTTTTTTATTTTTGCAATAAACATATCAAGTAAATGATTGGCAGACAGAGTTATAAGCGTAACCGTTTTAATAAAGTATCGATTTGGCACTGATATCGTAAAAAACCCAAACAATACCCAACCCTATTTATTCATAGATATAGAGATTAGTCTTCTTATAATATATTTGGTAACAGGGTAGATGAATGTGGTCAACACTGTGCCATTTGTGTAAAAAAAGGCTCAATAATTGAGATTTAGTTTCCACTGTTGCTTAGTTCCCTATGATCACGCGCGTTAACTCGACAATCGACTACTGTGGTCTTCGACCGAAAACGGGAAGTAAATACAGGTATGTGCGCTGGCTGAATAAACATCACTTTTATTCATATCTTTCACATCTACTGCAGTCAGATTCACCGTGATCACTCTGAAGGAATCACTCAAATGGCTGTGCACTTGTAATGACACATCAAGGATGTTAAGAGGCTAAAAGCAGGTTTAAAACTTACGCCATTGAAGTCAACAGGGTGCAAATTAAAAAAAAAGAGGATAACACGGTGTAGGCAACACCAATTTTTGTCATTGTTCTCTGTACTGACAGCACTGCAAAATTGAAAAAAAAAAGAGCTTAATGTTAAAATTGACCGGAGTTCTCCTTTAATATATTGGCCAATTTTCTTATTGGGCCCATACCGATAACATTAAAAATGAACATATATCAGTCGATACGATATGGTGGCCGATATATCTTGCATCCCTACCAATGCCGATTAGCAGCCTATTTATGTCCCTGATAACTGATATACAGAACAAATACTTATTAATTGTTTTATTTCTGTTTTTGACAATTACAGCAATAGCATTGAACTATAAAACTTGTTAACACTCTGTACTTCAATGTACCTTAGTGCTCTCAGTTGCATATTTTATTTATAACAACAGCATTTATATGAACTATATTTCAAATGGAGAACATAAATAAACGACGGTGAAGTCTATCAACTTTGCATAAATATAAGCATTCGTTTTCAACAACAGTTTTAAAAGGTTTATGTGTTTAATAGGCTAAAGAGGGAAGAGAATAGAATACGCTAGAATATGAACTGCAATATGCATACGTTGAAAAATAAACAGAACAATGTTCTGTATCACATTATCGCAAATACCAAGTCCATCTCATCTGGCGTGTCATCAGAATTATTAATGTTTTTGTCTGTCTAGATTGTAAAGAACCAGCTGACAGAGCGCTGTTTTTATCTGTGTGTTAGACAGAACTTCTCTCGCGGAGATCATAATCTCCACACAGCTGTAATAATTTACTGTAGATGTTTAATAGCGAAATAAAGGTTATATGTTAATATAATAGGGGAGACCAGGGACAGTTGTAACACTTTTTGCCATTTTAGCAATACATCAAAAACCATTAATACTGGAATAACCAATTTGTTATATTATAAACTTCAATCTGTCAACTTCTGAAACAATGTATTTAAGTGGTTTTATGAAATATGTACAGGTTGCAAAATTGATTTTAATACAGTCTCTCCACTGTTACAACCGTCCCAGTGTACAGGGACGGTTGTAACACATGTCAGGGACGGTTGTAACATGTCTAAAATATACATAATTAATCAATCATATACTCAAAATGGAAAATATTATTTATCAGTCATGTTATTGTGACTATTCATTTAATGTTTTTAAGGAATGATTACCTTTTTTTCACACTACATGGCAAAAAAGAGGTGAAACCGTCAAATTATAATAAAAGAAATGTATTTAATGGGTAGAACACCTCAGAAACATGAAACATGTTCATTAAACATGAACTCAAACATTCTCAACAACAGAGAGAGAGGGGGGGTGGGGGGCTCGGTAGGCCTAGTCTGAGTCACAGTTGTGGCAAGTGTAAAAATCCCTTCCGTCTGTGCAGCCCTCCCAGGCTTTACAGGACCAGCACTGGAGCCAGACCTCCTTTGGCCTGGAGAAGCTTTCTAAGCACACAATGCAGACTTCGTTTTCTTCATCAGATGAGTCCGGAATTTTCTGCTTCTTTGGTTTGGCTTTTTTTATTGTTGCCAAAATTAATTTTTCTTTTAGCTGCAGACCTGTTTTTCTCAGCCTCCAGTTGTTTTTTCACGGGAGTATCTGTAAGGATAGCGGTTTCCCTTCTTTTCCTGCCCTTTGTCGTCTGCTTTCTTGGGCCAGCTTTTGGGTGTGGACGGACGGACACAGGTGAAAAAGTTGTGTCCATAGCAGAGGATGATGGCTCAGGCTCAGGCTTGGACAATCATGGTGTGACAGGGGATGATGCTCTAAGTGGCATGGAGGATGCCACCGTTGCCATATTGGGTGATGGAGTTGTAGAGGAAGATGGAACCTCTGGTGTCACTGCTGGCGGTGGGCGGTCTGTGACTAGGGATGGTGCAAAGTCACTGTCACTGAAAATATTCCTATTAAAAGGCCAAATTCCAGTGCATGTAAACCCTGCCTGAATATTTGCCGGTGATGCAGCACGGGGAAGGGCAGTCTTCACAATGCCTGCCAGGTCATAAATCGTCATTGTGGCTCCTGGATGAGCTTTCATCCAGCTGTCACAGCAGTTGTATATCAGCCTCTTCAGTGGCCCATAAACACTGCGATCCAAAGGCTGCAGCTTATGGGAACTGTGCGGGGGGAATGAGAGGAGGATGATGCCATGGCTCCTGCAAAAATCAATCCCCTCCACAGAAAGGTGGGAGGTAATGGTTGTCCAGAATTAGCAGCACTTTTGACTCCAGTGAGGACTTGGTGTGAGACTGGAAGTGCTTGAGGAAGACCAAAAATTCCTCCCCTTGCATCCACCCAGACCCATTTGCTGTACCGATACAGCTAGGAGGGCCATTGCTGGTAAAGGAAGGATGGATTTTTTTTCCGGGGGAAGATGAACATTGGTGGGATGGAATTCCCCAAGGCATTCACTGCACAGGCAAGTGTAATTAGTGTTCCCCGTTCTGCAGAGGTAACTGCACCTACTTGCTTGACTCCCTTTCTGGCAACAATTTTTTCAGGATTTTGCACTGTGGTGATTCCTGTATAGAAAAATATTGTTATTTAGCGCTTTTATTCTGTAATGCTTTTATTTTGTAAGGCTGTGAGCCTCTGGAAGGTGTTTCTGAGGGAGATATAGATAATTTCCACCACACCTGTTTCATCCATGTTCCAGATGTCCTGTGCAGAAAAACTGTGTTTGTCCAGGACAGAAAACAAGTTGTCAAAAAACTTATTGACGTTTATCTCATTGAAACTCGTAGCCCGTGAGAGGCTTGTAGCCTGAGGGCTTCTTATGGAGAGAGTGGGGTGCCTCTTCAAAAACAATGTGAACCAGTCGGCTCCAGCCATCCCGTTCTCTGCCCAGGTTTCGGGGTACCTGCAATTGTAGGTCTTTGCCAAACCGTAGGCAAACTTCCGGACCTAAATGAGCTCCTGCTCTACAGTGTGTGCAGAATTATTAGGCACATTGATTTTCTGATCATATTTTTTTTCCAGGCACATTTGACCAATTCCAAATTTTGTATTTAATCATTTATAAGTGATATATAATTGTTCATGAAGGCTGGAAATGAAAAATGCCTTATTTTCAGGTGTGCAGAATTATTAGGCAAGTTTTCTTTTAAAGATAAAATAAGCTAAAAAAGAGATATAACTCAGACTGAAAAGTCAAAAATTATTAAATGCCCATGAGAAGGATGCAATACTAATGCATTATTAGAGATTCCAGTTAAGGCATGACCATTGGACAGTGAAATGCTCATTAGGTCAGCAGGGTCAGACAAATACAGGTGGAGAAGAAAAGACACACGTTAACTTTAAAAGAATGAAGAATTAAGGTGAAGAATTAAGTGTGAAACCATCAGGAACCCTTTAGTCTTCAGCACCACCATTTTCCAGAACTGCAACCTACCTGGAGTCTCCAGAAGAGCAAGGTGTCAGGGTCTCAGAGACTTGGGTTGGGTTAAGAATCCTAAAAAATGACCCCCTCTTAATAAGAATAACAAGCTGAAGTGTTGTGAAATACATGAAGACTGTTTTTTTATAGGCTTTATAGACAGACAGATTGAGAGTGAGTCTTGAAGGACCAGCACCATATCCTCTTCTACCACTATTTGAAGAATTTATCTGCCCCCCTGATTGGAGCCTTTCATATCATTATACAGTGACGCAATGAAAGATTATTAATAGCCGTTCTTGTTCTGTCCTATCTATCATATGTGGCTACCTCATTAAACAGCTGTGCTATACATTTAAAAAATGTCTAAATTTTATTCAAAATTATATAAAATCATTGATATTTTTTATTTTTTTTTCTTGTTTTTCATGAATGTGAAATACATGTATACAAAGAGCAATGTGTAAAGTTTTACCAGATTTAGTGTTACACTTATTGTCTCTAATTTGTTCCCCACTAAACGGTTATTTTCACAAACTGTTCAGATTTTATACAATTATTGTGCACTCGTGATTTTTCTAGACTAAATTTTACTGCTGAATTATCAACTAATCTAGTTTATAATAGCATTTATGTCAGATTATAAGCATATATATATATATTTTTTGTTGTTTGTTGATTTTCTTTTTTTCAGTTCTTATTATCAGTTCAACACCGAGTTATAGAAATTCTACTTGATTAAAAAAAATTGCGCTGGTATCGATATCGGATCGAGTCTGAAAAAAATGGTATCGGTGCATCCCTAAATGTCACTATTTCTTGCAACCATTGGTGACACAGGATCAATGTCACTATTATTTTTGTTATTTATTAGTACTTATTGTAGAATCTGAAATATTCATTGATCATCTCTCATCACGTATATTATCATTTTTAGCAGAACTGCCAGAAAGCATCTGGAAGGAGAGGACGGAGAGAACGCCAGTGATCCAGAACCTGCAGAATGAAACATCAAGATACTGAAGAACAAAGAGGTTGGTGTTTATTCTTGATTCCTCATTCATTCTTCATGATGAAGAACATGCTGATGCTCACCAGATTTACATTGTTTCATGACAAAACTAGTGTTGTGTAACACAAATCATCTTCATGACATTAAAATAGATCATAATCGTGACAGCAGTTGTTGAACAGATTTGATGAGATTAAAATGACTGTTGAACTCATCAGTGATCTTGACTTTGAGCTTCACTTTTCATTTCACGTTTGTCTCTCATTTGAAATCTCACATGATTTAATGTTTCTTTTAGACCTGATGGACGTGAACGAGAAAGGAAAAACGGAAGCCAAAAAATCTGTCACCTGTAAATCTGTCACCGTTTCACATGTAAATCAAGGCTGAAGATTCACATGAGAGTTCACACTGGAAAGAAGCGGCTCAGGCTTTCGCTCTGAAATCACTTCTTCTCATTCTGAAGAAAGACCATTTAACTGTGATCAGTGCGGTAAACAGTTTCACTCGGCGTCAGTCTTGAAGAAACACCTGAAGATTCACACAAAGGAGAAGATTCATTAGTAATAGACACAGCGGTGTGTGTTTCAGTGCTGAAGTCCTTTACTACAGAAGATGAACTGAAAGAGTGCCAGAAAATTCACACTGGAGAAAAAGGCCATAACACTTTTAAGAAAGACATGAATCTGATATCAATTTTTAACTCGTTCTTCATTGTTTTTCATCAGAACATCTAGTTTCTCTTCCACTTTTACTCTTCCATGCAAATGTAAGATATGCTTTCATGTATCTTTGAAACTGGACACTTTTCTGATGCTTTGGCTCTTATAAGTCAGTAAAGAGAGAGATCTGTCTCATTCGCTTTCACTTTTACTTAGTTTGTATTTGCTTCATGTAATGATTGATTAAACTCATTTGATCAACATCTCATTGTTATTGCCCATTTTTATTTCCTGCTGATTCTGCTTGAATCAGGAATAATTTTAGTTCTGAAAGTCATGAAGTATCCTGATATGATTGCTTTTTGAGCTATCCATGTTTTTTTCTCGCCTAATAAAATTATACATTTCTAGTCAGTTTGATGTTTCATTCACACCTTGAGTCTTCATGAAGTCAGAACAATTACTATGAACTTTAAACAACACACAGTTTTCAATCACTACGGGGCCATGAGATAACTTGAAATTAATGTAAATATTTTAATATAGCTTAATTCATTGATTTTTATTATTAATACTTTGATTGTTAAAAAAAATATAAATGAAATTAATAAAAAAATGAAAACAAGCACCTTAAGTCTCGTAAGTATTCTGTAATACAGACCGAACGGCAGCTCAAATCACCCAACCTCTTCATGAACATAGGATAAGTGAATCACAGCATTATTCATGATGTTTCACGCCTCCCCGCATAAAGCCATTCTGACATTAACAGCCCTATTTCAACGATCTTAAATTACGGAGAAGCTCTGGTAATTATTACTTTTCCCCACCTCTCCATGTTATAGTCCCGTCCGAATAGGGCTATAGACACGATAATCACATGTTCTATGAGAGGAACTATTCACGGATGACACCGACCTTCAGATCGCGGAGTTACCACACATTCAGTTTTTATTTTCATTTCTATTTTGTTGTGTTTAATAATTCAGAATGGATCCGTATAGCTATACTCAGTCCAGTTGGTCTTGTTTGGAATTGCAGATTGACGACTTCTTATATGTTCAAGTTACTGTTTAACTGAGCAAAGTACCTTTAAGTTGTAAAGCAGGGGTCACCAAACTTTTTTCTCTGGGGGCCACATTATCGTTCCTGACTGTGATGGGGGGCCGGGGCCGGGTCAGCTATATAACATAGAATTGTATGACCCAGACCAAAATGACCACCAGCAGGCCTCATTGTGTAGTAGAGATTACTATCCCCACTACTATATCCACACTACTATATCAACACTTGATTCCTGGCACATATTTGTTTATCTTTACTAGTGGTTTGCAAAAGTTGTAATCAAGTCTTCACACTTTGTTTTATTTAAAGTTATTCTTCACAAATATTCGTTGGTCCACTGTTTTTTGAAAACTCTGCACTCTCTTTTAAGGGTGGAACGGTACACAGAAGTCACGGTTCGGTTCATACCTCGGTTCAGACATCACGGTTGGGTACAATGAAGGGGAAAGCAAAACAAAAATGCAGAAGGCTTGTGCATGTCTCAGGCTGGACCACCAAAAGAAAAATAAATGTCTTAAGCCTTGTATTTTTTTTAAACAAGTTTTATTAATAAAGTAAAGGCATAGAACCAGTTTATTTGTAGTGCACTGACAATAGTTTTATATAATTAGTTCATTAATTCAATTAATAAAAATACATTGATATGTTTGGTAATTGTACCTGAATTAATTGAAAATTAATCTGCTACATTTCAGATTAATATATTTGTTTTCCTTAAAAATGTAATTAACAGTAACTTAAACACTTTGCAGTTTGAATGATGTCCTGCATAAACTAAATGACGGAGTATGTTTTTATGTTTCCACTGTTCGATCGCGGCCGCGCCACACACACACACACACACACACACACACACACACACACACACACACAAATATAAGTAAACACTTAACGACTTTTCGATCGCGCCCACACCTCTCTTTCAACATATTCCAGCATTGCAATCTTTACACCGCAGCCTGCTTCAGAGCTAAGGCGGAGCTACAGATTAGGTGTCCCTAAGAATCCGCGTATCTAACAGTAGTTCCGCATTACATTAATTAAATTGCACGCAAGTTTTATTTATTTTTATACCGTGTATTCTCCGTGTAAATGTATGCACCAAACTGTGACGCCCGTACCATGACGTACCGTCCATGACGACTTTTGGGGATTGCCTCATAGGGCCGGTTCAAGTAGTGGGGGGCAGAGGGGCTGGGGGGCCAGTCAAAGGGGGGTGGCGGGCCTGAGTCGGCCCGCGGGCCTTAGTTTGGTGACCCCTGTTGTAAAGCTTTCCTGTAGCTCAAACAGTAGAGGGTTCGATTCCAAGGGAAAGCAAGAATTGTTGAGACTGTGAATGTGTGGACCTTGAAATGCAATGCAAGTCGCTCTGGATAAAAGTGTCGGCCAAATGTGTAAATGTCTGTAAAGTATGTTTGCAAAATTTGCGAGTTTTTTATGTTTGCGAGGAGGGGGCCCTGGAGTAATAAAGGTTGGGAACCACTGGTCCATGTCATATTGGGAGAAATAACAGTTTTGTCTTTACAGGCTTTTATCATGTATCCTGACTCAAATAATGTGTTTCTAACAGCAAACACTCAGAATAAAGTGAGATGATCTGCTGATGATCCTGAATGGCTTGTTGAATGAGTGTTGATAGTCTGAGGCTCATCAATATTAACAGATCTGCTGAAAACACTCTTTATTTCATGACAATAGTTCCTGTTTTCACCTCATTTATTATGCTGATGTCTTCAGATCTCCTGTAAATTGACACTTAAAGTTAATTTCATTGGTGTTAACAGACTGAGGGGATTTGTTGGTTACTATGTAGGCTACATTTATTCTTTAGTCTTTATGCTTTTAACTCTTTTTCTTACCATTATTTATATTCGGAATAATTTCATTACATTATTAATATTCTGTTACCAATAAGAATAAAAAACAAACTCAGTAACTGATATATATTTTTTTAGTTTGGGCAGATTAGCTCCTCCCACTAAAATTTACCATAATTGAAGCCCCTCCCATGTCAATCACATGGTCAGTGAAGCTCCTCCCACTGCAATTCACCCATAAATGCTGGAATATTCCCATCATGAAGACGAGCATCAGAGCATCAGGAAGAGCTGAAATCTGCAAAGACTGAGTTTATTAAAGAGGACAGTGAGAACATGAGTGATCCAGAACCCTGCAGAATGAAACACACTGAAGATCCTGAAGAACAAAGAGGTTGGTGTTTATTCTTCATTCATTCATGATGCTGAAGAACATTCATGTTAGAAACATTCAAGCACTTCATCACTTTTAGATAAACAGTTCAACTATGAAATGGCTGCAAAAGTTAAATTTTTGGTTTTCAAAGAATGGTCAGTAAAGTGAGGTTTGAGAAATATTCATATTTATTGTCAACATCAGGTCAAAGTAATTATAATTTTAGCTCTTTTATTTTAAATTTCTATCTGGTTCACTTTTTTGCTTCTATATTAAAATGTTGGACTTTTCATAGTTTACAACAATTTTTTTTTTTCTTCTTTTTTTGTTTTTGTTGCAATAAACATACTGTATCAAGTAAATGAATGGCAGACAGAGTTATAAGCGTAACCGTTTTAATAAAGTATTGATTTGGCACCGGTAGCATAAAAAACCCAAACAATACCCAACCCTAATTATTAATAGTTGTAGAGATTAGTCTTGTAATATCTTTGGTAACAGGGTAGATGAATGTGGTCAACACTGTGCCATTTGTGTAAAAAAGGAGCCAATGGATTGAGATTATTTTCTAGTCTTCTAATCATGTTGTAAAAAGAGCCCAGATAATTAGTGATCAACAATACTGTTTTTTATGATCAATACCTAGGGATGCACCGATATGAACATTGTTCGACAACTGATAATTCTGTATATTTGAAAGCCGATATATTTACCGATAAATCTAAATCCAAATGTGTTTATAATTTTTGATAGCCTGATTACAAAAGTATCACCGTTAAAAGCCATGACCCAAACACACAATTATAATGTTCTCATCATAATTTTATGTAGCCTTTATGATAGAGTTGCACTGAACTGTATTTTCCTTTTGGAAGTGATCCAATCATATTTTAAGCAATTCAAAACTCTCATCACTCATCTGAAGGAAATAATCCTTTATTTATCTGGTTTATTTATTGGCCAATTTTTCTTATTGGGCCGATACCGATAACATTAAAAATGAACATATATCAGTCGATACGATATGGTGGCCGATATATCTTGCATCCCTACCAATGCCGATTATTAGCCTATTTATGTCCCTGATAACTGATATACAGAACAAATACTTATTAATTGTTTTATTTCTGTTTTTGACAATTACAGCAATAGCATTGAACTATAAAACTTGTTAACACTCGGTACTTCAATGTACCTTAGTGCTCTCAGTTGCATATTTTATTTATAACAACAGCATTTACTTGATGCATTTACCATATTTCAAATGGAGAACATAAATAAATAACGGGGAAGTCTATCAACTTTGCATAAATAAAGAAAAGCATTCGTTTTCAAAAACAGTTTTAAAAGGTTTATGTGTTTAATAGGCTAGTTTGGGAAGTTTGGGAAGAGGGAAGAGAATGGAATACACTGGGATATGAACTGCAATATGCATACATTGTCAGAAAATTAAACAGAACAATGTTCTGTATCACATTATCACAATTACCAAGTCCATCTCATCTGCCGTGTTATCAGAATTATTGTTTTTGTCTGTCTAGATTGTAAAGCTTCTCTCGCGGAGATCATAATCTCCACACAGCTGTAATAACAGGGAACTACACTGCGACCAAAATTTTGAAATGCCATTGCGACCCTAATTTTTAATGGGTCGCAAATGTATCACTGATTATTTTTGTACCTACCTTATGTTTTAGGCAATATGCTATGATTTACTATGAGCATTTATTAAAACAGAAATGTGTATTTTGAGAATACGTTTTATAACGTGCTCTGAGCATTCAACACATCAAGTTCTGTAAGTGAGGAAGTGAGGAATCGGAATTGATAATTAAGTTCAATATAGCTTATAATACAGCCAAAGAGGAAATGTCCGAAATGTCAGTAGCTGCTGATAATCTATTATATTATTATATGGATTATATTTATTTTATTTTTCCTTAAGAGTTCAGGAGTCTGCCCATCTGTGCCAACCATAGCATGTTGAAATCCAAAAGAAATTAATTTTGCACTTTATTCTGTACTTTTAATTCTATTACAGTAAATCTATCCCAACCAATGTTAAAGAAAACAAGAAGGCATGTGGTTTAAAAGATGGCAAGTAAAATAAAAAGCACATCTGTACGCAATACAGTTTCATTGTTCATTATTATCCAGTGCGGCTTACTATAAATAATTTGTGCGACCAAATCATGTTTTGCGCCAGTAACTGAAAAAGTTAGTAGCGCAAGTGGCACCAGTGGAAAAGGTTAGTGTAGTTCCCTGAATAATTTAGATGTTTAATAGTGAAATAAAGGTTATATGTTAATACAATATGGGGAGTTTTAAACGAGAGGATCAGTCTAGACATTCAGCTTATGAAATTTCCCAGACACTGTCATGATATGTCACACTCTGTGGTGTTTTTTGTTAAGATAAATTCAATGTATAACAAATAATAATAATCCAAAATTTTATAATATACAATCTGCTCCACTGGACTGCAGAAAGCTTGTGTTCTTGTAATTAAACTAAGAGGACACAGTGTGACGTTTCTGTGGCAAGCAGAGCGAGAATTGAGTTCGCCAAACTCAAACTGGAACACAGGGGAACTCGCTTTATTTAATTAATATTATTTTTTTTTAAACAGCTAAATGGTAATATTTTATAACAGTTTTCTACATTAATGTCCTTTCACTTAATTTTTTTCTCTTTGCATTATTTTGATGATTTTTTTTTTCTTTCACTTCAGATCTGATGGAAGAGAACGAGGAAAGTGAAGAACACTTGAGTCGCTCAAAGAATAAAAAGACAATTTTAAAGAAAAGAAGAGTCAAGAAATTTACAACCTGCACTCAGTGTGGAAAGAATATCACAACCAAGGATCTTAATCTTCACATGAGAGTTCACACCGGACAAAAGAAGCCCTTCACATGTGATCAGTGCGGGAAAAGTTTCACACGATCCGCACACTTTGAAAGACACATGAGAGTTCACACCGGAGAGAAACCGTTCTCATGTGATCAGTGCGGGAAGAGATTCTCAAACAAACATCATATTAAGCTTCACATGAGAGTTCACACTGGAGAGAAGCCGTACACATGTGATCAGTGCGGGACGAGTTTCACACAAAAACAACATCTTAATCTTCACATCAGAGTTCACACTGGAGAAAAGCCGTACACATGCGATCAATGCGGGAAGAGTTTCACACAATCATCAAACCTTAAAGAACACATGAGGATCCACACCGGAGAGAAGCCGTTCACATGTGATCAGTGCGGGAAAACATTTCTTAGGGCATCAGACCTGAAGACACACCTGGCAGTTCATACAAAGGAGAAGCCGCATTCATGTTCTGTGTGTGGAAAGAGTTTTTCACTGCTGGATAGTTTACATAAACATCGGAAAATTCACACTGGTGTGAGAGAGTACATGTGCTTTGAGTGTGAGAAGACTTTTACTAGAGCTGAACATTTAAAACAGCACCAGAGAATTCACACTGGAGAAAAACCTTACAGGTGTTCACACTGTGACAAGAGATTCAGTCAGTCAGGACATCTGAGATCACATGAGAGGATCCACAGCAGAGAGAAGTCGCACACGTGTTATCAGTGTGGAAAGAGTTTCTCTTTTAAAACTCACCTGAAGCGACACATGAAGATCCACACTGTGGAGAAACCACATCAACACAGTCTGAGATCACAGTAAGTAGTTCATCTTTATGTGCTGAGCATTAAAGTCTCTCCTGTGTAAGTTAGTTTCCTAACAGCCATGATGAGCAACAGGACATCTTGGTGGTTGCTTGCTATCTGCTTCACATTTTTCACATTATTATGAGATATTATGAGTTAGAATTATAAGAAAGTATCTCATTATTATGAGAACATGTCTCATTATGAGATGTTAAGTTGTTATTATGAGAAAGCATCTCGTTATCATGCAATGTTAAGTTATTATGAGAAAGTTTCTAATTATTATAAGATACTAAGTCATTATGACAACATTTCTCATTATTGTGACTTCCATATTTACATTATTTGCACAACTGTGATGGAAACGGGCTTCCATACTTTGTCCCCCGGACATCATGTGACTGAACAGATGAATGTAAATCAGCTTTCTGTTTTAACATCTGCTGGTTATTGTTAATTCCATGAATTAGTTGCAGCCCTAGTTTATTTAAGTTGGTTTTGATCATTAAAAACAATTGAAGAAAAATAGTTTGTTGCTGTGGCTTTGACAAAACCTGATTATCATGTTATACTGCGTGATTTGAAGATCTTGAGTTATAGATGTCACAGTTCTGTTCAGTTAGGTTTAGTTTCATGGACTTTTAGTTCGTTTTCTCGGTCACATGTTCACCTTTGTCTTAGTTTTCCCGCCACTCATATGTCGTCGTGGTCATTCATTTGTTCTGCACAGGTGTTTGTTATTTTACCCTCATTTGCCATGTATTTAAGTGGCAGTCTTTTCAGTTCTCATTTGTCATGTCACTTTTCAGCAGAGCGGTTGGTTTCATTTGCCTATCTTGTTTGTATTACCTTCTGAGTGGATTATTAAAGGAGCATTTCACCCGTGGGAACATTGATCTTTATTGAAAGTGGGTCATATATGTAGTCGAAATGTATTAAAATTTTCGAATTTGGAGCCTTTTTGACCGAGTTATGTCAGAAAGTAACTTTAGTGCGCATTTGTATAGAAAACCACAACTCCCACAATGCAACACATTTGCACAGCTCCACAAGCCACTCCCACTAATCCAGAACACCGCTTATGCGAAATCCGCCTATCAGAGAAAGCACTAGGCTAGCTAGCTACCGCTTGAGTTTGAAATTAATTTCACATAAAAAAAATGTGTTGTTTGGCTTCTCATTATTGAATTATTCCTTGTTACTATTTATTTTGAAATAGTGAACTATTGCATTGTACCGGGATGTTCAGTCAAATCAAGGAAAGGGCAAAAAGTAAGTTTTCATTCCCTACCGAGAGACGCCTCTGTCCATATGCGGTGCGAAACTAGGATGGTTCAAAACACAAACATCCGTGTCCTTGTCTGCCTCAGACATTTCTTCCAGGAGAAATTGGCATCTTTGAAATTCTTTGCAGCGGACGGACTCTAGCTCTGTGTCCGTAGGCGCACAGTGAGTTCACCGGTGCCACCAGTCCGCACCAGCTCGAGCCAGCGCCGGGCTTCTCGGACGCGACAGGCGGGTCTTCTGCCTCGGCTGCAGCCTCCGCCTCCTGTTCCTCCATCAGCCTCAGCTGCTCTTCACTATATTGCGGCTCGTACAGATAGCCACGAACATCTGTTTCGAGCAACAGACTTTCAAAATCCTCTTCCTCCATATCATGTGTAGTTCCTTCAGCCATTCTTGTAAATTCCCATCTGACTCCATAAGCGCTTGTTAGCTTAGCTTGATAGCTTCCAAACAAGATGGCGGATATTTATTTTAGTTTCTGTAAATTTAGTCCCACCCACTGATCTGTAATAGGTCCTTTGTCTCTGGTAATAGGCCTGTAGGGTGAGTGGGTCCCACCCCCTGGAATAATGAGGAGCTAGTTTTTGTAGTCTCATACACTTTTCAATTAAATGTGACTTCCTGCTTATTATGAGGCAAAATGACAATTTTTACGTCATAATAAGCAGGAAGTGAAACACTTAAATCCTTATTTCTCCCATCTCAGGGAAAAATAAAGGAAAAATCCACGATCATTATAATATATGATTGGTTTTCTAACAATACAAAGCTTAATGCAAATGGGTGAAGTGTCCCTTTAAAGACGTTATACCTGATCTTCATCTTCATCATGTGTTCCTTGCAACCGTTGGTGACACAGGATCAATGTCACTATTAATATTATTATTGTAGCAGGAAGGGTTATGACCCCTCCTACTTGTTATGGTGTGGCCAATGGCCTGGCGTCCGGTGCGTATAAAAGCATGGGTTACCGGTTCCTTAGTATGCGTCACTATTCGGGGCCGTGACGTCACCCATGCGCCCTGCTGCTTTTGCTGGAGTGCCGTGTCAAATGTGTTGTTGCTCGTAAAAGATCGCTGAAGCTGCTTACCCACTGTCGGTGCTGGTTGCCGGTCTGTGTGCTTTCTGGAGAGTTGAATGTGGACATTTGAGACGAGTAAGAGAAGCATTTGTATGCGATGGTGTTTTGTAAGTTAAGTTTCTATGGATTGCTAGGCTAAGCGGATAATCTGACTAACCTGTATGCTTAAGGTAGTGTAAGATCCATCTGCACTTTCTGCCAACGAGCTTTGTCGGAGACATCTGGCTCCAGCCACCGCGTGGTTTGGGGATAGTAATCCTGGGACTGCATGTTTTGTTGTGAGTATACTGCTTGAGCGTGAAGCCAAGGGAGAGGGAATCGCGGTGTAACACCTTTATGTTTGTTTTTAGGCGCGGTAAGGACAATAGCGGCGCCCTGCAGGAGAATTATCTGCCCTGTGCTTCATCATAAAGTCCTGTTTGCTGTGCTCCTCATCGGCTGCTGTTCTGTTTCGAGGGAACCGTTTCGACTGTTCTGTTTGACTGTTCTGTTTCGAGTGAACCGTCTTGAGTGAACTGTCTTGAGTGTTCTGTTTCAAGGGAACCGTTTCGAGTGTTCTGTTTGACTGTTCTGTTCTGAATTCTGACTCGAGTGAACTGTCTTGAGTGTTCTGTCCCGAGTAAACTGTCTTGAGTGAATCGTCTTGAGTGAACTGTCTCGAGTGAACTGTTCCAGTGCACTGTTTCCAGTAAATTCTGTTCTCAGTGATCTGCATTGAGTTTCTTTTGTTTGCTTTTTCTTGTTTATTTCTTTAATTGATTTATCTTTTTGAATTTGTATTCTTATTTTGGTTTGATAATTGTATTAGTGACTTATGGTTATATTATTTTGTTCTTTTTGCATATCACTGTTTGATGTCTTTTCTTTTGTTTGTTGGCAGGGCCTGGGCACCCGGGGGCAGACGATTGACCATTTAGGTGGTGAGGTCCTCACTGTGTGCCGTGGTCTTCTCTGACATGAGTCGTTGAGTGTGTGTGTGTTAGTGTGTGTGTGCACTGTGAATAGAGTAATTTTCTTAAGGGTGATATCTTGAGACTGCCCCTGTGGGTAAGCCCAGGTTCCTCTGCTGCCAACGATAGAATTAAGCAAATAGATGAGAGTGATTGCTGGTCAATACCTTTTATGATCATTATGTCTTTTAATAATTAATAAAATCTTTTTTCATTACCTATGTCTCTGATTCCAACAGTGATTAGAACCTGTGTGTGGCCTGTGTTTAGAAGTTGTGTTAAATTCTTGGGGTGAAATTCCCCAGGTGGCGTAGTCAGAAATTATATGAATTTGAGTCAACCCACGCCCGCTCCGCTACATTTTGGCGTAGTCGGCAGGATTATCACTAGATTGGGTCAGAGACAATAGGTTTCCAGTGTGTTTGTATTGTCTTTATGGTTTTGATTTGTTTTTCTTAATTTTTTTGGAAACAGAACAGCAGCTTGGTGTAAGGGCAGGTGGCACCTTCTCCAGGGTGGTAAGTTTACTTAATTTCGTTAAAAATGGAGGAAGAATTACGAGAGTTGCGAGAGTTGGTAGCTCAGTTAAGGGCTGATAATGCCAGGATGCAGCAGCTATAGGTGTCTGTGGCTGGTGTTCCCGGGGATGAAGCCTTGCCTGGGGCCTCTACTGCTCCACCTGTAGTGCCCCAACCTTCTGGTGCTAGTGCACCGAAACGATTGGTTTTTGTGCCTCAAGAGAGTGGTATGTGGGGATCGCTGAACAAGCTTTCTTTTTTTTTTTTATTCGACCACCTGGAGGGTGAAGCCCGAGAGGAGATTTGTTATTGCCCTGAGGCGGAGCTCCCAGTAATGTTATGAAGCAACAGAAGGGTGGGGAAGTAATCGACTCAAGTAGGTGCGGTGAAGCAGATTCATTGTCCCCTGTAAACAATTTGAGTGCGGTGAAGCAGATTCATCGTTCCCCATAAACAATTTGAGTGCAGTGAAGCGTATCTACTGTTCACTGTAGATGAATTTAGGTGTGGTGAAGCAGATTCATCGTCCCCTGTAAACGATTTGAGTGCGGTGAAGCAGATTCATTGTTCCCTGTAAACGATTTGAGTGCGGTGAAGCAGATTCATCGTCCCCTGTAAACGGTTTGAGTGCGGTGAAGCAGATTCATCGTCCCCTGTAAACGATTTGAGTGCAGTGAAGCAGATTCATCGTTCCCCGTAAACGATTTGAGTGCAGTGAAGCGTATCTACTGTTCACTGTAGATGAATTTAGGTGCGGTGAAGCAGATTCATTGGTCCCTGTAAACGATTTGAGTGCGGTGAAGCAGATTCATCGTCCCCTGTAAACGGTTTGAGTGCGGTGAAGCAGATTCATCGTCCCCTGTAAACGATTTGAGTGCAGTGAAGCAGATTCATCGTTCCCCGTAAACGATTTGAGTGCAGTGAAGCGTATCTACTGTTCACTGTAGATGAATTTAGGTGCGGTGAAGCAGATTCATTGTTCCCTGTAAATGGTTTGAGTGCGGTGAAGCAGATTCATCGTCCCCTGTAAACGATTTGAGTGCAGTGAAGCAGATTCATCGTTCCCCGTAAACGATTTGAGTGCGGTGAAGCAGATTCATCGTTCCCCGTAAAAGATTTGAGTGCGGTGAAGCATATCCACTGTTCACTGTAGGTGAATTTAGGTGCGGTAAAGCAGATTCATCGTTCCTTGTAATGTGATTTTAAGTGTGGTGTCTTCTAGCTCCCAGGGTGGTCGCCCCTCGGCGGATAGGCCGAGTGGGAGCTGGTTGGCATGGGAACATGTACCATCTCCCTCGAACAGTAGGAGAGTTGGGAAGCAGGTCAGTCAGCTCCGAGGTAACCATTGCTGGTATCTTGTTTAGGCCCTGGTCATGAGTGGTGTTGGTGGCTCCGTATTGAGTCCATCGTCGGGGCGCCGATGCAAAAAGGGAGGGGAAGATTGTAGCAGGAAGGGTTATGACCCCTCCTACTTGTTATGGTGTGGCCAATGGCCTGGCATCCGGTGCGTATAAAAGCATGGGTTACCGGTTCCTTAGTATGCGTCACTATTCGGGGGCCGTGACGTCACCCACGCGCCCTGCTGCTTTTGCTGGAGTGCCGTGTCAAATGTGTTGTTGCTCGTAAAAGATCGCTTAAACTGCTTACCCACTGTCGGTGCTGGTTGCCGGTCTGTGTGCTTTCTGGATAGTTGAATGTGGACATTTGAGACGGGTAAGAGAAGCATTTGTATGCGACGGTGTTTTGTAAGTTAAGTTTCTATGGATTGCTTGGCTAAGCGGATAATCTGACTAACCTGTATGCTTAAGGTAGAGTAAGATCCATCTGTGCTTTCTGCCAACGAGCTTTGTCGGAGACATCTGGCTCCAGCTACCGCGTGGTTTGGGGATAGTAATCCTGGGACTGCATGTTTTGTTGTGAGTATACTGCTTGAGCGTGAAGCCAAGGGAGAGGGAATGGCGGTGTAACACCTTTATGTTTGTTTTTAGGCGCGGTAAGGACAATAGCGGTGCCCTGCAGGAGAATTATCTGCCCTGTGCTTCATCATAAAGTGCTGTTTGCTCTGCTCCTCATCGGCTGCTGTTATGTTTCGAGGGAACTGTTTCGACTGTTCTGTTTCGAGTGAACCGTCTTGAGTGAACTGTCTTGAGTGTTCTGTTTCGAGGGAACCGTTTCGAGTGTTCTGTGTGACTGTTCTGTTCTGAATTCTGACTCGAGTGAACTGTCTTGAGTGTTCTGTCCCGAGTGAACTGTCTTGAGTGTTTTGTTTTAAGTGAACTCTTTCAAGCGAACTGACTCGAGTGAACCGTCTCGAATGTTTCCAGTAAATTCTGTTCTCAGTGATCTGCTTTGAGTTTCTTTTGTTTGCTTTTTCTTGTTTATTTCTTTAATTGATTTATCTTTTTGAATTTTTATTTTTATTTTGGTTTGATAATTGTATTAGTGACTTATGGTTATATTATTTTGTTCTTTTTGCATATCACTGTTTGATGTCTTTTCTTTTCTTTGTTGGCAGGGCCTGGGCACCCGGGGGCAGACGATTGACCATTTAGGTGGTGACGTCCTCACTGTGTGCCGTGGTCTTCTCTGACATGAGTCGTTGAGTGTGTGTTAGTGTGTGTGTGCACTGTGAATAGAGTAATTTTCTTAAGGGTGATATCTTGAGACTGCCCCTGTGGGTAAGCCCAGGTTCCTCTGCTGCCAACGATAGAATTAAGCAAATAGATGAGAGTGATTGCTGGTCAATACTTTTTATGATCATTATGTCTTTTAAGATATCTACAATACTATTTGTAGATATCTTAAGATATATGGAATTTGAATTTTGACAAGTTAAAACTAAATTACGACTAGTAGAGCCAGGGCTATTTAATGCTAATACGGCTTGCATTAGTAGCAAGGACAGTCTCGAAGAAATAAGAATGGAGCCGCCGCATATCCTTGTTTTATGCCCGGGGTATTTGCCGCATTTTTTTATTTACTTTATTATTTACTTTATTTTATTATGCTTGCAAACAGTACAGAGATGAAAATCATGAAAATCATTGTATACAATGGTATACAATTTTGTAACAAATTTATAAAAAATATGTACAAAATGTAACAACAATATGTAGGGGAGACCGGGGGGACAGTTGCAACACTTTTTGCATTTCTCTCAATTACTCAGAGACTATTTGGACTAGACCAACCAAATTTTTATATATTAAACTTGCATCTGTCTGCTAATTACCCATACCATTTAAAGATGATTATATATGACATATCGTTCACAGTATTTATTTGAATGGAAGAAGTCAGATGTTGCAACTGACCCCGACCCAGGGGACAGTTGCAACACAACCCAGGGACGGTTGCAACATGATTAAAAATACCTTAAATTTCATTAATTAACTTAAGCTTTTTGTCTCAATGAGCATATAATTCAGAAAATATTAATTGTTTTAGGCCTACTAGAATATTATAGTATTATTTATTTCAATAATATTATTGTAGCCTATTATTTATTTATTTAGTCATATTTATCAAATAACGGTTATTGAGTTTTGTTTGTTCATGCGTAGAACATAGGCCTACATGGATTCAGTGTGCAGGTGTTACAGATGCTATTCAATCTCTCCATCATTCAATCTCTAGATGCTATTCAATCTCTCCATACCAGCAGCCATATCACCCTGTAGCCCAAGACTGGTTGCCCACTGAAGCTAAGCAGGGCTGAGCCTGGTCAGTACCTGGATGGGAGACCTCCTGGGAAAAAACAGGTTGCTGCTGGAAGAAGTGTTAGTTAGGCCAGCAGGGGGTGCTCACCCTGTGGTCTGTGTGGGTCCTAACGCCCCAGTATAGTGACGGGGACACTATACTGCCAAAAGAGCACCGTCCTTCGGATGAGACGTTAAACCGAGGTCCTGACTCTCTGTGGTCATTAAAAATCCCAGGATGCCGTTCGAAAAAGAGTAGGGGTGTAACCCCGGCATCCTGGCCAAATTTGCCCCTTGGCCTCTATCCATCATGGCCTCCTAACCATCCCCATATACTGATTGGCTTCATCACTGTCTCCTCTCCACCAGTAAGCTGGTGTGTGGTGGGCGTTCTGGCGCAATATGGCTGCAAAACAATAATTCAAACTAAGTAAGTTTTGATTAATTCATTCAAAATTTCAGGACAGTATGACAAAAATATATCTCATGAAAAAATTTACTTTCATACCTCCAAAACAAGTTTTGTTCAATAAATGCAGCAGCAGATGTTGAATATGTCTACTGTTTTCTTGGTGGGGGGAGGGTCTAACTGTGCATGTTCAGTATGAGTGTCATCACTCTAGCTTGTTTCTGATTGGAGAAAAATGGCATGTTGCAACCATCCCATGTTGCAACTGTCCCCGGTCTCCCCCTACAATGTCATCTGAACATACAGAATAAAGGAAGAAGTTAGCAATGCGTAACTAACTAAAACAAAGATTAAAAAAATAAAAATAAAGGAGAAATAGTTGATAGAAAAACATTTAAAAAGGGTAAGTTTTAATTTTATACATTTTAAACATCATTTAGTGTAAACCAATTAAAGTCATTACAATTTGAAATTGTTTTAATTGCTTACTTAATTACTGAGGATTCAATATTTGGCCCGTCTTTGATCCAGGGGGGCAGCGTTTCATATTATGTTGAAGGTACCCCGGGCGCCGCCATTGGCTATCAGACCATCACCTGCTGTTAGCATCCATTGACTCCCATTCATTTTGGCGTCACTTTGACAGCGAATAACTTTACATCTGAGGCGTTTAAAGACTCCATTTGTCCATTATTTATTTCTAAAGAAACACGAAAATGTATAAAAGGCTCCATTACCTTGTATCTTACGTTATGGCCCCGTAGAAGCAGTTTTTGTAAAAAAAATGCTAACGATTGCGTCATCATAGCCATGCGACTCTCTGTCGCACAGTAGAGAGATTACCGTATGGACAGGAGGAGAAGCTCGTGGGCGATCGGGGGGACGTGGAGGCAAAATGGCAAAGTAATTAATCAGAATACTTAGCAAAAGTTTCTCCTGCTCCTAGCTCATGGACACCTCCTACTCACACTCTCCGTCTCTGCAAGTTTCGGAAGTTAATGATTCAGATTTTGCTCGGCACAGCTACTAGAAGACAGACGGGTTGCTCACGTCACATCTACGTCGTCAAGCTCAGTTTGAGTCTGCGCAGTACGCTCGACCATCAGGAAGTTAGTGCTTCTAATTGACTTCACTTTCCTCCGTTGAATCCAATGGGGTCGCTGTGTCCAGTTTATATACTGTCTATGCTTTTTATTTTTTTTATTTTTTTTTTATTCAGTATTAACAATACAATACAACAACATCTGTTTATGCCAGGGTTGATACACAAATACACTACTAAAACAGGCATACAAAACAAACAATAACCACAAAATAAAATAAAAATAAAACGTGACCAAATTACATAAAAGGATGCAAATTAAACATATTTAGAGAGTACAAGATCGGTCTTAATAGCCTTTCTATTTTTAAGACCTCTTACAGTGGTGTGATATTGTTTTAGCTCTGCTAAAAGGTGTTCGAAATTTGGTTTGGACTCTGCCCATTTCTTCTTATGAATATGGAATTTTCCTAAGACTAAAAACAATTGGACAAAAAAAGAATAATCCTTATCTGTTCCACCATCTTCAAAGTAAATAAACACATCTTTTGCCCTCAATGTTAAAGTTTGTCCAGTTTTACGTCTTATATAGTTTTCAACATCTCTCCAAAATATCTTACTATATATACAATCATAAAACAGATGACAAATTGTTTCATCATAATTACCACAAAAGGTACAGGAATATTCAATGTCAATTTTAAATCTCTCTAAAGTTTTCTTTGCTGGATATATTCTATGTACAATTTTATAAGACACCTCCTTTATTTTATTATTTAAGAGGAATTTGTCCCCAATTAACCACATTCTTTCCCATTTGATTTCTTCAAACTGAGAAGCCCAAAAGGATCTTGCTGCAGGAAGTGTTTTAGTGTGCATTAGATTCCTAATTTATTTGTTTGGGCATTTTTTGGTAGTGATGTCAATGTCGCCAAGGAAAATTTCTTGTGTAGTCAAATAACTGCCACTTACAACAGTTGAGTTATATTTTAAAATCTGAATGATATTTCTTGGCACAGCATCAAAAACGATAGCATACTCCTTAGGCGAGACAGGAAATTTGCTTTTGAAAGAATCTCGTCATATGTTAGTAACTGACCTTCTGTGTTCATGAGTTGTTCAACTAAAAGAATATTGTTATCTACCCATCTTTGGTAATATATAGATTTATTTTTATATTGAATATTCCTGTTATGCCAAATATAACAGTTCGTGGGAGAAAAATTGTGTTTGTAGACCATTTTCCAGGCTAACAGGGCATGCTTGTGAAAGTTGGCCAACTTCACAGGTAACTTCTCAATTTTAAAATCACATTTCAACAAGAAGTTTAATCCTCCCAGTGAATCAAAAATCTGTTTGGGAAAGGTGTTCCAAATACTCTCTGCTTCCTTAATTAAATTACTTAACCATCTCACCAAAAAGGAATTACTTAATGTTTCAAAAGTCAACACTTCAAGACCACCATCTTTCCTTAAATTACATAAAATATCTTTACGTAAATAATGGGATCTATTCCTCCAAATGAAATTAAATAAGATCTTATCAAGTTTTTTATATACACTAGCTGGCATTCCCATGGATAAAGATAGATAGACGGCACGTGATATCCCTTCTGCCTTAGACAATAAAACTTTCAACTTTCAGCCATTCAGTGACAAGTCCCTCATCAACCATATATTAAATCTTTTCCTTATTTTCTCTACTATGGGGTAAAAATTGAGATTACAACGCCTTTTTTCATTTTTATCAATGATAACCCCCAAGTATGTTATTGTATTTTTAACAGGAATACCACTTATGACTGATAAGTCACATTCCTTTAGTGACAACAAAGCAGATTTATTTAGATTCATTCTTAAACCCGAGACTTCGGAGAATTTTGTGATAGAATCAATTGCTTTGATAACCTCGTGCTTATTACGGAGAAATAATGCTGTGTCATCCGTTAACTGTGAAATTTTAAATTCTGTACCTAATGTCAATATACCTTGGAACTGGGCATTTTTAATATGTCTGGCCATGATTTGTGTAACAAGGAGAAAAAGAAAAGGGCTAAGGGGACATCCTTGTCGTATTCCACGACCGACCTCAAATCTAGGAGTTGTGCCATGAGCAAGTTTAACTGAGCTGTTACATCCTCTGTATAGAGTTTGAATAGCCTTTAAAAACTGTTCTCCAAAACCAAAGTATTTGATCGTTTTTAACATAAATTGATGACTAACTGTGTCAAATGCTTTATAAAAATCGACAAATAGGACAAAACTATCATCTACTATGTATTCATTGTAATCAATCATATCCAAAATCAAACGTATATTATTACCTATATTCCGTCCTGGCATAAAGCCTGATTGTTCTTCATCAATTATATCATCTAACCCTGATTTTAATCTTTTAGCAAAAATTAGTGCAAATATTTTAGCATCACTATTCAATAAACTAATTGGTCTCCAATTTTCAATACTTAATTTATCTTTATTTGGTTTGGGTATCAGTTTAATAAGTCCTTGTCGCATATTGGTGGGAGTTCCCCTTTCTTAATGGCTTCTATATAAACTTTAACTAAAAAAGGAGCTAACAATTGGTCAAAAACCTTGTAAAATTCACTTATTAGTCCATCATTCCCTGGCGATTTATTTTCTTTTAGAGAGGCAATACATTTTTGCACTTCTGATAAACAAATCTCTCTGTCACAAACCAATTTAAAGGCATCGTCAATGACATCAATATAATTTTGTTTACTTTTTAGGAAGAGATCCATATTTTTTTCGTTTTCGACATCAGTAGAGTACAATCTTTGATAAAAATCAGCAACATATTTTGATATCTGGATCTTATCATCACAGACAACATCATTGATTTTCAATTTACTTAGGGATGATACTTCAAAGTTTCTTTTTTCTAGATTAAAGAAATATTTAGTGCATTTTTCCCCTTTTTCAAGCCATTTCCTCCTAGATCTAACAAAAGCCCCTTTAGCTTTGTCTTCATACATCTTGTCCAATTTAAGTTGTAAAGACGTTAGCTTTATTATTCTAGTGATAACTCTGGACTCTTCCTCTCTCTTGTCTTTGGCTATTTTCTTCCCTAGTTTTATAGCTAACTTACGAACTTCAAATTTCATCAGCTCCCAGCAGCTTCCAAAGTTATCATCAAGGCTAGCTTTTCTTCAATATTTTCCAATTATCACGACGGCATCATCCTTAAATTGTTTATTTTGTAATAGCATTTGGTTTAATTTCCAATAATCTCTGTTTGGTTTGTAACTAAGTATTATTAAATCTATCTTTATATAAATGGCTTGGTGATCTGTGAGAACAGTAGGTTCTATATGAACTGAAACCATCTTGTCATCGATCTCCGAAGAGATCAACCAGAAATCTATACGGGACTGCTGTGACCTATCTTTATTACTCCAAGTATATATGCTTTTGTTGGGATTTTTGTGTCTCCAGATATCAACAAGACTAATCCTTTGACATACATTCTCCAACTCATCTGAAGAACTGTTTCTTGGAGGCCATCTATCCAGATTTCCATCCATAACTGTATTAAAATCACCTCCCCATATAATTTTGGCAGTAGGAAAAGTTGTAATCAGCTGGTTAATTTTATTTTCTATTGTTGTAAATAATAGCTTGTTGTCTTTTTTGTTGTTACACGCATAGATGTTTACAATAATGAATTGGGAATGATCTACATCAACAACCAGTATTACCCATCTCCCATTTGAATCTGCTAAATGTTTAATAATGTGCCCTTTAAAGTTTCCCTGTAAAATAGCGACCCCTGCTGACCGGTTACTCCCAAATGAAAACCATATATTTTTCCCCCATTGACTCTCCCAAAAAAAAAAATCCGATTTAGTAGCATGAGTCTCCTGTATAAAATAAAAATCAGCACCTTTGTTTTGAAAAAATAAAAATAAACATTTCCTTTTCAATTGGTCTCTAGCACCTCTGGCATTTACAGATAAAACAGATACAGACATAAAAACTCAGAACAAATAACGTTAACTGTATGAACTTCTTTGCAAAAACTGCAGAGATAACTGCTCTAATGTAATCATTAGCTGCCTCAATGCCCCTTATTACACATGGGGGGTTACCTTAAGATATGGTTGCACTTCAACAGAGCATACAGGATCTTTCCTTTTCAGGTGTCTTTAATTTCGTTTCCATTCACAAATGCTCTGATCCCCACGAAATAAGCCTTCTCTCCTCTCTTTCTTGCCGCTTCTACAGTTGGCCAGAGCCGGCTGCGAATGGCTCTGTCTTCAGCGGTCAGGTCTTCTTTGAAACGAAGCTTCTTGCTGCTCAGGAACTCACTCTTCTTAGATGCCCTCCAGATTAAGTCTCTCGCTGTTCTCGACACAAACCGGATGATCACTGGTCTTGGTTGCTGATTGGAATTGCCATCTTTGCGTCTCCCAATTCTGTGGACAACGTCGATTGCCTCCATCACTGCTCCAACCTCACTAGTCGACAACACCGCACGGCAGACCTCTTGCACACAAGACTTCAAGTTGTCATCCTCTCTCTCTGGGATCTGTTGTAGCAAATTCTAAGTCCTCAAATCGGGTCTCGAAGAAATCTCTCAGGAGTCGAAGTTCCAGGTGTCAGAAGAAGTAACTTTATTGACAAGCAACAAAGTGAGATGCAGCTGTTCATCTGATCTGCAATGGTCAGAACCTCAGGTTTTATACCTTTTCTTATCACTAGGTAGCCAATCAGCTATCGAGATCTTGCTACCGTTAGCGTCATCTTTCTGGAGACATTATTCTATTGGTGGAAAAATCTTTGGTCATACCCATTTTCTAGAACATCTTTGGTCACATGATTCAATGCACCTGCAGTGTTGTCATACCATCCATCATTTTTAATTGACGTTTTTAGTACCATCTTATCAGCTACCTATACACATCTTCTCTCTGAGCTTGTTAGGTACTCTTTCATCCTCACAGACCACTTAACCTAATTTAACCTGATGTATCCTGATTTAACCTGGGTTCTGACTGAGACACAGAAATACAGACTTTTACATGAGGCAAAGGAAAATCTCCAACACATCCCGTGCAAACGTAGGTTTTGTCGTCGGCTGTACCGATCACTCTCATTTACTTAAGTTTCCATTTCACTGACTTTTCTCTGGAGTGTCTCGCATGAAGCTTTTAAGATGCTATTCTGTTTTTTCAGATCTGCCACTTCTTTATGACAAAAGTCCAAAGACTTTTTCAGACCATCTATCTGGACTGTATTGTAGTGTACCGCCTTGTCTGTCTGATCCGCCCGTTCGTTTATCTTGTCGATGACGGCAGAGATGATGGTATCCTGAAGTTCCAGAAGCGATGGCTGTTCTTCGTTGCCTCTTGCCTTTTTCATTTGAGGTTTTGTAGGCGTGTTAGGAGATGAGACACACTCCTCAAAAGCACTGACCTGGCATGCATAAGAGTGTGTTTCTCGGGCAGTTCGTTTTTCCTTATTTGTCACCACTTCCATTGCGCTGTTATGCTAGCTGCAGAATTAGCAATGACTAGCTCGAATAAGACGCTATTTTTCCGAAAAACGGCATAAAAAAAAGGAATTAAATAACACTAGTGATGTTACATATGACACTGAAGCTTCGGTGCGCGTATCACATAAGCGACACAATTTGTAGTGAAGCCCCGTATCGAGGCGTGTATTGGTTTACTATAGTCACGTGATCGATGACAAACGAAGCCTCACTTTCTGTCCAGTCACGTGCGCGTTTCACTTTGGGTGTCAGCTGTCAGAAGGCTCGAACTTCAGATCGTATTTAACGAGTCATTGTTGCCTCAGTCTGGTTGATATTTACAATTATTGATATTGACATTTAATAACAGATGATACTATCAGACAATGTCCTTATTCATTGTGTGTGTGTGGGGAGGAGAGAGAGAGAGAGAGAGAGAGAGAGAGAGAGAGAGAGAGAGAGAGAGAGAGAGAGAGAGAGAGAGAGAGCCTACATTAAATCTTATTGAATCATATAAGCTTATAAACCATTATATTTTATTGTCACACTTTAATGGGAAAATGAATTTATTTAATGAACAAATCAAACACAAACATGTAAGGCTTTTATTTGTACACATAACATTTAAACTATGGAGTGTGTTGTGGTTGCTTCATCTGCCAGAGCTTCTAACACAGGCTTCTGGCTGCTTTATTTTAAATAAGCATCAGATGGCGCTGTTCTCGACACTCTCGAAGCTTTGAATCTTTTCCCGGAACAGTCAGGGGAAAGCCTCAGTGATTCATGAGGCTTCATTTCCCCATCCCTAAATAACACTGCAGTCAAGCAACCACTAAAAACAACTTTTAGCAGCAAAATTAAATTCTAAATGTTAAATTGAGCAGCAATCTTCAACAGTCGTTACAGGTCTATTCAAAACGCGTCTGGTCTCGCCGCCATCTTGAATCGGCCTCATACTGGCTGCGTCCGAAACCGCGTACTCAATGAGTAGGTACTTATTTTCAATGAGTACTTACTTAACGAGCGCTAAAAGAGTAGGTACTTTATAGCCAAATCTCGTTGAGTATGAATGCGAACCGGACATCTGCCATGTTGACGTTATCATGTGACCTACGACGCATTATCTATCACACGCGCAACAACTTAAAAGATTTGAACGACACGTTTAATTCATCTATCTGTAAATATTGATATTGATTAACCCTCTGAGGTCGACAAACGCGCCGGCGCGTTTTGCTGGATTTTCTCCACATTGTAGTACTATAAACTTAAATTTCTCCATCATTTATGGTCATACAGAAAAAATAAATATAAAAAAAGAATCTGTGGTATTTCTACTTTTGTATGTGTCCACTTCCAATCAAATCAAAACATTGTGCTTTTGTAAAATAAAGAAAATAAACAGTGTGTGCGTTCTGCCTCTCCGTCGCGGTGAACTTTTTTTTCTTGAGCACGTCTATAAACTGAAACAAAACTCAGCGAATACTTGTCACACATTTATGAGCCATACACCTTTATAAACATTTAAGTGTGTACTTTTAAATGATCGGATTCAAAACGAAAACAAATATTCTCTGTTTAAGTAATTTGTATAAAACCAACAAGATTTCCAGCTTCTCAAACGTTTCCTAATTATTTTTAATTCGGCCACGCCCACTCGCGCAAAAGAGATTCACATGCAAATCTCCACATGGAACGCGATCGCCCTCATTACCTCAACAACAAAACACTTCACTTCACTTTTCGTCGAGTTTGAAAGACGTGCCTGAGCTTACATTGGATTTACATCAGAAGAAGAAGAACGATATTTGAAGACAAGAAAGATAAGGTAAGAAATTCTTACATATTAGTTTGCTATTGTTGCATAAATTTCACATTGCAGTTGAACTGTTGCTAGATATATGGGGAATATTATAATATTTAGACCCGTGTTTACTGTTACTGTGTTTGTGGATATCTGCTCAGATATGCTATGTATATGGTAGGCCTAACCATAATGTTTTATATTTGATCGCAATCGCGTTTTAATGTATCATATTTTTGATCGCGATCGCGTTTTAATGTATCATATTTTTGATCGCGATCGCGTTTGAATGTATCATATTTTGGAAAAGCAAAACGCTCCAAACGGCTTCATGTTTTTACTATTATCTCATTTCATATCATCATAACGAATGGAAACATTTGAAGTAACATTATAATCAATATATTTTTCTCTAGCTTAGTTGTTACTGAAATATTTTTGAAAATATATATAGGCTGCTATATTATTATTATTTTATGCAGCACTGCGCATAGCCTATACCTACAAGGCACAACAAACCTGGTGTTCATTATATATTGTTGGAAACATTTGTGTGAGTGTGTGTGTGTATTTTGTGAATTTTAAAAAGCAATTTTAACAAGAAAAATCTAAAATGTATTCCCAAAATCGTGCAGGCCTTTCTCTTGATATCAGTATGTTCACTTTTTTTTTTTTCAGGGCCCAGATGCCACTGAGTCCTGCTGACTTCAACATTCACAGTACATGTCTCTGTACATGAACATGGTAAAGTGAAAATCAAACACCTTAGAAAATGAAAGGTATGTACAATGTTTTTAGGAATGGCACAAAGGTCTCTTTCTTCAATAAGTGCTTTTTTGTTGTGTATCTTTGGATTATGTTGTGTTGTAAATAAATCCAAACAATTTTAAAAGCCATTCTTTTTTAAATCTCCTCATTCTTTGTGCAAGGGTGGTCAGAATGATGGGCCC
This sequence comes from Scardinius erythrophthalmus, assembly GCF_964197995.2. Lineage (NCBI taxonomy): Eukaryota > Metazoa > Chordata > Actinopteri > Cypriniformes > Leuciscidae > Scardinius > Scardinius erythrophthalmus. Next base: position 16,509,158 of record NC_138221.1, read on the forward strand.
TGATAAGCTCCTAATAGGGCCATTAGGGAGGTTCTTTGTCTTTCTCAGGTGTGGAAAGCTTTCATATTAATGAGGTGATCCGCCCCTTCGCATATTGCTTTCTAACACAAAACACGTCGTAAATTTTTTAAATCAATATATTGTCTTCTCTGAATGAGCAGTCAGGGTGATTCTCACATAGTTTTAGAGCAAATATTCTAGGCTACGTGATACAATTTTCAAAAGTCTTGTGAAGAAATAATCAGTATGGGTTTCATGACCTTATTTCAGTGAGAATTTATTTTTGTATTTTCACAAACCACGCATAAATGTCATTATCTCAAAACTACAAACTTTTACATACATGCTGCTGATATATTATTGTAGCAGAGTTTGTGCTGAATACAGTGTAATTAGACTTTAGCCATGAAAATGTCACAAGTAACAGAAATAACCACAAATGTCAGAGCATGTCAGAACACCTCCAGGGCCCAGAAAACAGCTCAGACCTCAGAGGGTTAAACTTGCTCATTTTGAAGAAACTGCTGCCCATTTATTTTGTGAATACATTTAGGGTTGATTAAAGTTAAAGTAACCCTACTAATGTGACCCACCGTTTTATCCTTACAATATTATTTATTTTTATTACGAAATCCCAAAATGGTCATCTCGTGAATGTTGTTAATTTCTTTATTTTATATCCAAACATTTTTACCCACAAGCAAAAGTGGCTAACTGCTTTATGTTTTCCTCTTTTTCTTGTTGAATTTAACTCTCGTTTCATCCCTCAGGCCTAGGCCTATAAATATATTTTTTTTAAATGCATTTTTAAATGTATTATAATGAATTATTTAAGAAAAAATATATTAAAATATTCAACCTTGTACTAGGTAAAAAATCTGTAAAAAATCTCATATTATGTATGCAAACCCATGATATATATATATATATATATATATATATATATATATATATATATATATATATATATATATATATATATATATATATATATATATACTCACCTCATAACATCAGTAACTCAACAGCCCTACCTAGAACGGGTTTCCTCAGCGTTTGTAATGTCTGCACAAAGGGCAGCTGTGCAAAGATTTGCCTTTGGAGAAAACTGTTGATTTTATACTCAAAAAAAATTTAAGTATCATTAATATTAAAAATTAATATTACCCCTGAATGAATTGCATTGATATCCCACCCCAAAACATACAATAATAACAACGATAAATGCTGACCAATACTTATGTTACTTTTTACTGAAAATAGTAGTAAAAAGTATATAGTGAACATATCTACATTTGCATTCAAACAATTAAATAAAGCATTAATTAAATAATTATATTGTATTTACTGACAATAAATTAGTAAAAGAATGAATGAAAGTCACCATCACACAATAAACAAATGCATATACAAGTCAACACATGAAACAAAGCTTTATTCAAACTACAATCATGTATGTAGGCTGAAGGTGCTGAGGTTGTTGCGTGTTGTGTTGTGCTTCAGAATCTGAGGCAATAAGGGCAGGTGGAGTGATGGAGGGACTCGTAAGGGCAGGAGGAGTGATGGAGGGACTCGTAAGGGCAGGAGGAGTGATGGAGGGACTCATGGCACCATCTCCAGGATTCAGCTCTGGGCTCCTCATCCTCAGCACTCACACCAGCCTGCTGACATTTCAGATTCTACAAAATGCACAAACATAACACAAAATCAGTCATTTTAACCACACAATGTCATATGATTTCAGTATTATTTAGAAGACAAAACCACTTTTTTTTTCACAAACGCCGCCCTCATCTTCCCTTGCAGGTCCTGCTCCACCACAAAAGCTGTGCAGCTAATGCACAGAAATCAAGAATGAGAAAAGTGCTGTAATAGCTCTGTTTGAAATTACAATAATTAGTTATTGTTATTAATTTCTGTGGTATACTCACTCAAAGCCTTTGATGGCAGGATTCAGCTTCATGAGCCACTCTCCACCGGATAAAAACACATCTGTTCATCTGACCCTGTAACATCCAGACAAGATTCACATTACCTCTGTGATTTATGAACTTGTTTTAACTTTTTATCCAACATAAATGTTCCTCAATTTATCAACAGTAGGCTACTAATGGACAAATAAAATAGATAACTTATGTTTAGTTACTTTATAGATTTGTACTACATAATAGCACACATTCATCACTCAGATGTCTATTTCATGTTGTGATGTGCTCTTCTGCAATACTTAGGGGAGAGTGGGGTGATTTGTGCCAGGGGGGGGAAGTAGTTCCACCCCTTGTTCTGGAAAACCATAGAATAATTTGGTCATGTGTCCACATCATTTTGAAAAGCAATCAATTTTACTCATCCTCCAAAGAAGAGAGATACATGGCATGAGAGTTAAGCACATTTTAGTGCAAAAAACTGTTTTTTCCCTTTCAAAGTAAATTTTCTATGATTAAGGTTTTTTGATTGTAGTGTCTGAACAATTATAGACAAGTTTGAAAACATTTCACACATGTTTTAGTGCTTTAGTAGGCTACACAATGAGTCTATACAGTTAGCATGATGTTAGCTCTTAACTGCTGGATCATGCTAATTATTCACACTTGTGGGTCTGGGGTGATTTGTGCCAAAGGGCATGGGGTAAGTTGCGCCAGATCCAGACCACCTAGAGACCTACATACTCACAGGGGGTAATCTTGAGAAGTGAGGAGATGGGCATGCCTCATCAGTGTTTGACTTAGGCCTACCTGCTATTTGTTTAATTTAGCTAACACTGATTTCAGTTTTGAGTTTGCACTATGTTAATAAAGAGAAGTTTTATTCAGTTTTTAAGTGGCCTAAGTCACAATAGGATGTTTAGAAATTAGCCTAGTAACTTTATTCTTATGTTACATAATTGACAGACAGTGTTCTGTCAACAGGCATCTATTGCCAAAGCCTTTTTTGCCTGAAATGAATCACAAATATCATATATTGTGTTGCTATGGTGCTCTAAATGGTTGCTAGGGCGTAGCTTGATAGCTTCACAATGATCCTGAGAGACTGATTGGTCGTCTGAGTAAAATGAGCCCGCCCCCTTGTCTCTGTGACACTGTGATCCAGAGTTGTGTTCAATACAAAATCCCTATGCAATTGACCATAGTAGGAAAAACGCATGCTATGGTATTCCAGGGTGACAATATCTAAATAAACCTTAAATTAGTCATTTTGTATTGAATTTGTCTTGCTTTCATATAGCATACGGTTCATAACAGTAAAATGTTCTGTTTTACTTCAGAAAGCACTGGCACAATTTACCCCAACATATTTCCCCAAAAGGCACAACTTACCCCGCACCAGGGGCAAGTTGTGCCATGAGACCACTTTTTTCCCAAAAGCTATATTTCTGAAACTATTTATTTCAGATCCAAAGTTATTATTCTTAGGGATGCACAACATCCTGAAATACATGTACATCCTTAAGTTGAAGGCATTACTGTCATGGCCTCACTTTAAAGTCACTTTGAGTAAAAACTGGCACAACTCACCCCACTCTCCCAAGATTTTCCTGTCAGAAGTAAATAGACATTTAAAATAAGCGTCTTTAGGATATATATATGGTTTATGTAAATCCACTTTAGAGACGTAACTTACGTGTCCTTACTGGAGCTGGCCTGTTAGCTAACGTTATACATAATAAAACGTGTTTTTACAGCAAAATCACAACTATACTACACTGTGTAACGTCTTTACACCTTCAACAATTCAACAGTTTACTCTACAGTAGTTCAACACATGCAATTTTAACACAAGGACCCGTGTTTACTCACATTTGAAAGCACCCGCGTCGCTGATCTCTGCGATGTTTGATAATGACGTATCCTCTCGCGTGGCCTCCTGGGATAGAAAAGTATTCATCTTCGAGCTCTTCAAAATCTGGGTTGAAGCAGTAAGCCATCCGGGAACTTCTCGCCTACTCTTTTATGAGTACTGAGGTTTCGGACATACTACTCCGTTCACGTACTGTTTTCCCCTACTACAGTCAGGTCCATAAATATTGGGACATTGACACAATTCTAATCTTTTTGGCTCTATACACCACCACAATGGATTTGAAATGAAACGAACAAGATGTGCTTTAACTGCAGACTTTCAGCTTTAATTTGAGGGTATTTACATCCAAATCAGGTGAACGGTGTAGGAATTACAACAGTTTGTATATGTGCCACCCACTTTTTAAGGGACCAAAAGTAATGGGACAGATTAACAATCATAAATCAAACTTTTACTTTTTAATACTTGGTTGCAAATCCTTTGCAGTCATTTACAGCCTGAAGTCTGGAACGCATAGACATCACCAGTTGCTGGATTTCATCCCTGGTGATGCTCTGCCAGGCCTCTACTGCAACTGTCTTCAGTTCCTGCTTGTTCTTGGGGCATTTTCCCTTCAGTTTTGTCTTCAGCAAGTGAAATGCATGCTCAATCGGATTCAGGTCAGGTGATTGACTTGGCCATTGCATAACATTCCACTTCTTTACCTTAAAAAACTCTTTGGTTGCTTTCACAGTATTCTTTGGGTCATTGTCCATCTGCACTGTGAAGCGCCGTCCAATGAGTTCTGAAGCATTTGGTCACAACATGCTTTTCTTCACAACATTTGGCCAGATCAAGAACACTCTCCAGGAGGTAGGTGTATGTGTGTCAAAGTCAAAAATCAAGAGAAGACTTCACCAGAGTGAATAAAGAGGGTTCACCACAAGATGTGAACCATTGGTGAGCCTCAAAAACAGGAAGGCCAGATAAGAGTTTGCCAAACAACATCTAAAAAAGCCTTCACAGTTCTGGAACAACATCCTTTGGACAGATGAGACAAAGATCAACTTGTACCAGAGTGATGGGAAGAGAAGAGTATGGAGAAGGAAAGGAACTGCTCATGATCCAAAGCATACCACCTCATCAGTGAATCATGGTGGTGGTAGTGTCATGGCGTGGGCATGTATGGCTGCCAATGGAACTGGTTCTCTTGTATTTATTGATGATGTGACTGCTGACAAAAGCAGCAGGATGAATTCTGAAGTGTTTCGGGCAATATTATCTGCTCATATTCAGCCAAATGCTTCAGAACTCATTGGACGGCGCTTCACAGTGCAGATGGACATTGACCCGAAGCATACTGCAAAAGCAACCAAAGAGTTTTTTAAGGTAAAGAAGTGGAATGTTATGCAATGGCCAAGTCAATCACCTGACCTGAATCCGATTGAGCATGCATTTCACTTGCTGAAGACAAAACTGAAGGGAAAATGCCCCAAGAACAAGCAGGAACTGAAGACAGTTCTGGCAGAGCTTCACCAGGGATGAAACCCAGCAACTGGTGATGTCTATGCCTTCCAGACTTCAGGCTGTAATTGACTGCAAAGGATTTGCAACCAAGTATTAAAAAGTAAAAGTTTGATTTATGATTGTTAATCTGTCCCATTACTTTTGGTCCCTTAAAAAGTGGGTGGCACATATACAAACTGTTGTAATTCCTACTCCGTTCACCTGATTTGGATGTAAATACCCTCAAATTAAAGCTGAAAGTCTGCAGTTAAAGCACATCTTGTTCGTTTCATTTCAAATCCATTGTGGTGGTGTATAGAGCCAAAAAGATTAGAATTGTGTCAATGTCCCAATATTTATGGACCTGACTGTATATAGTAGGAAAGTAGGAATATTCGGACGCACTATAAGTATATGTACGCCCGAATCTCGCGATAATTAGTACGTCACTCTGGTAATTCTCGCCTACTCTTTTATGGATACTAAGGATTCGGACATACTTATTCGCTCGCCTAATGCTTTTTCCATACTATATAGTAGGGAAGTATGCGGTTTCGGACGCAGCCACTGTCTATGCTTTGATCATCCACCGCAGGCCCGGCGTCAAGGGGGGGCTTGGGGGGGCTTAGCCCCCCCTAAGATGATCTCAAGCCCCCCTTGCGGTGATCTGAATGATGATTATGTGACTGAGCGTTCGTGCAGGGTTCGCCTAAACACTTTATGAATAAGATAACAATAAACGAGAACTGCCTGAACTGTTCTTTACTTTAGGCTATTAAACGTCTTTTCACACACACGTGAGAGGAAAATCCGAAGACCGTGACACCCCAAGTACGCAATGCATGACCTTAATTGCCTATCTACTAGCCCCGAGGTTAAAATGCATTGCACACATAGAACGAGCGCCAGCACATCCAGAATTAATGTGCATAGATATACACAATCAAACATAAGGTCTGTTACAATTATTAGGCTACTTTTATTATCAAATCAATATTAGGCTACAATTAATTAGCCCCGCAATAATCTCATAGCGCATCACTGCATAACCGACGCGCAGCGATGAAGATGTTATATTAGTCCTCATTTAAAAAACAACGTGTTTAACATGAAATAATTCTCATTTTTTTCACCATGGGCCACAAGAGAAATTTTAAGAAAATAAATTAAGGTTAGGCCTATACGTTATCAGCACATGTTAAGTAGATTCAGCTCTCATCGGTCAGTTTTTAGTTTCACTTATAGTGAAAAATTGAATGGGATTTGATAGTACTTCTCCACCGACATAACTCACCTTCGCTCAAAGTGCTCGCCTTCATAGTTTAAAATGCAAACATGGCAAATGTTGCGACGTGACGTTTTTCTTTTTCAACAATTGCGCAGAATGATGGACAACAATCACATTTCGCCGCGATATCCCCACGAAATATTTCCAATCACATTTCGCGCACGTCTTATTACCCCCCCCCCCGTCACGCAAGCCCACCTAAAAATTGTAAAAGCCCCCCCAAGTAGTTTGTCCTGGAGCCGGGACTGATCCACCGTTGGCGGCCGATGACGTCACCGCGCGCGCCGTCTCTTCCGTCATTGAGTTTCAGCGGGTGCTTCTCAATATCCCTCCTCGTCTCCTCTCTCCTCCGTCCTCCATCCTATGACCCGGAAACCGATCGAGCACAGCCATCTTGAAGAACATCTCAATTCTCTAATTGCACCGCGAGGAGTCGAGGATTGAGGAGTCAGGACATCATATAGGTAGACGCCCTATCGACCGCTACTGCCTATTGGCACGGACGAGCCGTGGGGCCGCCATCTTAAACCGGTCAACCGCTCCGCTCAGTGTAATCTGTTTGCCAGGTGTCAGCACATTTAATTAATCATATCTCACTGAATACCGAACCGATTTTCACGCGGGTTTTTTTGCTGCAAACGTCATACATGTAGCTATGATACAGGACACATTGCATATTTTACAGTTTTTTACAATCACTTTGCTACTATTTTCAGAACCTTGATGTCATTTTTCAAAACTCTAGACACAAAACTCAAAACGGTTATCACTTGTAACACAGGCTATCTAATGTTCAAAACATTGCATTGTGTATTCACATCTTTAAAGAAATCTTGCACTTGCACAATCATTGGTTCAAAAAACTAATTTACTGTGAAATACCGTTGAGACATAACTATAGATCACCCACACACAAGCAACTGATAGTTTCATTGTGTCATTGTTCGTACAATCATTAAATATTGTAGAACAAAATAGGTGATACAGGTTTCATTATGGCACTACATGTACAGTAAATACATCTCTGTAAAGGCACTGCAGTAGTAGAGAGAATACTACAGTGGAATCATTGAACAAAGTTTGTAATATATTGATGCAAAACACTACAGTACAATCACAACATAGGTTTATTTGAATCAAAGCAAAAAATAATTAGCTATGAAATAGAAAAGAAAAGACAGTACTGTAAAACATCAAATGCAGTGTTCCTCAACTTGCTTGCTTGTATTGTAAGAAACAGAACAGGAGTGATGATCTATACAGTGCAGTGCTGTCAATACTGTACATAGTCTGAAAAGGTAGTACAGTGTTTGGGACCATAGACACAGTGTCTGATGAAGCAGTATGATCAAATATTAGGCTACATCCATGGATATTGTAGTCTAATTGGTTCATGCTCCATGCTAATTGGTGACAATGAATATCGTTATCTTGAAACTTTCATGATTTGCAGTTTTTTACAATCACTTTGCTACTATTTTCAGAACCTTGATCTCATTTTTCAAAACTCTAGACACAAAACTCAAAACGGTTATCACTTGTAACACAGGCTGTCTAATGTTCAAAACACTGCATTGTGCATTCACATCTTTAAGGAAATCTTGCACTTGCACAATCATTGGTTCAAAAAACAAATTTACTGTGAAATACCATTGAAACATAACTATAGATCACCCACACACAAGCAACCGATAGTTTCATTGTGTCATTGTTCGTACAATCATTAAATATTGTAGAACAAAATAGGTGATACAGGTTCCATTATGGTACTACATGTACAGTAAATACATCTCTGTAAAGGCACTGCAATAGTAGAGAGAATACGACAGACAGTGGAATCATTGAACAAAGTTTGTAATATATTGATGCAAAACACTACAGTACAATCACAACATAGGGTTATTTGAATCAAAGCAAAAATAATTAGCTATGAAATAGAAAAGAAAAGACAGTACTGTAAAACATCAAATGCAGTGTTCCTCAACTTGCTTGCTTGTACTGTAAGAAACAAAAGAGTGATTATCTATACAGTGCAGTGCTGTCAATACTGTAAATAGTCTGAAAAGGTGGTACAGTATTTGGGACCATAGACTGATGAAGCATTATGATACAAATATTACAGTAGGCTACATCCATGGATATTGTAGTCTAATTGGTTCATGCTCAATTAGCGTGGAGCAAGGACCAATTAGACTACAATATCCATGGATCGTTATCTTGAAACTTTCATGATTTACTGTAAACATGGAAGATTGTTTGTCTGTTTCCATACAACTATGCATTCAGAGTAATGCAATAGTTTCTTATCATTTTGAGCAGTTGTATCAATTGATAGTTAGATCAATGTAAGGAATGAATAGACACTCATTTGAAATGTAATGTGTGAATTGCCTTTTGAAATAGTAGTACTTTGATGTTAAGTTGTGTCATATTGAACAGGTGATTTTTGTTGAATGAACAAATGATCTAAGTTTTATGTGTATTGTATCCAAGCAATTGAGAAAAGGGTTAGAGTTTTGAAAAATGTGCATTTTGATCATTGGTTGTGAGTTTTGTGTCTAGAGTTGTGAAAAATGACATCAAGGTTCTGAAAATAGTAACAAAGTGATTGTAAAAAACTGTATTCACAAAATACAATCAATAGTACGGTAATGTTAAATGTTAAATCTAACTTGTGAAAAGTAATCCCAGAGCGATGGTCCGCCGATTTGAGCAGGAATATGCTGCACAGTGCTCTGGCGTCTACTGCTGCTATGCAACGCAAATAGGAGTATGACCGGTTTAAGATGGCGGCCGCATTTCTTGCGCCCAGCGGCCAATAGGGCGTCTAGCTATATATGATGTCTATGGTCAGGAGGCTTCCTGAGGAGTCGTGAGCGAGGATACACAGGTGGATCCTATGCGGAAGAGTTTTATCGACTAAAACGTGACGCACGTATAAGATCTCCTCCCCCTTCACATCGGCCACAATAATTTTGATTTATACTTTACTTTTGCAGTTTATATAAACCACACACCTCACATATTTCAACAGGGTATCTTTCTTTATTATTATTTATTATGAATTTCTTAAATAAACAAATTTCAACAACATGAGGGCAGATCCTCTGAGCGCTGCTGATGACGCGGTGAAGTGACGCTCGAGTGATCAAGGATTCCAATGTATCCACGACTTTCCCGAACTCTGACCTTTCCCGTGATCGCTATGGCAACGTAGAACAAGCCGGTAACGAACTTCTGGTTTACGTTAGCCAGCCTGAAGATACCGCTATCAGAGAGCCTCAACAAGCCCAAACAATTTGCTTGGATAATGAGGAGTAGAGCTTAGATCGGGCCCAAAAAATCAAGCCCCACCCTACCTGAGCCCGTTGTGTCCGAGCCCGGCCCGACACATTAACTGTAATTATGAGCCCGAGCCCAATTTAGATCCAATCATTTTTAATACGTGGGCCGTTATAACCAGGGGCGGCGCCAGATATTTTTTTTTAACGTGTGCTGAGGGGGTGCTATATATATTATATGTATATAAATAATTTTAATAAATGAGCAAAAATTGGCCACTTAATATTTAACTATTTTAATGATCACAATTAAAGTATTAATTTTATTAAATTGAACAAGCACAACATTCGGCATTCAATCAAATATTATTAAAGATTTATCATTATTAATAATGTTATTTCAACACAATATCTCGTTATTTCGACATCATATGTGTGCCGAGTGTGCGTGCAATAAGCAAGATGTGCATTTGTAAATCCAGTGACACGCGTGCATTGATTTTTATTAATGAACTATAGTGTTTTCTGTCAGTGTCTGCTGCAAAGATGAAGATGATCATGGTGTTCACTTTTCATAATCAACATAGATGGAAAAAATTACATTATAATATTTGAACAAATATGAAACTAAATGCTCTTATTTAATGGCTACAACAAATATATTAGGCCAACATACTCTCTATTTGTACAAATTGCTGCACATTCAAGTTAATTCTCGAATTAATTTTCAAATTATTGAAAACAATAAACATACCACTTAAAAATATATATACGGTTGTACTGCAGTTTTTTCTAAGTAGCGTTACAAGAAACACTCTTTCTGCGTAGAGGGTCCGTTTATGTTGGAAACAACTCCCATTCATAAAATCCTTCAGTTTTCGCGTGTTGTTTGTGCACCTGACAACGGTACACGTTGAGCCACAAGGAGCCATTGCTTATCTGTCAGCATTACTACTTGTCAGTAATCAGTTTCACCCGTTTGTAACGCGACGCGAGTATCCCTTGTGTGCAAGCTTCATTAAGCGTTACGCTAAACCGGAATTGAGATACCGGCAACAGGAAGTATCGAGTGTCATGGCGACGCCCATTAAGACTCGCAGGAAAGTTGTGGATACAAAAAGCTTTCATTCGATCCCTCCGTCCTCGCGGAGTAGGGGGAGGCTGCAGACCTGGAGCCGGTAGATCTACGCCCCAGCCATCAGTTTTACGCCCCAGCAGTTTTACGCCCCTGCTTTTCCAGATGCGTCCAGTAGGGGGAGCCTGTACAGCGACACGAATTGAGGTATATTAAATAATCTGCTAAAGTTATTTGTTTAGCAACATAGACTGTAAAAAAAATGCAATGATGCAACATTTATTATTTATAAACGATTAGCTTGATAGAGCTAGGTAGATATCAATTCATTTCTATTTATCAATGGATGGCCTATAATTTATTTCGAGAGACAAAAAGTTCTGGACAGTCAGGTTAAACTTAGCTAAGTAACCACGTGCAAGTTTAGCTGCCCCTAGTCTTCTCTACTCACTTTCAAAATTAACTTTCTTTTGAATTTTCTTTTGTTGCCTGTCTTTATCTTGCGTGAGATGGCCTCTTCTGGTAAGACTCTGTTTACTCCTTTCTGGATTGAGTTTCTTATTGAAAATTAGATGATCTAACTATCTAATTTATGTCTAAATATAAATTTTTCTTAAAATAGCTTACTGATCTGGACTAAAATGTAGGCTGTGTGCACTTAATGCAGGATATATCATACTCTGTCTTTACCAAGTTCTCTTTAACTTGCATGTGTGTTTGCTTTAGCTACTTAAGGAAATGAAAATCTCCCTCTTTCTCTCTAAACTTGTATAAACTATAAACACCCATCTCTTTTTTTAACTGCATTCCAAACCAATAGCTTCTCTAGTAATTAAATAACTTACAGAGACATACATGGACATGTTTTTAATGTCATTTTCAATTTTCTCTGCACAGTCCATCATCAGTGGCCAAAAGAAAAGCGTCTTGACACTTTTTCCAAAAGTGTTCCCAACAAGTGCCTGTGCCGTTGTACTTTGAAGATCAGGAGCAAATTGATGCAATACACACTGACCTGACATAAATTCTGGGCAGCACACCCACACACACTGTGACAAGATCAAATTCACCATGGATGTCCTTTTTACATTTTCTTAATGTTTATTTTTCTTATTATGAAATACACAGATATGTAACTCAAATTAAAAAGGCAGTTTGTGTTCTCGTACGGTAACACTTTCTTTTATGTGGTCTGTGACTCTTATAGTGGGTCTACAGTGATTCTGCAGGGTCTCCAATAAGTCTTATAGTTTATCTCAGTTGCTTTGGTGCATTTCTCAGATCACAACTGAAATCACATCATCTTAAGTTGTCACTGGTGCACATTTCTCATTATTTTATACTTTATACAAATTGCAAATGCTTCGGTACATTCATGCAAGAACTGATAATGTACAACTGTCTGCTGTTTCCTACATTATCAACTCTTTATGTCATGTTGATCAAAATATAGGCCTATTATACTATTTCTCTGATGAATTGTCATACTTCTCAAAACATAGGCATTAGTTCCTTACATAAGTCATTAAATGCAAAATGGTTGAGTTGTCATAAACTGTTAAGCATGTTTTCAATACATTTCTATTAGACTTTATTTTGTAAATGTGTCCTGAATTGATGAATTGCAGAGGTGTATTTAGAATTTCACTAATGAAGGAAATAATGAATTGATAACTTAGGAAGCAGCAAGGCAATTCATAATCAATTGCATGAATTTACCAAAGCATTGGCAGTTTGTTCAAAAGTAGTTATGAGAATTTCAGTAGTGATCTGAGAAATGTCCCAAAAAATTAAGGATTCAGGAATTATATTCAAAATTTAACAGTGAGTCCTGCTGCTTGTGAATTTGACAAGACCAAATTCACCATGGATGTCCTTTTTACATTTTTTTCAATATTTAAATGTTTTTTATCATGAGCAGAAGCACTTTGACAGGAGGATAGAAAAAAAAGTTAAAGAAGAGTGGCAAGCCAAAGGGGAGTCATCTACAGGAGTCATCATAATTCATAAATGGTGTTGATAAATAATGTTTTTGTGAACAACAATATTGTCTCTTTCTTCTAAATGGCCCTCGGAATTTTAGAAAAGGGTTCAATTGTGTTTGTCTTCATAAAATGCTATAGGACACTGTTTTGTAGCTGTATGATGACCAATAGTAAATAGTACAGCAGATATTTAATCGAGGATCCATATGATTACACGGTGCTGTATGTCTAATGGGCTAAATATGGTTAATATCTAAATGTAACTTTATATAAATTCACAACAACATATTTCACTCAGTCTCCTGTATATAAAAACATACAGTGAATATTCTATATTCAATTTTCAATGAACTATTCTACAGGTCATATACAAATATTCTACAGTAGGTCATATATCATTACTTGTCATCTGATCCACCTGTGTCCATTATTAATTTTTTAATTCACAAAAATAGTCTTCTGTAGGCTGAATAAAACAAACAGTCATCTGTAGGCTGAGTGAAGCGAGTGAAACCAACTGAATATCTACAGATATTTTAATCCATAGTGCAGATCTACACTGTAACGTTTATATTTAAATTAACAAAAAAACACAAAATTGGGCAAAGTCTATGAACGGGACGGTTATTAATGTGTAAGTTTTGAGCGTCGATTTAATGGTGTTATTTCGCAGTATATCCCCCTACTGGACGCATCTGGAACAGCAGGGGCGTAAAACTGCTGGGGCGTAAAACTGCCATGGGGCGTAGATCTACCGGCTCCAGGTCTGCAGCCTCCCCATATAGTCCTCGCGTCTTTTCCTTGCAGCCTTCCCTCGCATCCTACAGGGGGCGGAGCTGAGACGCGAGGAAAGGAAGCGAGGAGAGGAAACGAGGATGCACAAATAAGAATTGAGAAGCACCCAGCGTCTAGTCTTCTGAGGCGAGGAGAGCAGTTCACGGTATTTCTCATATTTACACAACCATCACACAGACTTTATACAGTTTGATTAAGCGACAGGCTCATTTCTGTGTTGTTTTCATCGATCACAGCGATACTTGTGCGTCTTTTCTGGCGTCTTCCTACTGAAATAAACATTTAGTGCAGCAGCAGCGAGCATGAGGAGAATATGTTGAGTTCATTCAGACCTGAGCGATTTTGTGTTCGTTTGTGTGATTGTCTCGATGTTTGGAGTGAGAACTGTTACTGAATGTCAAGTCAAAAGTTGAAGTTTGAGGTCTGTGAGGGGAATTGATGCTGCCGTTTTATTTTAACTTTAACAAATTAAATGTGTTACTCCATATTGTTAATATACTGGAGCATATGTCTAAATACTTCACATTGAGCTCGTATAGGATTACAATTTTTAGGATCATTGTCGGTTTTGATCTAATAACATTAGTGCAATAAATGTACTACAAAATAAAAATATATATGTGGAGTTCATTCAGACCTGTGCGATTTTGTGGTCGTTTGTGTGATTGTCTCGTCAAGTCAGATGTCAAAGTCAGTTTGAGATCAGTGAGGAGAATTGATATGGGAATCAATCCCAATAAATCAGGTGAAAATCAAATAATTCAAAAATCAAGTGTCATACTGGAACAGAGACTGCTAAATGCTTTACATTGAGCCTATAATGATCCACATGAGACATTAAATTAATACTAATAAATGGGTCAATGACGTATAAGGATTTTCAACAGGCCAATTTTAAAATACGAAAATTAACAATATATATTGCAATTGTTCAATCATTAATGTTGTGTACATATAAATTCAAATAAAAATGTTTTAATCAAGTGATTTTAGTGTTTTTTCATCTAGATGAATTGTCCATAGGCTTAAAAAATGTCATGTGTGGAAACCGTGATTTATCTTAAAATTAATTAATTTCCTTAACATAAATGTATTTTTTTTTACATGTTCTCAGTAATTAAAGTGTTTAAAAACAGAGTATTTGAATTTCTTTTGAGTTTTTGTTTATAATGATCTCATATTTTTGTTCTGCAATTTCAGTCGCCTTCTAAAATGCAGTTAATAGACTTATATTTCCTGTAAATCGCATAAAACTGATAGAAATGTTATAAAATTGATAAAATATAATTTACTGAAGCATACTGTATCAGTGATTCATATTTCAGCCACAGAAATAAGCTATTTTATTTTACATTTAATACAGTGATAGCTTTTATTGGTCGCACCACATGATAAGTGGTCGCTCCAAATGACACAACCTTAGCCTATATAGTTAAAAATATATTTTAAGAGATCAATGAACAATACATTTTATACAATTTTTTTTTTTATTTAAACCAGATTTTATACAAATTTCACAGAATTTTCCTGAACATAAACATTTTATAAACTCACTATTATAAAAAAAAAAAATCAGTTCACAAACACAAGTGCACTATTTAATTTAACTTGACTTAGAATTTCTTTCTAACAAATAATAATGTTGTAGATAGAAATTATTTCATAAAAGTATTGTATACAGGTAACATTTGGGGTCAATAGTTTTTTTTAAAGTAATTAATACTTTATTAATCATGGACACATTCAGTGTCACATTCAGGGGCAGACTATAATGTCCCGAAAGATTCTATTTCAAATAAATGCTGTTCTTTTGAACTTTATATTCATCAAATAATCCTGACATATAAAATGTATCACAGTTTCCCAAAAAAATATGAACATTGATAATAATCAGAAATGTTTCTTGAGCAGCAAATCATTAGTGACCTTGGATCACAAAACCAGTCACCAGTCGCACAGGGTATTTGTGGCAATAGCCAACAATACATTGTATGGGTCAAAATTATCGATTTTTCTTTTATTCCAAAAAATCATTAGGATATAAAATAAAGATCATGTTTTATATTTTGTAAATGTCCTACCATAAATTTATAAACATTTATTTTTGTGAGTGAATATAGCAATATCGCAAACATAAATGGACAACTTTAAAGGAGATTTTCTCAATGTTTCGATTTTGTAGCACCCTCAGATTCCAGATTTTCAGTTGTATCGGCCAAATATTGTTCTATCTTAACAAATCATACATCAATGGAAAGCTTATTTATTCAGCTTTCATATGATGTATAAATCTCAATTTCAAAAAATTTACCCATGTGACATTGACCCATTGAGTGGTTTTGTGGTCTAGGGTTACATATTACAATTATTTATGAAGGATCACGTGACACTGAAAACTGGAGTAACGATGCTGAAAATTCAGCTTTGATCACAGCAATAAATTACAGTTTACTATATATTCACATAGAAAACAGATATTTTAAACTGTAATAATATTTCACTCTTCTCCTATCAAGGTACTCTGCTCTTGCTGCAGGGTTAGAATGTTTTCGCTTAGCAGTGGCATCTGGTAAAATAGATTAAAATAGTTTTAAATAAATAAATAGGCAATGATAAATACACTACTAATAAATGCATTATTACTAAACTGAAATTACATGCTCTATTTTTGTTGTTGTTGCATTTTTCTCATATTGTACAAAGAGTAAACACAAACTGTCTGAAATCTATAAAAAATATCCCAAATTGCATAAAAATCTATTCCAAATGATACTAAAGTAAAGTACTTTTTTATATAAACCGTCAATTGAATATAAAAGCATAAAACTGCCAATCTAGGTAGAGATGTTCCGATACCCTTTTTCCCTCCCCGATACCGATTCCGATACCTGGACTCAGGGTATCGGCCGAGACCGAGTACTGATCCGATACCTGGGTGTGTATCTTTACAGCTGCAATTACTAGCCCTGTATGAATTGATATAGCCTAATTATTTTATGGTGTGCTTCAGACTAATCCCTTAATAAAACATGAACAAATACATACAGTGAACTAGAGTATTTTTATTATCTGACATACATTTCACAGCAATATATTATTTATTTGAAGAAGAACTTCAAATGCAGCCACACATCTAATCCTATAAACTGAAAAAGGTATTTTAGTTTTATTTAGTTATATAACTCTATGAATAATATAAGAAAAATAATCTCTTTATAACTTGAAGTCCAGAAACAATTTTGTTAAACAAACGGCATTTCATTTTTCAAATACATAGGTTAAAAAAAAGAAAAGAAAAAAAAGTACAACAGTAACTTGTACTCAATCCAACGTTAGTCCTTTAAATAAGTGCAGCCACAATGTAGTGAAATAAGAGACTTGAGTATAAATAAACCTCAACTAAAGATGTCAGTAGTAAAGCTGATTGTTTTCACATCTTTTAGTTTACATGAAATGTGTTTACGCACTATCTCGAATAGGGAACGCTGTTTCAGATGTATTTGCGTCCAGTCAAACTGTACCGGGGCTCCAAATGTTCAATTAAGCGGCGAAATCCATTGTTTTCGATGACTGAACAGCGGCTGGTCATCCAGAATAATAAACTCGATAATTTTGTTGGATGTATCGCTCGTTGGCTGTCTTTTGAAAACTTTTCTCTTGGTTTGAATGAAGCTTCCAGAGATTGTTGATTCTGGCGCGGCTCATCCTTCTCTGTCCTTGCGTTTATGTAACCGTCGTGTTCTGCGGGGTGACGCGTCTTCAAATGCTTTATTAAGTTACTCGTGTTGAAGTTGCTTCTTCTTGTGCCACCCCTCGAAATTATTACAGTATGGCATATGAGACATGTCGCCGTTTTAATGGCTGGTTGGTCCAGTCTGAGATACTCATAGGAAATACTGCCAAACAGCGGACGTACTGCCAGTGCGGGTTTTCATTTCTTCTTCGCTGCTCTAAACAGTGGTTGCTTGTGGCAACAGCACAACTTCCTGCGTTGCCACATGCAACCACTGTTTAGAGCAGCGAAGAAGAATTGATCTCCGATTTGCCGCGTTAAGCAAAGCTAGCGTGCTTAACTAGGTAATGTTATTGTTTAAGAAAATGGTATCGGATCGGTACATGGGTACAAGTACTCGCCGATACCGATGCCAGGATTTTGATTGGTATCGGCGGCATTTCCGATACTGGTATCGGAATCAGAACAACTCTAAATCTAGGACATATATCTATCATGGAAAACAGTCTGCAGTGGTCACACCACATGATATTTGGTCGCACCACGTGATATTTTCAAATTCAGTCATAATTTACAGGCACAGAATTGGCCACCTAAACAAAACAAGATAGCTTGCCAAAAAAGGTCACTATGAAATTTATAATAAAAATATATATGTGACCCTGGATCAAAAAACCAGTCACATGTCGCACGGGTATATTTGTGGTAATAGCCAACAATACATTGTATGGGTCAAAATTATCGATTTTTCTTTTATGCCAAAAATCATTAGGCTCTTAAGTAAAGATCATGTTCCATGAAGATGTTTAGTCAATTTTCTACCGTAAATATATAAAACATTTATTTTTATGAGTGAATGCAGCACAATCGCGAACATAAATGGACAATTTTAAAGGCGATTTTCTCAATGTTTAGATTTTTTTTGCACCCTCAGATTCCAGATTTTCAAATAGTTGTATCTCGGCCAAATATTGTCTTAACCTAAGAAACCATACATCAATGAAAAGCTTATTTATTTAGCTTCCATATTATGTATACATCTAAATTTCAGAAAATTGACCCATGTGACTGGTTTTGTGGTCCAGGGTCACATATTTGTAGAAATAACTTTAATATTATTTTTTTTTTTAGGTCATACCTAGGGATGTCAACGATTAATCGACGATCGATTAATTGTCGATAATACATTTAATCGATACAACTTATCGATCATCGATTAAGCAGGTCTTCATGCGCGTACGCGCTGCTCAACCGCGAAACATGTAAAGCGAGCGAGCCGGAGTTATGTTTGGGACCATTTTACACCTTCATCATGACTATAAGTTTGCGTGTGCATTCGCAGCCTTTTGTTTTGTGCAAATGTAAGTTGTAATACTATTTATTTTGTGTATGCCTATCTATTTCTGATTTATCTCACATTGGATGCATTTGGTTAAGAATTAACTCTGTAGTAAAGCGTCAGCTTCAGCGCGCGCAGCTCAAACGGCAGTGCACGACTAATAATGACTATTGGGACTGTAATATTACATAACATTATAAAGAGGACAATATTGTAATAAAACATTGTGAATTGTTTGGGTTTAGTTGCCGTGTCGCGTTGCTCCAGGAAGAGCGCGCCCACAACATGGGTAACGTTAGTTCAGAAAGATTGGCACGTAACTTAGTTCAAGTTCACTTTTGCATGAATTTGCGTCATTTTGTGCAGATATAATTTGTAATATTATGTTTATTTTGAATACATCTCAATAATCCTATATAGGATGCGTTTCTTTTAGATAAATAACGTGCTAGCAAAGTGCTCCAGTTTAATGGTAGCAGACTCATTCAGCGCGTGCAGTTGTTCGAGCGCGTCCACAACAGTCACACATTCTAAGCGCGTTTGAGGCGGCGTTGGAGACACGTTGTATTAGTAGTTATATTTGATTATTAAATACTTAATTTAATTATCAATCACATCAAAACATTTTACAATCCTATTAGCCCTTTATTTATATTTAAAACCATTCTCATTGATTTGGTTAGGAACATAGCGTTCTGAGCAGCATTTGCAGACCCTGTCATGCTGTTGGCCATAGCCACTGCAGTAGACGCATATCGCAGTATTAAGGCTAACGATTAATCGATTAATTGATCGTTAATTTAAATGACGATCGATCATAGGAATTTGTGAAAATTGACATCCCTATACCACATGACATCCAAATGTGGCAACTACATACCAACCATTACAAAGGTTTATTTTTTTCCAATTTGAGAGAATTACAAACCTGCTTGCTGCTTCCATGGGTCCTTGGTAAATTGGTATATAAGTCCCAACATGGTAGTTCCTTGTAGATTGTTTCAAAGCAGCTTTACAGAGATAAACATATAATTTAAGGTAACAGAGAATGTTTTGGCTTTATAGCGGTTCTTTAATAAAGTTATTTTACAGCTAAAGTTAGTTTTGATTGATTCGCTTCCGTCGCAACGATCATATGTTATTAAATTAGGGGCCGCCAAGACGACACCATTCTCTCTACACAGACTTTAAACGCGATCCTGTGAGAAACGCTGATGGCGTTCAGATGCGCATTAAGAATTGGTTCTATAGTTATGTGCGTTTGAATACATGTGTGCAGGTTTGTAATTCCCTACAAACCAAGCCTAAACAAATTACTGGTGTTTCCTTAGTTTTGATTCAGAAATTTATTTTATTTTATCAATTTGGGGTAGATACGGAAATTGAGTTTTCCCGACGACGCTTTATCTGTAGAGTGGGAAAGGGATCCTCCATAGGGAGAGACTAGTTGGCACTTCAGCACTGCGTTGTCATCGGGTCCAGGCGAAGGTCCTTCGTCAGATCTGGATACGGCAGGCTGCGGGAAAACCTCGGGATAAACAAAGACACTAAAATTAGCGTAGATGCCATTCTTCTCATGATGTAACAAGTACATCAGGATTTATGGGAAGTGTTCCCGGTTCCAGCTGACCTAATCTATGCAGCCTAATATTGAATTATAGAAGTCTATAATGTATTATGTGAAAGTTAGGTCAAGGAGATGTGTCTTTAATCTAGCTTTGAACTGACAGAGTGTGTCTGCTTCCCGGACAATGGTAGGAAGACTGTTCCAGAGTTTTGGTGCTAAATAGGGAAAGGATCTACCGCCAGCAGTCGATTTTGATATTCTAGGTATTAGTAACTGGCCGGAATTTTGAGATCGCAATAGACGTGAAGGACTATAATGCGTTAATCAAGTACTGCGGAGCTAAACCATTCAGTGCTTTGTAAGTAATCAGCAATATAAAATTGATGCGGTTTAATAGGGAGCCAATGCAGTTTTGACAGAACTGGGCTAATATGGTCATACTTCCTGGTTCTGGTAAGTACTCTCTTAGTGTTCATGTTGTAACTCTGTGTCGGTGTTGCGAGAGGCAACACTTTTGAAAGTGTCGAACTAATACTTTGAGGGTTGTTCCCATATTTACACTTTTAAAGTGCTGAAATTAAGTATATTGGTGTTGATTTCCAGATTTCAAATTTACTGTGTAGTAATTAATGTAGTTATTATAAGATCAATCTATATATTTAGATTAATTTGGACATATTATGCTGCTGTAATTATTTATCTGTAGTGGTTGATGAAGATGAGTGTCATTGTTTTGTGTTATTGATGTTTTATCCATGTCATAGTGTGAGAAATTACAGTATTGTCTTTCAATGGAGCAGTTTAACAGGCTTTTATCATGTATCCTGAGTCCTGACTCAAATAATGTGTTTCTAACAGCAAACACTCAGAATAAAGTGAGATGATCTGCTGATGATCCTGAATTGCTTGTTGAATGAGTGTTGATAGTCTGAGGCTCATCAATATTAACAGATCTGCTGAAAACACTCTTTATTTCATGACAATAGTTCCTGTTTTCACCTCATTTATTATGCTGATGTCTTCAGATCTCCTGTAAATTGACACTTAAAGCTCATTTCATTGGTGTCAGCCGACTGAAGGTATTTGTTGGCTACTATATGTACATTTAGTTCTGTGTTTATGATTTTAACTGTTTTTCTTACCATTATTTCTATTTTGAAAAATTTAAATTAGTTATATATTCTTTTATTTATTTCTAGATACCTGGGTGACAAAATTCTACGAAAATTCGTAGAAATGTGGGCGTTTACTCTTAAATTTAAAGAAAAATCCTAGTAAAGAAAAAAGTAATTCAGAAAGCATCTTAACCCTTAAAAGAGGTCTTAAGGTAAAAAATGTTAGGAGCACGGACAAGGACTTTTAAGAGGCTTAAGAGTTTCTTTAGCAGAGGAGAAAATGGCAGAAAGACGAAGAAGGAGAAGAAATGTGTTGCAAACAATGGATGACAGTGAGGTAATAAGACGCTATAGATTAGATCGTGCAGGGATCATGTTTGTGACTGATCTTATTAGAGACATGGTAACATCTCCGACACAGCACAGAAATGCCATAGCACAAGAAATTAAAGTAATCACTACATTACGATATTTGGCAACTGGGAAAATTCCATGTTTGATACATTAAAACCAACATTCAAACCACCATTTAAATAGACATGCCAGCAATGAGTGGAATTGGAAAGAGTGGAATTTTTTTTATCATTCTAAGCCAATCAAATACCTTATAGGAAACTAACAGCATGGTAATAATAAATTATATTATATACACATATATAATGTGTGTGTGTGTGTGTGTGTATGTGCGATCAAATAGGAAAAATGATGCATGTAATTTCAAAGTGAAATTTTAGAATAGACCCTATACTTAAAATCACTTTTTTTTCCCTTCTTGGACAACCAGCCAATCACAGTCTTCAAAAGATTGTGTCATACATAGCAACGGGGTCAGCCCCGCCTCCTCACTAAGATGAAAGTTTTTGTCTTTTCCTTACTCAGAGTTGCTCTCAGATCGGTCCCGAATCGCTTTTAAGCTAAGACTCCTACGTAAAACTTTTTAAGCTAAATTAAGAGTTTTCTTAGAGGATTCTTAGAATCTTTATGAATACGGGCCCTGTATTTTAATGAAGCAGAATAATGTTAGGATTAGCAATACAAATAATGAATGGATTGTTATTTCTCACATGGTTATTCACTTGAGCTTGTGTTTTTGGTGTCCCACTTTCACATGCGTATGAATGGAAGTCAGTGGAAGGAAAAGTCCAGTGCGAACGGCCATTAATAATTCAAGACGTTTTTAGTAAAATAAATATCAATCTCAAAGTTAGTGTCAAAATATGACAACAATGGGATTCATCCCTGGATTCAGATTCAATAATGTTTTAAAAATAATAATTGGAGATAAATTTACCTTATTCATGGAAAGTCTCAAGGACATAGAGGGTTTTCACCTATGTCACGGTTTGGTCAGTTACCCGGATGCGCGGCCATATTGGAGGTACTCGGATGTAAACGATGGCATGGATTGCACTGTTTATGTACTACTGAACACATTGTTACACTAATTTCTGATGTCTAAACCACGGAAAAAAAACACATGGAAGCTGCGAAATTATATAGAGAAGGACTTAGTAAGTAGGAAAGAGCTCAATATTTTGACAAATTTAAGATGATATGACATGTGGTAAAGATCTGGACGAGCTAGCTTCTCTAGTCCTTACTGCAATTCTTCCTTCTATTTCGTATCGCGACATTGGCTAAACGTTCAGATTGTCAGTCCAAAAAAAAAAAAAAGCACATGAAATCCGGTTCAAGCTACATCCATATGTGGTTTAAGATCCTATTCAAATCACATATCAGGAAATCCACTTCAGTCTGAACGCTCTTTCACGTGGTTTATGTGACATGCTCACGCCACGTAAAATGTAAACATCAGACGTTGTTAAAGGGAACATACTGAAAGTTGCTGCCGAAACAAGGCTGTGTTGTTGCAAAGTGCTGGAACAGAAAATTATTATTTTTGACAAGTATTTTGAAACGGCATGGAAAAATAGTTGTGCATACCAGCCTTTTACAGTTCTGCAGCAGGCTCAATACCAATGCTCGAGACGCAGTAGTCCAGCGCGGCGGCTACACATTTCCATATTGTAAAATTTAAATAAGAAAACATTTATATTGCAAATGCAAACCCCTCCATCAACGCAACATCATTGCTGTATTGTCAACGAGCTGCGTGGACACACAAATCAGATCTGAACAGTTGCGATACAGTGTGGACATCATTTTAGATCATATTCCAATCGGATACAAAAATAATCAGATTTGGACTTGGACAGTGTGAATGTACCCATAGTTAACTATTTTACGTCAACATTTTAGCCAACGCTGCATGTGGCTGATGCTGTGCCTCTCTCAACCACAAACGCCATCTTTCATCAGTTTTTTGCACCCTTCTCTTTAACTTTCGGCAGTCTATAGAACTAGAAATATTTTTTCTCGGTGCTACCGATTAGTACAGACCAAAACTCGACCATTTTTCAGAAGAAATAATCAGCCAAATCTGCGAGTCCGTTCAGTTCAGTGACACTGTTTACGTTCAGTGCCTCCAAAATGGCCGACTTCCGATTTGATGACGCGTCGTGAAAACCCTCTATAATCATTTCATACAAATGCATTCTGCAAATGATCATAATATTTTAGAAGTGCCATTTATTTGTTGCATAGAAGTGTCATTTAGTATAAAAACAAACTCAGTAACTGATATGTTTTAGATTTTGGGCAGAGCAGTGAAGCTCCTCCCACACCAATTCATCATCAGTGAAGCTCCTCCCACATCAGTCACATGGTCAGTGAAGCTCCTCCCACTGCAATTCTCCAATCAATGCTGTAAATTCCCATCAGCTACAAGTGAAGACGAGCATCAGAGCATCAGGAAGAGCTGAAATCTGCAAAGACTGAGTTTATTAAAGAGGACAGTGAGAACACGAGTGATCCAGAACCCTGCAGAATGAAACACACTGAAGATCCTGAAGAACAAAGAGGTTGGTGTTTATTCTTCATTCATTCATGATGCTGAAGAACATTCATGTTAGAAACATTCAAGCACTTCATTACTTTTAGTTACAGTTAAACTATGAAATGGTACAGAATGTTCTGGGTTTTTTCTTCAACAAATGGTCAGTAAAGGGAGGTTTGAGAAATATTTATATTGATTGTCAATATTAGATCAAGCTAATACTATTTTAACTGTTTTATTTTACATTTATTTTATATCTGGTTCCCAATTTGCAATTTTGCAACAATGTTACCCAAATTTTAGAAGATTATTCTTACAGTAACGTTGATAACAGCGTTGGTGAATGTGTGCCAGATAAATTTACCTCATCATGGAAAGTTTCAAGGACAAATAATCAATTTATAAAAAGGCATCAAATTATCATAATATTTTATAACTTGTCTACTTTCTACCATTACATCAGGGCTCACTTTCATGTCCTTTCACTTTATATTTCTCTCTATTTTGATGTACTGAAAATTTTATTTAATACATTTTTCTTTCATGTCAGACCTGATGGAAGAGAGCGAGGAGAGAGAAGAACTGAGTGAAGTGAAGGAGGAGAGTGAAGAACTGGGTGAAGTGAAGGAGGAGAGAGAAGAACTGAGAGAAGTGAAGGAGGAGAGTGAAGAACTGAGTGAAGTGAAGGTGGAGAGTGAAGAACTGAGTGAAGTGGAGGAGGAGAGTGAAGAACTGAGTGAAGTGAAGGAGGAGAGTGAAGAACTGAGAGAAGTGAAGGAGGAGAGTGAAGAACTGAGTGAAGTGAAGGAGGAGAGAGAAGAACTGAGTGAAGTGAAGGAGGAGAGTGAAGAACTGAGTGAAGTGAAGGAGGAGAGTGAAGAACTGAGAGAAGTGAAGGAGGAGAGTGAAGAACTGAGTGAAGTGAAGGAGGAGAGAGAAGAACTGAGTGAAGTGGAGGAGGAGAGTGAAGAACTGAGAGAAGTGAAGGAGGAGAGAGAAGAACTGAGTGAAGTGAAGGAGGAGAGTGAAGAACTGAGTGAAGTGAAGGAGGAGAGAGAAGAACTGAGTGAAGTGAAGGAGGAGAGTGAAGAACTGAGTGAAGTGAAGGAGGAGAGTGAAGAACTGAGTGAAGTGAAGGAGGAGAGAGAAGAACTGAGTGAAGTGAAGGAGGAGAGAGAAGAACTGAGTGAAGTGGAGGAGAAACATCATGTCAAACCTGGAAAAAAACCCTTGAGTCGCTCAAATACTAAAAAGATATTTTTAAAGAAAAGAAAAGCAAATCTGAAAGCACATGAGATGATCCACACTGGAGAGAAATCGCACACATGTGATCAGTGTGGAAAGAGTTTCTCTTTTAAAAGTGTCCTGAAGCGACACATGAGGATCCACACTGGAGAGAAGCCGTTTAAGTGTGATAAATGTGGGAAAGATTTCAGTCAATCTTCAAACCTTAAAGAACACATGAGGATCCACACCGGGGAGAAGCCGTACACGTGTGATCAATGTGGCAAAACATTTAATAGGGCACCAAACCTGAAGAAACACCTTACAGTTCATACGAAGGAGAAGCCGCATTCATGTTCTGTGTGTGGAAAGAGTTTTTCACAGCTGGATAGTTTACATAAACATGAGAAAATTCACACTGGTGTGAGAGAGTACATGTGCTTTGAGTGTGAGAAGACTTTTACTACAGCGAACTGTTTAAAACTGCACCAGAGAATTCACACTGGAGAAAAACCTTACAAGTGTTCACACTGTGACATTAGATTCAGACACTCATCACATCTGAAAACACATGAGAGGATCCACACTGGAGAAAAACCTTACAAGTGTTCACACTGTGACAAGAGTTTCAGTCACTCATCAAATCTGATAAAACATGAGATGATCCACACTGGAGAGAAGCCGCACACGTGTGATCAGTGTGGAAAGAGTTTCTCTATTAAAAGTGTCCTGAAGTTACACATGAAGATCCATGCAGTGGAGAAACCACATCACCACAGTCTGAAATCACAGTAAGTAGTTTATGTTCATGTGCTGAGCAACAAAGTCTCTTCTGTGTAAGTTAGACACACATTACTCTATAGCCAGATCTCTCCTCTCCACCTATAGACGGTGTGTGGTGAGCACAGGACACTTTGTTGATTGATTGATATCTATTAACTCGTGTTCAACCAACAGGAATCTGTAATTTGTCAGTTCAGATTAATCTGTTCACTTTTGAAAAATTCCCAGAAATGACATGCCCAAACTCAAACAGATACAGTTCATGAACCCTTTGTACTAAAAACACAAGTATGATCTCATTTGAAAGCTGGCAGTTTATTGCAAATGTAGAATTAATTATTGTCATAATGAAAAAAATAGTTATAAATAGCTTCAAAGTTTTGTAAAGTTATTAGAAATTTATTTTTATGAAACATCTTCATGAAAATAAAATTGAAGTTGTGTGACGTTAATCTAAAGAAACTAGGTGAGGACTCAAATGCAAAGGGGAAAAAACAATATTTATTACAAAAAGAAACACTAAACACAAAACAAAACCCACGAGGGGGAAAACATAACTAAATACAAAACAACCACAACTTCAAAAATGAACATACCAAAAGGGTCACGGGGGAACAGGAGACGGGTACAAGACAACGATCCGACACAGACTGCAAACACAAAGGAACTTATAAAAGGCACAAATCAGGCAGGTGATGAGGAACAACAGGTGGGGCAAATGAAACCAATAATAAGATAACAAGGAGGGTGGGGTCAAACAGTGACAGGAACACAAACACCACATGTGCTACACGAGACAGGACAGGCATGTGACATTACCCCCTCCTTAAGGAGCGGCTACCATACGCTCCACTAGGGACGGGAGGGACAGACCAGGGCGGGACGGGAGGGACAGACCAGGGCGGGACGGGAGGGACAGACCAGGGCGGGACGGGAGAGACAGACCAGGGCGGGACGGGAGAGACAGACCAGGGCGGGACGGGAGGGACAGACCAGGGCGGGACGGGAGGGACAGACCAGGGCGGGACGGGAGGGACAGACCAGGGCGGGACGGGAGGGACAGACCAGGGCGGGACGGGAGTGACAGACCAGGGCGGGACGGGAGTGACAGACCAGGGCGGGACGGGAGGGACAGACCAGGGCGGGACGGGAGGGACAGAACAGGGTGAAACAGGAGGAACGGGAAAGACAGACCAGAGTGGGGCAGGGAAAATGGACAGTTCGGGCGGCCAGGGCGGAGCAGAGAGTCCATCGGGCGGCCAGGGCGGAGCACACTCTCCCTCGGGCGGCCAGGGCGGAGACCCTCCCTCGGGCGGCCAGGGCGGAGACCCTCCCTCGGGCGGCCAGGGCGGAGACCCTCCCTCGGGCGGCCAGGGCGGAGACCCTCCCTCGGGCGGCCAGGGCGGAGACCCTCCCTCGGGCGGCCAGGGCTGAGACCCTCCCTCGGGCGGCCAGGGCGGAGACTCTCCCTCGGGCGGCCAGGGCGGAGACTCTCCCTCGGGCGGCCAGGGCGGAGACTCTCCCTCGGGCGGCCAGGGCGGAGACGACCCCTCGGGCGGCCAGGGCGGAGACGACCCCTCGGGCGGCCAGGGCGGAGACGACCCCTCGGGCGGCCACGGCGGAGACGACCCCTCGGGCGGCCACGGCGGAGACGACCCCTCGGACGGTGGAACTGGCACCACCGGCTCAGGCACTGGAACTGACACCACCGGAACTGGCACTGGAACTGGCACCACCGGCTCAGGCACTGGAACTGGCACCAACGGCTCTGGAACAGGAACTGGCACCACTGACTCAGGAACAGGCACCATCGACTCAGGCACTGGAACTGGCACCAACGGCTCAGGCACTGGAACTGGCACCACCGGCTCAGGCACTGGAACTGGCACCACCGGCTCAGGCACTGGAACTGGCACCACCGGCTCAGGCACTGGAACAGGAACTGGCACCACCGACTCAGGAACAGGCACCATCGACTCAGGCACTGGAACTGGCACCAACGGCTCAGGCACTGGAACAGGAACTGGCACCACCGACTCAGGAACAGGCACCATCGACTCAGGCACTGGAACTGGCACCAACGGCTCAGGCACTGGAACTGGCACCAACGGCTCAGGCACTGGAACTGGCACCAACGGCTCAGGCACTGGAACTGGCACCACTGACTCAGGAACAGGCACCATCGACTCAGGCACTGGAACTGGCACCAACGGCTCAGGCACTGGAACTGGCACCAACGGCTCTGGAACAGGAACTGGCACCACTGACTCAGGAACAGGCACCATCGACTCAGGCACTGGAACTGGCACCAACGGCTCAGGCACTGGAACTGGCACTAACAGCTCAGGCACTGGAACTGGCACCACCGGCTCAGGCACTGGAACAGGCACTGGAACTGGCACCACTGGCTCAGGCACTGGAACTGGCACCACCGGCTCAGGCACTGGAACAGGGACCACCGGCATTGGGACCACCGGCACTGGGACCACCGGCACTGGGACCACCGGCACTGGGACCACCGGCACTGGGACCACCGGCACTGGGACCACCGGAACAGTCACGGAGGAAGTCTTCCTCTTCCTCCTCCGTTTCGAGACCACTGGAACTGGGGCCACTGGACTCGGGACCACCGGCACTGAGGCCACCGGAACTGGGACCCTCTTCCTGGCCTCTCGCTCCTGCAAGCGAGCGAGACCCTCCACCATTGCCTCAAAGGTACCTCTTTCATACACCCTCCTAAGCAACCAGTCCATGGGCTCATCGAGCGCATAAAAGAAAAGGTCCTTAAGAGGCCCTTCGTTCAGCTGTAGACCCTCCGCCGCTCTAAGGAATTCGGCCGCGAACTTCCTCAAATCAGCCCCTTGCTGGCGGAGGGAACTAAGTGCCTGAAAACGAATAATACGTTCGTATTGGGGGCATGCAACAGAGGGGGCTGGTGGGTGACGTGAAACCCCTTGCTGAGTCCTCGACATGGTCGGATCGTTATGTGACGTTAATCTAAAGAAACTAGGTGAGGACTCAAATGCAAAGGGAAAAAAACAATATTTATTACAAAAAGAAACACTAAACACAAAACAAAGCCCACGAGGGGGAAAACATAACTAAATACAAAACAACCACAACTTCAAAAATGAACATACCAAAAGGGTCACGGGGGAACAGGAGACGGGTACAAGACAACGATCCGACACAGACTGCAAACACAAAGGAACTTATAAAAGGGACAAATCAGGCAGGTGATGAGGAACAACAGGTGGGGCAAATGAAACCAATAATAAGATAACAAGGAGGGTGGGGTCAAACAGTGACAGGAACACAAACACCACATGTGCTACACGAGACAGGACAGGCATGTGACAAGTTGGCACTGAAGCAATCTAGAAATGCACTACAGCTAAAGCCATATGCGTGACCATGGTATATTTAAAATCTTAAGATGACAAGTCTAAAACTGTATTTAGTTAAATGTTTTTCAAGATCATATGACTTTATTTTGATTAGACTCTAAAATGCTACTGATGTTTAGTCATCATCTAACCATCTATTCAGTCTTTTGTCTCTATTGTTTTGTGGTGCAAACGAGCCCCATTCAGTCTCAGTCTCCCCTGCACACATTCACACCTCTCCAGCCTGGTTTATGGGTCTAAATATGCATTTATTTTGTCTGCATTATAATTACTAACGACTGGCTATTCACATTGTTTCAATCTCTAATTTCTTTATCAAAGTTCTCACTTCACATTTGAAACTGTATCAAATGCCCATCTTGAATAAAGAAACATTTCAGTAAGCATTCCTATTTAGAAAAAAAATCATAAAAGTATTTCCATACTTACAATTCAGTCGAAAGACTGCTCCGTGGTTTAGTGGTTCAACTCAATCTTTTGTAAAACAGACTTATGCAGGCGAGCTTCTCAATTTCAATTATATATGTTTTTTATTAAATACAGGTTAATTAGTTTACATAAAGGTACTAATATATAAAATAAAAATAAAAGTAATTCAAAACCAATCAATTTGCAAGCTTTCATCTTCATGAGGCGCAATGGCAAGGCATCTAACAACGGAGAGGCCGTCCTTGGTGAATCAGTGTCTGACTTGGACATTCCTTACAATACTTTTTATAGTCCACACACACCCTCCGCACAGATTCAGTCCTTTCCAGACAATCTGTCCAATCCGAAGTTTTGAACTGTCCTCAGTTCTGGAAACCCCTTCTAAACTCCATACACAAAGCTCTTTCCTTTGTTCTCCTTTGTTTGCTGTTCTGGACCCTCTGCCTTTCTCCTGCGTCTCATGCTCCTCATCAAACGGGTAATGCTTGCCATCTTCTACTTTGCTAAGAGCTTTCTACTACTTAGTGTTATTACTACCTACTGTAGTTTATACTTTGATTTGATTAAATGCTTAAACATTGAATATAGTATAGTCATTTCTTTCATGCA
The DNA here is from genome assembly GCF_964197995.2 of Scardinius erythrophthalmus. Classification (NCBI taxonomy): domain Eukaryota; kingdom Metazoa; phylum Chordata; class Actinopteri; order Cypriniformes; family Leuciscidae; genus Scardinius; species Scardinius erythrophthalmus. The sequence goes on from NC_138221.1 coordinate 16,539,970, forward strand.
TTTTCATAATAAAAAACTTTTACAATACAAGTTGCAGTGTCTTTCTTAATAAACCAGATTCCTAATAAGTGACCCTGGATCACAAAACCAGTTAAATGTTGCACGAGTATATTTGTGGCAATAGCCAACAAAACATTGTATGGGTCAAAATTATAGATTTTTCTTTTATGCCAAAAATCATTATGATATTAAGTAAAGATCATGTTCCATGAAGATATTTAGTAAATTTCCCACCTTAAATATATAAAACATTTATTTTTGTGAATGGATGCAGCACAATCGCCAATAGAAATGCACAACTTTAAAGGCGATTTTCTCAATATTTCGATTTTTCTGTAGCCTACCCTCAGATTCCAGATTTTCAAATAGTTGTATCTCAGCCAAATATTGTCCTATCCTAACAAACCATACATCAATGGAAAGATTATGTATTCAGCTTTCAGATGATGTATAAATCGCAATTTTAAAAAAATTACACATAAGACTGGTTTTGTGGTCCAGGGTCACAAGACTTTTACAAAACAAGTTGCAGTGTTTTTCTTAATAAACCTCTCTTTTACAAAGTTACAATTGGGGTTATATCACATATAAGCCTATACATATGAGGCATTAGTTATCACAGAATAATCTGTAAAGTTGAACAGAGACTCGCTCGCTCTCGGGACAAGTATTGAAGGAAAATGGAAATACGTCCGTGACTTTCTAACATTTACCGATAAAGATATAACCATTAAATATAAGAATGTGCTACAAAAGTAATAGAAATTACAATCATTTATTTCAATCTCTGCATTTAATAAACTACTAGTGAGTGTTTTTATCACTGCTTGTAAATGTTTTAAATGAATGTGTGTATGTGTGTGTTTTGTAATGTATGATTTTATTTCTGTCAAGCTGTTGGTGAAAATAAGAGCTTGTTCTTCAGTGATTTAAAGGTTAAATAAAGGTTAATAAGTTACACAAAGGGAAATACAACATTAGAGTAAACATCACATGCATCTGAACGACGTGTTAAACTGTATGCTTAAGAGTTTATTTGAAGCGCTGAATATGAAGCATTTTCATGTTTAGGGCAACTTGGCTTGTTTCAGCACTAGATGATTTATGTTAGTTTGTTGTTTGTTGTGGCTTCGACAAAACCTGATAATCTGAAGTTACATGATCAAGGTCACAATTTTTTTTCACCGTGATTAGCCTTAGTACTTAGTTCAGATTCCGAAATATTGATTACCGTATATACCCGAATATAAGATGAACCCCCCCCCCCCCCCCTTTTTATTTATTCTATGGAATTTGCAGTGATAATTAATTCTCTCTCTTCCAGCATGCGCATGCACCTTTCTCTCTCTTGCTCGCAGCGTTTTAATTCAGTTAAACACAGATATTATGTTGCTTCTCTAATTTTACATGCAAGTATAGCTGAAATCACAGCACAGATATTGTTTTTATCTTATGTGTATTTGATTTCATCAGACGACGGCTCGATTATCAGGATTTTTGTGCAGATTAACATCTTGGAAGGGAGAGCTGGTTTTGTCTTTATAGCGTTTTACTCTAGCCTGGGTTTTCCCATGCCGCCGTGAGCACAGCGCGATTTTATTCACGCTGCTAGGCAGCCTGGACACCATGGACCAGTTTTTTTCCTGAAATAGGGAACCAATCACAGAATGTGGAGGGAGCAGCAAGACGATGACGACATACCTGCGCGCGTGATCTGCTTGCAGTCGTCGAGATGGAGGAGTTGAAGAAAAGAATAGCTAGTGGAGATTTTAAAGTTGTCAACAATACGTCATCAAAAATCAAGTCCAGTGTGTGGGAGAAATTTGGAGTTATCTGAAGAAAATATTGTGAAAGGCGTTTCTGCAAACATTTTCGTGTTGGATTGGATAGCCGCAAATGTGGAACTTCATCCCTGAGGAAGCACGCAGAAACTGGAAACAAAGCAGTTCTATCGAATGGTATTTTTCATATTTAACACTGTTAAGTATGTGTGGTGTGCAGGGCGTGTTTGAACCCAAAATGGTCAGATGTAGGCTAGACGAAATTGCGTGGCATATAGTGTTGTAGCCGCGTCTGTTCGACTGGTAAAATGTTATAAGGCTACTCAGTTTTGTGGTAACGTTAGCCATGTTCTTCATGTATCGGCCTTTTGACAGCTTCGGCTGAAGTTGTCCTTGTGTTAATGGTCGTGTAATAACTTTTGTATGACCTGGCAATAAACATTTTTGTAAGTGTGTCTATAATGTGATCTGTGTCAGTCTAAACTGATTTTATGTCGGGTGTCGGTTCTATTTTAAGCGGGTCAGGTGCAAATTTTAATTAGTGCTGCTGTCGGGAAACGGGTCGGGTACGGGCGGGTGTGGATTTACAAAATCGGACCCGTGCACTGTACACATAAATCTCTGACCCATCGTCGTCTTCTTCGTTGAATATCTGTCGCTCTACATACGTCATCTGGTATAATTGAAGCGATTGGCTATGAGCTACACTGTTAGCAATTGATGTAATTTTTACAATAAATTTTACAACAACATGTTGTATTCATGTTTTTATTGTAAATGCAAATGCATGATGGGAAATTTAAGGACAGTCCTGTAATTTTATTGTAACTACACTGTAGAAGCATTATTTTACAGCCACCGCATAGCATTGTGGGATAGCTGCTGTTTGAATTTTGAAATTGCGCGGCCAACGGCACCAGAGAATCAAACATTTTTGGAAGAAATACACATCTCAGGTATGAAACGTTAACATGAAATCTATTTTATAAGTATATGGATATATTAATACCGTTGATATGAGTGAGTGCTGCTGATTGTTTCGTTTGGTATATTTCAGTGACATTAGCTTCAGTGACGTTCGCCCCGAGTCGACTAAAAACAACCTGAACTGACCGCGGTGAAGTGGCGTCTTCTTAAGCCTGTTTTATACTTCTGCGTCGAACTGCCGCCGTAGCTACGTCGTAGGCTGTGTGTAGCGCGCATACCCTACGGCGTACCCTGACGTGCACCTCTCCAAAAATGTAACAACGCGTCAATTCTACGCGGACACAAGCGCGGTGATTGGTCTGCCAGAACCCCTCCCTCGGGGTTTCACATGCTCCCTAGGTGCGCGTCAACGCGGACAACGACACAGAAGTATAAGTTAAAACCAACACGTTGCCTACGGCGTATAGGCTCCGGCGTAGGTGCGACGCAGAAGTATAATGAGGCCTTTACTCAATCCATACGGAAAAGGAACGACATGCAGGTGCAAGGTACGAGATATTCACAATTTTTCGTTTGGTATATTTAAGTGACATTATAGAGTAATGTTAGATCCCTATAACGTTAGCTCAACTCGCCCCGACTCGACTCGCTCACTCCCGGTATAAACAACATGAACTGACCCCGGTGAAGTGGTCTTACTCAAACCATAAGGAAAAAGGTAAGTTACCACCACATCAGGTACAAGACACTAGATATTCACAATGGAAAAACAAACATGGTGAGTAGAATCGAGTCGAGCTGAGCTTGTAATGTAACGTTAATGGAAAACCACCACAATGACGATCGCTCAAATAACGTTATCCCAGACTGTAATTATTGTATTATTATTGATTACACATGCTACCGGACAGGCTGTTGTATGACTTCTGTTTTGCTGCCTTGTAATCGGGGGTCTTGAAATCGTGGTTTGCACACTAGCATAAACGTAGCTTGTAGATTTTTTACGGTCACTGAATACAGAATTAAATGAAGGTATCTTCATTTAATTCTGTAAGTTAGCTATAACTGTGATAAAAGCTGAATATAGCATCTGGTATGTTCAGATGTTAAAACTTTACTTTGTGCTTGGCCAACCAGGGTGAAAGAGCAGTCATGTAACGTAAGTTAAAGTTAAGCTGTCTTTATATAAAATAAACCGCGCGTGCACAACTTAAACCAACCAGCATCGTCATTAAATATTTTTTACGGAGCCTGGGTTCTGTTGAAAGGCTTTCACTGCTCTCTTTGTCTTCAGAGAAGGCAGCAAATTATAAGGAGTATTAAAATCAAGTTAAACATTTTGTTTGTCTCAAATTATATGTATGAAATATTAAAATAATAATAGATTTGTAATTGGTATTTGTTGTGTAATTGGTAATACATTTGGTAATGTTTACATTTTTTATTCCCTAGCCCTCTGCCACAGCTGCTGATATCCAGAGAGAGACACTACCAAGCACACCTTGCTTAATTGTACAAGGTATATTCTTCCCTTATTTTGTTAAAAGGGTAGTTCACTTATAAATGAAAATTACCCCATGATTTACTTACCTTCAAGCCATTCTTTCAGACAAATACAATCTGAATTATACAGAAAAAAAAAAACTGTTGAAGTTTGAAGCTCAAAAAAGTGCATCTATCCATCATAAAAGTGCTCCACGCGGCTCTGAGGGGTTAAAATAGGCCTCCTGAAGCGAAGAGTTTGTGTAAGAAAAATATCCATATTTAACACTAGTAAAATTCTAGCTTACGGCCAAACTGCCATACGCAGTCTACTTGCATTCAAAGTTCAACTTGCGCAACTCGTGGCGTCAGAAGTAGCGTAGTGCGTCATGGCATAGTGTAAATATCAGCAGTATGTTGCATTACTCGCATAAGTTGCGCTTTAGAGTAAAATCTGTATGCTATTGTTCTTTTGGCCGGAAGCCAATACAATTATGCATCATTTCATAAAAGTATATGAACTTTATGAAATGATGCACAATTGTATTTTAAGTTTGCGCTGAAACTTTATTTACCTTTTTTCAAATAATCCATTAAACCTGCTGAGAAACGATCGCGTGAACTAAAATGAGCAGTTAGACACGCATGCTCGGGAAACTCATGAATTTTAATGTAGGCTCCAACCACTGCCTCTACAGATGCACAACTCACTTTTGAACCAAATATCACGGTGCAAAATGGAGAGCGCGCGAAACTTGTCACTTGACAACAGTGTTTGAGATTCGTTGCAGCAGATTCAAGCAGCTGTATGTACTTGTGTTTGTGCTAGAAACATATACAAGACATATACAAGAAATATTCTTGAAGTGTGCAACTCTCATTGGATGAATTCACATACTGATTTGCGGATGTGCAAAATTTCTCCAAGACTTCACATTTCTTGATGCGGCTGTATGCGTTTTGCACCATATTCACTGCAGCAATTGTATCAAAAATATGAGCATACGAGTTTCTTAATTTGTGATTTGTAGAATAGGATTTGTGAACCTGCAATGAAGAATTTGAGAAGGTGTAACTGTTGTGTTGTGTTTGTGGAACGGAGAGAAAAAAAGTCTACAAGTTTGCAACTCTTAAAACATTTCTCTCTGTTACTTCAAATTTACTGATACACGTGTGGCTTTTCTCTACAACTACATATCGCACTGTCACAGGCGTTCAGTTGATTTTAATCAAATATACCTTTTTACCTTTATACCTAATTATGACCATGTCATATCAGTCTTAAATGTTACCTGATAAGTGTGTTTTTCCCCGTTTTCAGAGCCTTTTGCGACATAAATCCTCAGACGGGCAGCAAGGCAGAGAAACATCAGGGCAGGGGACATTAGTATGTTTGACAACTCATATTCAACCAGTTTGGTACAGTAATAAATTGATCAGTTTTAAGAGAAAATAAAAATATATATTAAAAAAATACTAAGTGTTTTGTTTTTCTTTGCAGAAGTCTGAAAGAGGACATTTAACCAAGTTACAACATTTAATTGTAATATTTACAATATTCTGTCCTGTGAAATTACAGGAAATCCCTAAAATTACAGGAAATTCCTGGCTACTAAGTTGCCGTAAATATAAAATTTTGCTGTAATATTTACAGTGTTTAATCCTGTGAAATTACAGGAAAAGTACAGTACCTTGTTGTAGTTATTTTACAATAACAGTCCTGTATACTGTTTACAGTAAATTTACGGCAACTATTAGCCAGGAATTTCCTGTAAAATTACAAGAAATTTCTAACAGTGTACGTACAGGCGTATTTGATAGACATTTGTAGCGCCCAATAAACGGCTCTGGGCATTCGTAAACCACGCCTCAAATACGAGAAAATGTACATGTGGTTCCCAGACCACGTCTCAAAGAGAAAGAGGTCTGATGTTAGCCAGGCTAGTTTTAGTCACTATTTCATATTAATTCCATTATTCTTTCTCCCTTTCTCCACGTGATTTTGTCTATATCGTGAATATAAGACGACCCCCCATTTTTCACCCTATTTTTAAGACAAAAACCTGGTCTTATATTCGGGTATATGGTATTCATCTCGCATCATGTTTGTAAGAAATGAAACTTGTTTGTTTTTAGCAGAACTGCCAGAAAGCATCTGGGGCCTGTACCATGAAGCCGGTTTAGGTTTCAGTTTAGTTTCCGCCAATCCTGGGTTTTAGGTACTATGAAAGTAGCTCGGCTTTAATCTGTGTTCATTGCCATGGTATCTTACGCTGCACGGCTAACCTGCTCCGGGGCAGGCTATGTTCTGGATTTGAGATCTCAGACTGAAGTTTGACCGATCAGCTGAGAGCAAAGAAATATATATGTGACGTGTTGTGGCCAATTCTCAGTCTCTGGTTCAGGTCTTCAAAATCAGGTTAAGGTCTCAGAAGAAATCTTTCAGAGTTGAAGTTTCAGGTCTCAGGAGAAATAACTTTATTGAGCAGTTCAACAAAGTGAGATGGTAGCTAAGCATCTGATCTAACAATGGTTTACACTCAGGTCTTATACCTCATTTTACGTCATTTATTGTTTACTTTGGTATCCAATTAACATTCATATAGTTATCTTTTTCTCTTTGCTCCTCCTCATTACTTCGCCACGATTAGAAACACCTGCATTAATGCCCAATTTCTATTGGTGGCCATACTGGCGCATGCGCTTTTCTGATGATGACTTTGCATATGTTTTTTGGGGTACTTTTCCACTCTTTAGTCTTATTTTACCTTTTACCCAGTTTTCTGTCTTGTCCTCACACGACTCTTCCCATATGGAAAAGGTTTGCTAAAAACTCCTGTGATTCTTATATGTTCCAACAGAATATTGTAAGGGACATATATGCTGCAAAAACCACATATATAAATTGCATAATATTAATGTATTTTTAAACATATTATGTCATATATGTCCTACATACAACTAAAGCCATATAGATTTTCATGAAGTAAAAACATAGGAATATAATGCTAATTTAATATGAATGTCCAGCATGAACGTGCACTCTAAAAACTATTACTGGAATAAACTTAATTTTATTGGTGAAACATTTTTACACTTAAAAATATTGAGTAAATTTTAAAGCTGTGAAATCTATGAAATATACTGTATGAATTGAGTAAATTCAAGTAAAAAAAATAAGTAAATCTGAGTAACTGCATCTGGAACATTAACAAATAAAAATGAGTAGAAATAATTTAACATTTAAAAAACAATATTTACGAGTAATATTAACTGTTTTTATGAGTAATATTAACTTTTTTTTATTTTCTCTAAACCTTTGTAAAATGGTAGCCTATTCCATACAACACTCTAGCTGTTTCTCAATGTCAAGGATACTTCCTTGGCAGGACTGGTCCTTCCAAGTCACTTCCTTCAGAGGCTAGGCGAGGCTCCTCTTCAGCGTTCTACTGTCAATGGTTTTTCAACGGCTTTGGAACAAGCTAGCAAGTGCACGTCAGTGCGTCATTACGTCAGTGAAAATGAAAAACAGAGCGTTGCTATGGACGCAGTTCTGTTCACTCAGGCAATATAATCGTTTTTAAATCAATAAACTCTTTTTAATCATATTGATTATTTGACTGTCAAGTGTGTTTAAACAGTGCAGGTCAATTTGACCCATAACATAATGGATGTAATTATTTTTCAAAACAAATGTTTGGTAACGTAAATATATTTACATTTGAAAGCATATTGACCCGTTAACGCTCCGACTCCGTCAGTCCGTTAACGTCCAACATTTAGAATTTTTTGAACAAGATAGCAAAGCTGCGCGCATAGGATTGTGGGTGATTTGAGAGCGCGAAGAGCGCGAAGGCTACACATATGCATCCTTTCCTGTATATGGGATATTTTTCGAACGAAGGACTCAGTCCTTGGTGGAAATTCCGAGGATCCTCGACATTGGAACAGTCCTTGGATGGATGTCGATGACGTAGCATCCTCGAAATTCTGGCCTCCGAGGATCCTTCCTTGACATTGAGAAACGCCTCCAGTATACGTTACATGACTTGGCCTTTATTGTTGATGAGTACAGCAATACAGCACATTTTACATGGTTTTTAACACATAAGTTACAATATTGCCTTCATTTAAACTCATTTAAAAAACATTTTAGAAGTAAAAATTAAACATTTAAACATTCAGGTAGCCTAATTCAAGTGCAGCGCTGGTGCAGCCGGTGCAGCGCTGGTTCTCGAGCCGGAGATGGACTCGCTCTGCGGGTGAACTTTGAACTTCATACCGCCGTCCTGCGTTTCACTAACAGCCGAAAGATACTGCGAGCGACTGACTCCATAACCTGCCAATAAACAAACAGGGCACAGTTCTGAGGACATTTTATCATCCAAATTAATTATATTCATTATCATTAGGAATAAAGTCGTGCGTTTATGCAAGGCGTTTCAATCACAGGCAATCAAAGACAGGCGCGACTCTCGTTTAGGTGTCTAATTACGCCTCTGTATTTTGTTAAGCATGAAATAAAATTATTTAAAGCACAGTAATGATTTTATAGATAAAAATAAAATATACACAAACCTGAATTTCGCAGAGGAAATGCACCAAATCGGCGACGCTGAGAAGAGGACTGTTCACTGTTGTTCTGGACTGGAGAGTTCAAACAGCCCGCGCTCACTCAACCAACCGTCGAGTTGTCGTCACGTCAGAGGGTGGGGGAGGGTTGCATTGTTTTAATTGAATAAACTTACACTGTAAAAAATAATTCTGTGGCTTAGTAAATATTACAGAAATGTTTAACTTTATTAACTTAATAAAATATCTGAATATTGTTTACTTGATTGTTTGAGTTAAACATACCAAAATAATTGAGTAAAAATCCAACAGTTAATTTTATCTAAAATTTACAGATATATTTAATTTTTTTTCAATAAAATGATTTAGTATTTTACAAACCAATTATTTCTTTATAATATACTTAATATATTTGTTAGCAAAAGAAGCGTTAAGGAAAGACTTGATAGATATTAAGCAGTGGTGTGCCGTCAGAGCCAGCAGGGCCTTCTCTGCTGGCCCTGTCAAAATAAAAAATAAATAATTTTTCTATAATTAAATTAATGTGTGTCTGAACATGTCTAAATTCAATTTCTGTCCATCAGTACGTTACGATTATATTTCCAGAAAGAATATGGTTATTTTTTGTGAGTCGGAGCTGGATTTTACATATGTCATCTAAACGCAGCTCCGTGGACCAGCACTAGTAGTATAGCTAGCCTTCCGTTGAAGCTGCCGTTTTCCATTTGATTATAACTTTGACTGACGTGTTTTATCAGCCAATCAAATTGTGATGCGTATGACAGAACGCCCCAGAGGCCCAGCGATGTGTCGACGGCTAGCCCGCGCTGATGTCATTGACATGGGTGGGCAGATAAAATACATGTTTGTGTACAATAACAATTTTCAGGAAAAATAACATTACAATGTCCAGAAATCAATTTCATTAGTACATTGGGTAATTTTGCGTACATTTGTCATTCTAGATCTACTAATATTGTTAGTAGCGAGAATTTCCACGTGACTGAATACATTGATACTTATGTAATTTTCGTGTTCTGCGATGGTCTAGTGGTAGAACTTTTGCCAAGAGTGTCAGAGGTTTTGGGATCGAATCAACACTCGTATAGGTTTTTTTTTATTTTTTATGTATAGGCTATATATGTTCATCAGTGGTTGTATATCAAGCAGGGCGTTTGTGTGCATTTTGTTTAGTAAGATTTCAATGAATAGAAAGTCTCCGCAACGGCGATAGATTGAAGCGCGCATCTGAGTGAAAACCAATTTTTTTACAGTCTATGATGAAAACTGTGCGCGATCCACAAGAGAACACTGTATCCGCGCCACTGATAACAGCGGCAACAAGCACTCAGCTTGAACAACACATTTCAGCGCTAGAATGCATCTTATTCAACAAACGAAAATTAATGTCCTGCTAGTTAACCGGAGATGTTTTATTTATTTGTATTAGGTACATGTACATCTGTGCGCGAGATGTTTCAGCTCAGCTTTTATAATGTAGCCTACAGTGGTGTGCGTGTGCGCTGAGGTTGAAGATCAGCTGTCTCGTCGTTGATGTTATGCAGTAGTCCATACAGTGCATGATTGTATTTTGCATTAATCTGTGTGTGTTGTTATGGCGATGGGGGGGGGGGGGGGTCGGGTTAGATCGTTACTGAAGGCCCTGACTGAAACCCCACGGTACGCTACTGATATTAAGATACCTTTAGGAAGAAATTAACTTAGATCAATAATTAATAGAGAGATAACAAGAATATGGCAACAAAGATGGGAAAGTAGCAGTACAGGTAGGTGGTATTATAGTATTGTTGAGTCAGTAGGGAAAAAAGAATTGTGCTATGGAAGACATAAAAAAGAAGAAGTAATGATTTCTAGACTCAGGATGGGTCATACAGGATTAAACTCAACACTGGCATTAATGGGAAAACATGGAAATGGTGTGTGTGATGAATGTGGTGTGGTTGAAACAGTAGAACATGTGTTTTTTTAAGTGTAGTAAATATGAAGAACAGCGTAGCGATCTTTTTAAAAATATAAGAACAGGTCAGTGAGCATAATGGATTTTTTGGGAAAGGGTTTGAGTGATAGACAGAGGTTTAAGGACGTGATAACATTTTTGGAGCTTACAGGACTATAGATCATCGGATCTAGAGCCTGAGGAGAAGGAGCAAGTAGCTCTGATCATCCTGGAGGTTAAGGAGATCAGTGTGGAAGCTGGAGGAGCTGAACACTCAGCGTCAGCTGAAGCTTGGTCTCTGATCCTCTGGGATGTGAAAGGTTTTCTCTCTCTCTCTCTCTCTCTCTCTCTCTCTCTCTCTCTCTCTCTCTCTCTCTCTCTCTCTCTCTCTCTCTCTCTCTCTCTATCACTCTCTCTCTTTTCTTCCTGCATTTCAGATCCATTATTTATGTGTGCAAGGTATACAGTAGGTGGCGGTAATACTTCTAAGGAGTGAACGGCCATAAAACGGAAGGAAGAAGAAGATCAGCCAATCAGCGCTTTCGTTTTGGGGTCACCGAGAGGACACTTGTTTGCGCTGACTGATAGGTTTCGGTTTCGTTTTCGTTTTGAGTTAGTAGTGAGAGTGAAAGGTAGGTGGCGGTATGCACTGAGAATGCAATGCGCCAAAAAACGGAAGAAGAAGAAAAAGAAGAAGTAGTAGTGAGAGTGACCACGGGCAACAAACACATCGTAGATATTTCTGAAGTGCATAGTTGTCGTCTGTGACATTGTATAGTTATTATCCTGACATTGTATAGTTATTATCAGAGTTTTTACAATGGTTGTGTAAAAGAGAACTATGTTTTTGGGTTGCTGTTATTGAGACCCAGCAGTAAAAGGCTGTTCTTTAATTTAATAAGGAGCTAATGTGTGTTATCTGGTATATTTTTTGGTTATTTGATATAAGCAGCTAAAGTTACTTATTGTAGAACCACACATACTGTACTCAGACAGACAGCTATAATCATCTGTCAATAAATCCATTGAAGAGCATTAGAGCATTCGATTGCATTCTTACCGATGCACCACAGTGGTCACCTATTCTCAACTAGCTACAGTTACAGTCCTAGCTATCACCATTACAGACATAAGTGGTTGTTTCACCAGTGTTTGATTTAAAATAATCAAAATTTTATAGATATATAATATTAAACTAATTTTAAATACACAGCAATGCATTTTATTAAAGGAAAAGATAGCCTACTGCTAAATGCTTTACATTGAGCCTATAATGAGCCACGTAAGACATTAAATCAATACTAATAAATATGTTTTAATCTGGAAACAATAGTGCTTTGTTGTGATCTTTATCTGATCATTTTCAGTTTCTGCACATATAAAATATATACTCAGAATTTTTGGTATCGGATCGATTCTGAAACAAATGGTATCGTTGCATCCATAATTATTTTAATGACTAATTTGAGAAAACCACTTTTATGATCCCAGACTAAGGTTACAATTGAAATTTCTGGATTGTTTTGAAAGAGTAATAGAGAGTGATGTGTTTATTTCAAAGTGAATTAATTTTTTCAGAATACATGATTTGTCAGTGTATTTAACAGTTCTTTAAAGTAGGAAATGCAGAATTGGTGTTCATATTTTACTCTCTTTGTGTTGATGTTGTAACTCTGTGTCGGTGTTGTGAGAGGCAACACTCTTGAAAGTGTCGAACTAACACTTTGAGGGTTGTTCCCATATTTACACTTTTAAAGTATTGAAATTAACTACATTGGTGTTGATTTCCGGATTTCAAATTTACTGTGTAGTGATTAATGTAGGCCTAGTTATTATAAGATCAAACTATAGCCTATATTTAGATTAATTTGGACATTATGCTGCTGTAATCTGTAGTGGTTGAGGAAGATGAGTGTCATTGTTTAGTGTTATTGATGTTTTATCCATGTCATAGTGTGAGAAATAAGAGTATTGTCTTTCAATAGAGTTTTTTTTACAGGCTTTTATCATGTATCCTGACTCAAATAATGTGTTTCTAACAGCAAACACTCAGAATAAAGTGAGATGATCTGCTGATGATCCTGAATGGCTTGTTGAACGAGTGTTGATAGTCTGAGGCTCATCAATATTAACAGATCTGCTGAAAACGCTCTTTATTTCATGACAATAGTTCCTGTTTTCACCTAATTTATTATGCTGATGTCCTCAGATCTCCTGTAAATTGACACTTAAAGGTGAACTAAGTCACTTTTTTTACATTAACTGAACAGCTTCGGAGTCATTGGAATGGTTATATTACTTATTTCGGGTTGAATGGTGGTCGTTTCGCACCCCCCTGATGCCCGTGAGTGGAAAATACGCACTTGCAACTTTAAGCCGGCCGGCCGCCGCGTCAGGAAGTCTCGCGTGATATCAGGTCTTCATATTAGGAAGAATTTAAATTAGTTATATTCTTTTATTTATTTCTAGATAATCTCTAGACCTCTAGACCTGTATTTTAATGAAGAAACAGAATAATGTTAGGATTAGCAATACAAATAATGAATGGATTGTTATTTCTCACAGGGTTATTCACTTGAGCTTGTGTTTCTGGTGTCCCACTTTCACATGCGTGTGAATGGAAGTCAGTGCAAGGAAAAGTCTAGTGCGAACGGCCATTAATAATTCAAAACGTTTTTAGTAAAATAAATATCAAACTCAAAGTTGGTGTCAAAATATGGCAACAATGGGATTTGTCCCTGGATTCAGATTCGATAATGTTTTAAAAATAATAATTGGAAGAAAAATTTAACTCATTCAAGGAAAGTTTCAAGGACATATAATCAATTTATAAAAATGCATTCTGCAAATGATCATAATAGCCATTAATTTGTTGCATAGAAGTGTCATTTAATATAAAAACAAACTCAGTAACTGATATATTTTAGATTTTGGGCAGATCAGCTCCTCCCACACCAATTGCATCATCAGTGAAGCTCCTCCCACATCAGTCACATCATCAGTGAAGCTCCTCCCACTGCAATTCTCCAGTAAATGCTGTAAATTCCCATCAGCTACAAGTGAAGACGAGCATCAGAGCATCAGGAAGAGCTGAAATCTGCAAAGACTGAGTTTATTAAAGAGGACAGTGAGAACACGAGTGATCCAGAACCCTGCAGAATGAAACACACTGAAGATCCTGAAGAACAAAGAGGTTGGTGTTTATTCTTCATTCATTTATGATGCTGAAGAACATTCATGTTAGAAACATTCAAGCACTTCATCACTTTTAGATAAACAGTTCAACTATGAAATGGGTACAAAAGTTTCATTTTTGGTTTTCAAAAAATTGGTCAGTAAAGGTAGGTTTGAGAAATATTCATATTTATTGTCAACATCAGGTCAAGCTAATACTATTTGAACTGATAAATAATCAATTTATAAAAAGACATCAAATTATCATAATATTTTATAACAGTTGTCTACTTTCTACTATTACTTTAGGGCTCACTTTCATGTCCTTTCAATTTATATTTCTTTCAATTAATTATTTTGATGTACTGACAATATTATTTAATACATTTTTCTTTCATTTCAGACCTGATGGAAGTGAAGGAGGAGAGTGAAGAACTGAGTGAAGTGAAGGAGGAGAGTGAAGAACTGAGAGAAGTGGAGGAGGAGAGAGAAGAACTGAGTGAAGTGAAGGAGGAGAGTGAAGAACTGAGAGAAGTGAAGGAGGAGAGTGAAGAACTGAGTGAAGTGAAGGAGGAGAGTGAAGAACTGAGAGAAGTGGAGGAGGAGAGTGAAGAACTGAGTGAAGTGAAGGAGGAGAGTGAAGAACTGAGTGAAGTGAAGGAGGAGAGTGAAGAACTGAGTGAAGTGAAGGAGGAGAGTGAAGAAAAGGAGGAGAGTGAAGAACTGAGTGAAGTGAAGGAGGAGAGTGAAGAACTGAGTGAAGTGAAGGAGGAGAGTGAAGAACTGAGTGAAGTGAAGGAGGAGAGTGAAGAACTGAGTGAAGTGGAGGAGGAACATCATGTCAAACCTGGAGAAAAACCTTTGAGTCGCTCAAAGACTAAAAATACATTTTTAAAGAAAAGAAGAGCCAAGAAATCTTTCACCTGCACTCAGTGTGGAAAGAGTTTCACAAGCAAACATGGTCTTGAGTGCCACATGAGGTTCCACACCGGAAAGAAGCTGTTCACATGTGATCAGTGCGGCAAAACATTTATCTGGCATCAGAGCTGAAGAGACACCTGACAGTTCATACGAAAGAGAAGCCGCATTCATGTTCTGTGTGTGGAAAGAGATTTTCACTGCGGCAAACTTTACATAGACATGAGAAAATTCACACTGGTGTGAGAGAGTACATGTGCTTTGAGAGTGAGAAGACTTTTACTACAGCGGACAAGTTAAAACGGTACGAGAGAATTCACACTGGAGAAAAAACTTACAAGTGTTCACACTGTGACAAGAGATTCAGTCGATTATCACATCTGAAAGCACATGAGATGATCCACACTGGAGAGAAGCCGCACACGTGTGATCAGTGTGGAAAGAGTTTTGCTTTTAAAAGTGACCTGAAGCGACACATGAGGATCCACTCTGGAGAGAAACCGTTTAAGTGTGATAAATGTGGGAAAGATTTCAGTCGATCTTCATCCCTTAAAGAACACATGAGGATCCACACCGGAGAGAAGCCGTACACACGTGATCAATGCGGCAAAATATTTATCTATGCATCAGAGCTGAAGACACACTTGACAATTCATACGAAGGAGAAGCCATATTCATGCTCTGTGTGTGGAAAGAGTTTTTCACGGCTGCCATATTTACATGCACATGAGAAAACTCATACTGGTGTGAGAGAGTACATGTGCTTTGAGTGTGAGAATACTTTTACTACAGCAATCTGTTTAAAACAGCACCAGAGAATTCACACTGGAGAAAAACCTTACAAGTGTTCACACTGTGACATGAGATTCAGTCAGTTAACAAGTCTGAAAACACATGAGAGGATCCACACTGGAGAAAAACCTTACAAGTGTTCACACTGTGACAAGAGATTCAGTCACTCATCACATCTGAAAACACACGAGAGGATCCACAGCAGAGAGAAGCCGCCCACGTGTGATAAGTGTGGAGAGAGTTTCTCTATTAAAAGTCACCTGAAGCAACACATGAAGATCCATACAGGGGAGAAACCACATCAACACAGTCTGAGATCACAGTAAGTAGTTTATTTTCATGTGCTGAGCAAAAAAGTCTCTTCTGTGCAAGTTAGACACACATCACTCTATAGCCAAATCTCTCCTCTCCACCTATAGCCGCTGTGTGGTGAGCACAGGACATTTTGTTGATTGATTGATTGATATCTATTAACTCGTGTTCAACCAACAAGAATCTGTAATTTGTCAGTTCAGATCAATGCAAAAAACAAATGCGCTCTCTGACAGTAGGTGGCGCTCATGTAAAAGCAGAAATAAAGCACTATACAGGGCTCTAGACTGCAAGTAAATGGAAACTCATTGTAATCCATTATAAAGCTTGGAAGAGCCTGGACATTTTTTTTAATATAACTCCAATAGTATTTGTCTAAAAGAAGAATGTCATACACACCAAGGATGACTTGAGAGAGTAAATCATGGGCACTGACTTGGAAACCAGGAGAAACTTTGTGCATTGAACGAACAAGTTTGTGAAGTTTTAAGTTATAAGGCTTTTAAAGTCCACAAATCACAAATATTCACTGTGGATTTAATGTAGTAATGCTCAGTGTAACCATGGTATTGTGGCAGAAATAGACAAATGTTTTTACATTATTGATTTCAGGGTTCGTACATCCTTTTGAGAGTAAAATTCAAGCACTATTCAAGGACTGTAATGTCAAGCCAGCAGAGGGAGCCATCACCCGAGTACTGACTGAGTGCTCCCTCTGCTGCTTCTACATTGACTTCCTGTTTGGGACTACTTAAGCTGTGACCATGTGCTTTCACATCGTGAAGTATTGCCAGTTTAACCTGCCTTACCAAGCGTTTTTCCTGATATTCTGATTGTCTGCATGTGTATGATTCTGCCTAGTTCTCTGACCATTGATTTTACGGATTTCCCTTTCTGGATTGTTTGCTTGTGTGGACTGATCTCAAGGTTTGACTTCTCTGCCTGGTTTCTCACTAACGTCTCTTGGATTATTACATGGATTGTCGAAAAATCGGACTGCTGTACTGTTATCTGCCTGTTTCCACGTGTTTGTTGTTTGATATTTGCAATAAACTTCCGCATATGGATTCTAATGCCGCCTCAGCGTCCACGTTACAGAATACTTCGCCTACCATGAATCCAGCGGAGGTTTCCAACTTGCAAGCCGCATTCGCTTACCAAAGCGAGGTTCTGAAGAATTATCAGGAACAACTTGCAAAGCTACAATCAGTCAACGAACACCTGACGCACTACGTACGATCTCTTTCTCCTTCCACGCCTTCAAAGGTAAGCTTTGCTCTTCCTAATAAGTTTGATGGCTCTGCTGAACAATGCAAGGGATTCATTCGACAAGTAAAGCTATATTTTGAATTCCAACAAGATCGATTTGAATCTGAGGAGAAGAGATGTGCATTTTTCATGACTTTGCTACGGGAAAAGCCCTCGATTGGGCTTCAGCGGTGTGGGATAGCGATACACAACTCAAGAAATCCACTGAGTACTTTTAGCATCAACTTCAAGAAGTTTTCGAATATCCCGCAGGGGGCAGGGATATTTCAACACAACTTATTAATGCAAAACAAAGTAACCGCACCGCAGCTGATTATGCTATTGAGTTTCGCACACTGGCAGCTCAGAATGGATGGAATGATGTCTCTCTTAAAGCTACCTTTTACAACAGTCTCAATGTTGATCTGCAAACTGAACTCACCTGTCGTAGAGAGGATTTATCATTTTCAGAACTTGTTAATCTCACCATCAAGATCGACAATCTCATGAGACAGACTCCCAAGCAACGTACTAACAGAACAGTTTATAATAATTCCCCTATCAGCCATCTCACAGTTGAAAAATCATCTGTTGAACCCATGCAACTTAACGTTTCTCAATTGACGGAAGAGGAACGAGCAAGACGTCGACAAAATCATCTGTGCTTCTACTGCGGTGAACCAGGCCATCGCAGTACCGGTTGCCCACTCAAGGCCAAGTCTTCAACAGGGGTAAATATTCACAATTTCTCTGTCCTTAAAAATAAGTCACTTACACTACCCGTCACCATAAGAACTGATACTCTGTCTCTTGATCTCACAGCGCTGATTGACTCTGGAGCAGCTCTGAATATCATCAACAAGGACATAATTCAGAAGTATAATATTCCTACCCAACCATGCATTCCACCCATTCAGATCAAAGCTATCGACGACACTCTCATCAATCAAGGTATCCAATGTCAAACAAAAACCTTGAAACTTCAAACCGGTTTGTTCCATCAAGAAAACATCACCTTGTATGTCGTTGATTCACCCAAATACGAAGTCATCTTAGGATTTCCTTGGCTCACCATCCTCGATACTTCCATTTCCTGGTTCCAAGGGGAATTAACTCACTGGTCTCCATTCTGTTTGATGAACTGCCTTTCAATTCAGCCACAACCATATCTCACCACAAGCATTGAGAGTCCCGAAACCCAGGTTAAAGTATCCATCCCCAGTCAATATCAAGATTTGTCTGAAGTTTTCAGCAAGACTAAAGCCACACAACTTCCTCCACATCGTCCATGGGATTGCGCCATTGATTTGCTTCCCAATGCCATGCCTCCCAAAAGCAGAGTTTACCCATTGTCCAGGATTGAGGATCAGGCTATGGAGGAATACATTGAGGAAGCTTTAGCCTCTGGGTTCATTCGTCCATCCACATCTCCTGCAGCCGCCGGGTTCTTCTTCGTGAGTAAAAAGGATGGTGGTTTAAGACCCTGCATAGATTACCGTGGATTTAACAATGTCACAGTAAAATTCCGCTATCCCTTGCCTTTGGTACCTCCGGCTCTGGAACAACTACGAGAGGCCACCATTTACACCAAACTAGACCTACGAAGTGCATACAATCTCATCAGGATCAAAGAAGGTGATGAATGGAAGACTGCATTTCTCTCCACTAGGGGGCACTTTGAGTACCAGGTAATGCCCTATGGGTTAGCCAACGCCCCAGCTGTCTTTCAGTCCTTTATAAATGAAATTTTCAAGGACTTCATGAACAAGTTTGTTATTGCCTACATCGACGACATTTTGGTTTATTCCAAGACAGAGACTGAACATGTTACCAATGTGCGTGCAGTATTATCCCGTCTACTGGAGAATCAACTCTGTCAAAACTGAGAAATGTGAGTTTCATGTCCATCAGACATCTTTTCTTGGCTATCAAGTTAGTCACCAGGGAGTGAGGATGGACTCAACCAAGGTTCAAGCAGTCACGGATTGGCCTAAACCTACTACCATTAAGGAGCTTCAGATATTTCTAGGCTTTGCCAACTTCTACCGGCGTTTCATCAGAGATTACAGCACCTCTCCACTCACCTCACTCTTGAAAGACAAACCCAAAATACTCGGTTGGAATGAAGAAGCAAGTCATGCTTTTGCCACCCTCAAGTCAAGTTTCACCTCAGCTCCCATCCTGAAACATTCTGATCCTGATCTGCCGTTTGTATTGTAAGTGGATGTTTCAGACTGCGGAATAGGAGCCGTTCTCTCCCAACGTCAGGGACAACCAGGCAAGCTTCATTCATGTGCATTTTACTCCAGAAAACTCACGAGTGCAGAAAAGAACAACGATGTTGGTAATAAAGAATAATTATACATGAAAGCAGCCATTGAAGAGTGGAGACATTGGCTGGAGGGTGATCACCGACCACAAGAACCTTGAGTATATAAAGGGAGCAAAAAGACTTAATCCTCGGCAGGCTCGGTGGGCCCTCTTCTTCACTCGTTTTGATTTCACCATTACTTATCGACCAGGCAGCAAGAACAGTAAGGCAGACGCACTCTCCCGTAAGCATGACCCTCCTATAGAGGATTTCAAACCCGAAACCATTCTACCACCCACTGTCATTCTGGCTCCAGTCTCATGGGACATCATGGAAGAAATTCAACGCAGACAAGAACAAGATCCGCCACCACCACAGTGCCCACCAAACAAACAATATGTACCCCAAGACATGTGTCACCAAGTACTCCAATGGGTTCATACAGCCATCAGCTCAGGACATCCAGGTATATCACGCACCCTACATCTGTTAAAAAACTCATTTTGGTGGCCTTCAATGACCAAGGACGCAACCATCTTCATCAAATCCTGCCAGATCTGTGCTCAATCCAAGACCCCCAAGGAATTACCCTCAGGCCTACTTCAACCATTACCCATCCCACAACGACCATGGTCTCATCTCTCTATTGACTTCATCACTGACCTGCCACCATCCAACGGATTCACAACCATTCTAGTCATGGTCGTCGACAGGTTCTCAAAGTCATGCCGGTTAATTTCATTATAGGGATTTCCTACAGCCATGGTAACAGCTTTAGCTCTCTTCAACCATGTATTCCACATCTATGGCTTACCTGAGGAATTTGTCAGCAACAGAGGAACAGAATTCACCTCCCAAGTCTGGAAAACGTTCTGCAAACAATTGGATATTAACGTTAGCCTCACGTCTGGATACCATTCTCAGAGTAACGGCCAGGTGGAGAGACTCAACCAGGAGATTGACCGTTATCTACGAACCTATTGTAGTAGGGAACAACATAGGTGGTCAGAGTTTCTTCCCTGGGCCGAATATGCCCAGAATTCACTCACTCATGCATCTACAGGCCTCACCCCCTTCCAGTGTGTCCTGGGGTATCAACCCCCTATGTTCCCGTGGTCGGGTGAACCTTCCTCGGTTCCGGCAGTTGACGACTGGATTAAACGTAGTGAGAGGGTGTGAGACAGTGCTCATGTGCGTCTTCAATGGGCTGTAAGGAATCAGGAGATCCAGGCCAACAGACGCCGACGTCCACACCCTCCCTACGAACCTGGACAGCAGGTCTGGCTCTCTATGAGGGACATCAAGCTGCGGCTGCCCAGCAGGAAGCTCAGCCCAAGGTACGTAGGCCTTTTCAAAATTCTCAGACGAATTAATGAGGTAACGCACCAGCTGGAGCTTCCTGCTAACTACCGTATCTCTCCCTCTTTCCATGTGTCCCTTCTCAAACCGGTCCACCCGGAGGCTGACCCCGGCCAGATGACCCTAGAACCACCGCCACCCCTGGATATTAACGTTAGCCTCACGTCTGGATACCATTCTCAGAGTAACGGCCAGGTGGAGAGACTCAACCAGGAGATTGACCGTTATCTACGAACCTATTGTAGTAGGGAACAACATAGGTGGTCAGAGTTTCTTCCCTGGGCCGAATATGCCCAGAATTCACTCACTCATGCATCTACAGGCCTCACCCCCTTCCAGTGTGTCCTGGGGTATCAACCCCCTATGTTCCCGTGGTCGGGTGAACCTTCCTCGGTTCCGGCAGTTGACGACTGGATTAAACGTAGTGAGAGGGTGTGAGACAGTGCTCATGTGCGTCTTCAATGGGCTGTAAGGAATCAGGAGATCCAGGCCAACAGACGCCGACGTCCACACCCTCCCTACGAACCTGGACAGCAGGTCTGGCTCTCTATGAGGGACATCAAGCTGCGGCTGCCCAGCAGGAAGCTCAGCCCAAGGTACGTAGGCCTTTTCAAAATTCTCAGACGAATTAATGAGGTAACGCACCAGCTGGAGCTTCCTGCTAACTACCGTATCTCTCCCTCTTTCCATGTGTCCCTTCTCAAACCGGTCCACCCGGAGGCTGACCCCGGCCAGATGACCCTAGAACCACCGCCACCCCTGGATGTAGGTGGTATGCCCGCCTACCAGGTAAAAGAGTTACTGGACTCTCGACGTAGAGGGGGTCAGCTCCAATATCTGGTGGACTGGGAGGGCTATGGACCTGAGGAGAGGTCATGGGTGGCCGCCAATGACATTCTGGATCCATCGCTCACGGAGGAGTTCCATCAAGCCAGACCTGACCATCCAGCACCCCGACTGCGGGGACGTCCTCGCCGAGCTCCAGGAGTCGCTCCTAGAGGGAAGGGTTCTGTAATGCCAAGCCAGCAGAGGGAGCCATCACTCGAGTACTGACTGAGTGCTCCCTCTGCTGCTTCTACATTCACTTCCTGTTTGGGACTACTTGAGCTGTGACCAGGCTTTCACATCGCGAATTATTGCCAGTTTAACCTGCCTTACCAAGCGTTTTTCCTGATATTCTGATTGTCTGCATGTGTATGATTCTGCCTAGTTCTCTGACCATTGATTTTACGGATTTCCCTTTCTGGATTGTTTGCTTGTGTGGACTGATCTCAAGGTTTGACTTCTCTGCCTGGTTTCTCACTAACGTCTCTTGGATTGTAACATGGATTGTCGAAAGATCGGACTGCTGTACTGTTATCGACCCTCTGCCTGTTTCCACGTGTTTGTTGTTTGATATTTGCAATAAACTTCCGCAAATGGATTCTAATGCCGCCTCAGCGTCCACGTTACAAAGACTTTCAAGTCCTTCACACTTTTTCCAGCTCTTTAATTTTTTTAAAATATATCCAGTTTTAATGTTATTTTTCAAAACCATGATTTGTTCATGCTTCAAAGATTGTCCCCATTTGTAAAACTAAACGTTTCAAAGTGTAGGAAAACTTATACTTGGCAAACCAACATTTTTATATGTATGTATTTTCAGAAAAGCAGGGATTAAAGTTCTCCATCGCTAAGACGGATTTCCGTTAATTGCAGTAAGTCTATGGCGGATTTCCGTCAATTGCAGGGTTCCAGTCTGTCCTTAATGTCTTAAATTCACTTTTCATAATTTTAAGGCCGTAAATAGGCTTTCATTTCTCAAATAGTGTAATGAATGTCTTAATTTTAGTTTGAAAAGACAAGGTGTATTCACCCTGCTGAGGGGGATGTGATCAAAGCCTGGAGTGGAACAAAACCACTTTCCTCTCTCCACTCTAAGCATTCTGTAATCACTTCGCTCATGATCTACTCCGGGTTTTCAATCACCGCTCACGGAAAGTACATGTCAGGCTACAGCTAAGCGGTAGAACTATATTTCAGTTACCATGGACACACTTATAATGCAGGTAGGGATGGGCGATATATCGATATATTTTTGAAATGTGATATGGAATTAGACCATATCGCATATATCGATATAGTTCAAATTTGCGCTGTGATCCTTGCTCCCGCTCCTCGCGCCCCCGCTCCTCCTATTCCACTCTGCGTGCGTGTTTAGAGCATGTTAGAGGCGAATCATGACTACTTCTGAAAACCCAGCACAATAGGAACTACCAGGCAGTGACATAAGTGTACGCTGAAATAAAGGTTTTCACCTCAGAAAAACTGACTTTCTTGTCCTGTCAGCCGTTATCCTGTTCTCGTAGCGCACACTCAATTGCACGCGCAAATGCATCGGCGCGCGCTGTATCGCCTCACTGATCCAAGTGCAAAAGAAACTACGAGCATGCAACGCCGTTACGTTGTAAATTACACGAAAAGTAATGCCGGTATGATTTTCATTCTATTCACCAGGAGTAGTTTCCATGTTTCATTAACAGTTATTGTTAACATTGTGTATTCACCATGGTAACTGTCATTTCCATATGAACCCCAAAATGCCACTATTTTTCTTTGTGTTATTTTTTTATATTTTTAAATGACTGTAGTGGCTCATACCAACATTGTATTAACAAAAACTAGTTTGGGACTGCTATTTAATAGCATTAGCATAGGCCTAATGTTTATTTATTAGTACTAGTCTTTACTATTAATCATATTCTTACAATTTATGTTAAGTAAAAGGGAAAAGTACTTGTGTGTGTTAACAAATTTTGTGTAAACGTGTTATAATTTGCCTATATATAAGCTACAGTATGCTCCCTGCCTGGTTTTCATAGATTAAAATAGCTTTTAAGATCCGCCTACTGGCAATATTAAAGCGGTTTGAAACATCTCCCCTTTGGTCTCAACTATTTAAAAAGTTAAAGGAATATGACTTGGCCTAAAAAAAAATTCAGTCAGAAGAATTTTTTTCACTTTAATCCCTGGAAAAGTAAACAAAACAATGAATACATAATCGCAATTACCAAGTCCATCTCTTATGGAATTATTGATAATTTTTAGAACTCATCTCTGTTTATATGACACATTAGTTATAGTTTCTGTTTTCATAGACGTTAAATGTAGGTTTTAAATCCTTCATGTTAATCTTCTATGAACAATATAGATTAATGTAGAATAAACAAATGTATATTTTAGTCAGAATTATTGCTCTTCATCAACTTGAGGTCCTGGAGCTCGCTCTGTAAAGTTGAACAGAGACTCACTCGCTCTCGGGACAAGCATTTAAGGAAAATGGAAATACACACATGACTTTCTAACATTTACTGATAAGGATATAACCATTAAATATAAGAATGTGCTACAAAAGTCATTGAAATTACAATCATTTATTTCAATCTCTGCATTTAATAAACTACTAGTGAGTGTTTTTATCACAGCTTGTAAATGTTTTAAATGAATGTGTATGTGTGTTTTGTAATGCATGTTTGAATGTCTTTCAGTAGATTTTAACTCTCCTGTCAAGCTGTTGGTGAAAATAAGAGCTTGTTCTTCAGTGATTTGCCTGGTTAAATAAAGGTTAATAAGTTACACAAAGGGAACACCACATCAGAGTAAACAGCACATGCATCTGTACGACGTGTTCTGAATATGAAGCATTTTCATGTTCAGGAAACCTTGGCTTGTTTCAGCACTAGGTACTTTATGTTAGTTTTGTTTGTTGTGTTGTTGTGGCTTTGACAAAACCTGATAATCTTAAGTTACATGATCAAGGTCAATAGATTTTCAACATGTGATTAGCCTCAGTGTCTGAAATATTGATTATTCCTCTCGTATCATGTCTGTAAGTAATGAAACTTGTTTGTTTTTAGCAGAACTGCCAGAAAGCATCTGGAAGGAGAGGACAGAGAGAACGCCAGTGATCCAGAACCTGCAGAATGTAGTGTTGTTTTTGGCAGCCTGTTTTAATTTTAGTTTTAGTCTAGTCTTTGTGTCAGGCTGTCATTTTAGTTTTTATTAGTTTTAGTCACATTCATACTCTTTTTAGTCTAGTCTAGTTTTAGTCGACGATAACTGATGACATTTTAGTCTAGTTTTAGTCGACGAAAACTGATGACATTTTAGTCTAGTTTTAGTCAATGAAAATTGTATTTTAGTCTCTTTTTAGTAATGTGATTCTATTTAACCCAGTCAATATAGAATTTCAAACAAGGCTATCTTATTATAGGCTATTTAGTAGGCCTATATTTAGGGCTGTGACGGTGGCAGGTTTTTTTTTACCACCGCGGTAATGGACCAACTACCGGCGGTGGTTGGGGGGTTATTTTTTAAAAAAACTCGTTTTATATTTCTACACAAACCGGCGGTGGTTGGGCGCTTTGAGAGGGATGTGGGACGCAGGAAAACACGAAGATATCGATCTCCATCGATCTCTTTATGATATCTTTGTGTTTTCTACTTGATGTAAATTGGTTTGAAGAGCGAATTTTATCCTCCACAAGGGCGAAATATTTAGGCTATGTTTGAGATTGCGCTGCCAGAGAAAGTGAAACTAAAAATCACCCGCGCGTGTGAAACGCGCTTTACAACTAAACTTGACGCGCCCTATGTCTATATAACAAGCACAAACTGTGTTAAAAAGAATTTGACATGCAAGTACAAATGTAGGCCATCTGTCCTACAGCGTTTTTCTACTTTACCACAGTAAAGAATACGAATATAATAGGCCTAATTAAAAGCGAACCAAGAAACGTTTATAATTAGAAAATGGGTGAGACGTGACGTGAGTGAAGATTTGGGAAAAGAAACAAGAGATTCCATGCAGGGATGAGTCACGATTTTTGGATATTCGATTAGTTTATTTAATTATAGGATATCGAATAGGTTGTGCGATTATTCTCTAAAATAAAATCTCCATGTTCTGGCGCTGATGCGGTGACGTGTTCATGTAACCAGAGACGCTGCCAATAACATACAGCTGTCACAAAGAACCGGCAAAAGTAATGATTATGAATTATGTCAAATACATCAATGAGACATTTTAATAGAATAACTAATGGAGTAATATATTGTTAAATTCGCTGATAATCGGGTGACCAGATCGCAATCCAGAATTTAAAGCCGACAAAGATGGGTTCACGCACAACTCTCTCATTCGTCGTGACGTTATAACATTTCGTCTCGTCTCGTTTTGGTCAACGAAAATGAAGAGACATTTTAGCATAGTTTTTATTTTTTTAAACCACATTTAGTCTCGTTTTTATTCGTCAACGATATTGCATTATACATGTATTTTAGTCATCGTCACATGACCATGCATTTACGTCTAGTCTCGTCTCGTTTTCGTCAGGTGATAACGGTTCGTTGACGACAATATTTCGTCATAATTTTCGTTGACAAAAGCAACACTAGCAGAATGAAACATCATGATACTGAAGAACAAAGAGGTTGGTGTTTATTCTTGATTCCTCATTCATTCTTCATGATGAAGAACATGCTGATGCTCACCAGATTTACATTGTTTCATGACAAAACTAGTATTTTATAACACAAATCATCTTCATGACATCTTCAGGGTGCTGGAGGGTTCATGGGAGTTTGCCCAACCAGTCCACATGTGCTTTGTGGATTTGGAGAAGGCATTCGACTGTGTCCCTCGTGGCATTTTGTGGAGGGTGCTCCGGGAGTATGGGGTCAGGGGTCCTTTGCTAAGGGCTATCCGGTCCCTGTATGACTGGAGCAGGAGCTTGGTTTGCATTGCCGGCAGTAAGTCAGACTTGTTCCCAGTGCATGTTGGACTCCGGCAGGGCTGCCCTTTGTCGCCGGTTCTGTTCATAATTTTTATGGACAGAATTTCTAGGGCGCAGCCAGGGGCCGGAGGGGGTCAGGTTTGGGGACAACACGATTTCATCTCTGCTCTTTGCGGATGATGTTGTCATGTTGGCTTCATCAAACCAGGACCTTCAGCATGCACTGGGACGATTTGCAGCCGAGTGTGAAGCGGCTGGGATGAAAATCAGCACCTCCAAATCTGAGGCCATGGTTCTCAGTCGGAAAAGGGTGGCTTGCTTACTTAAAGGAGAAGTTCAATTTTAAATTGAAAATTCTGTCATCATATACTCACCCTCATGTTGTTTCAAACCTGTATGAATTTCTTTCTTCTGCTGAACAGAAAGGAAGATATTTAGAAGATTATCAGTAACCAGACACTTTTTGGGTCCCATTGACTTCCATAGTATATTTTTTTCCTACTATGGAAGTCAATGAGACCAGAAACTGTCTGGTTACTGATAATCTTCTAAATATCTTCCTTTCTGTTCAGCAGAAGAAAGAAATTCATACAGGTTTGAAACAACATGAGGGTGAGTATATGATGACAGAATTTTCATTTTAAAAGTGAACTTCTCCTTTAAGGTTGGTGGAGAGTTCCTGCCTCAAGTGGAGGAGTTCAAGTATCTTGGGGTTT
This sequence comes from Scardinius erythrophthalmus, assembly GCF_964197995.2. NCBI lineage: Eukaryota > Metazoa > Chordata > Actinopteri > Cypriniformes > Leuciscidae > Scardinius > Scardinius erythrophthalmus. The sequence continues at coordinate 16,567,293 of NC_138221.1, forward strand.
TGTTCACGAGTGAGGGAAGGATGGAACGAAAAGAGTGAAGAAAGAGCTGAGCCGCAAGGTGAAGATCTCGATTTACCGGGTCAATCTACGTTCCTACTCTCACCTATGGTCATGAGCTGTGGGTCATGACCGAAAGGACAAGATCCCAGATACAGGCGGCCGAAATGAGCTTTCTTTGCAGGGTGGCTGGGCGATCCCTTAGAGATAGGGTGAGAAGCTCGGTCACGTGGGATGAGCTCAAAGTAGAGCCGCTGCTCCTCCGCATCGAGAGGGGTCAGCTGAGGTGGCTCGGGCATCTGTTCCGGATGCCTCCTGGACGCCTTCCCAGGAAGGTGTTCCGGGCATGTCCCACCGGGAGGAGATCCCGGGAAGACCTAGGACACGCTGGAGGGACTAGCTCTCCCAGCTGACATGGGAACGCCTCGGTGTCCCCCCGAAAAAGCTGGAGGAAGTGTCTAGGGAGACGGAAGTCCGGGCATCTCTGCGACCCGGCCCCAGATTAGCGGATGGATCTTGATGACATTAAAATAGATCATAATCGTGCACAGCAGTTGTTGACCAGATTTAATGAGATTAAAATGACTGTTGACCTCATCAGTGATCTTTACTTTGAGCTTCACTTTTCATTTCACGTTTGTCTCTCATTTGAAATCTCACATGATATAATGTTTCTTTTAGACCTGATGGACACGAACGGGAAAGGAAAAACAGAAGCCTAAAAAAACTCTTCACATGTAAATCAAGTCTGAAGATTCACATGAGGATCCACAGCAGAGAGACACTTTACACATGTGATCGATGCAGGAAGATTTTCACTTGGGCCTTCGTTCTGAAATCAGATCTGCCTTCTCATTCAGAAGAAGAGCACCAGAAAAATTAAGCTTTCATGTTCAGGGAGCTGAAGAAGAGGCCGTAACACTTTTAAGAGAAATAAACTCGTTCTTCTTTGTTAGAGATCTGTCTAGTTCATTTTCATTTTTACTTAGTTTTTATACTACTAGTAATAATTGATTACACTCATTATCATTTTATCAACAGCTTATTGTTATTGTCCAATTTAATTTTCTTCTGATTCTTCTTGCACTAGTAATAATTTCATATTTTTTGGTTCCTGACACAGAGTCCACTGGAAGCAAGGTTGAAGAACCCAAGTCAAGTGCAGTATTTATTCAAAACTAGATCAAACATAAAACAAAGGCATGGCGTGGCATGAAACTTAAAACAAGAACATGGACATAGCTTACCAACAGCAGTTACAATGAAACAATACTTAACAAGGCTAACATGAGGGCTTAAATACTAGGGCTGTAGTCAAGACCACCTTTGTCGAGTCCAAGACAAGTCCAAGACCAGGACTAGTCGAGTCCAAGTCAAGACCGAGTCCAAAGAGGTTCGAGTCCGAGTCAAGACCGAGTCCAAAAAGGTTCGAGTCCGAGTCAAGACTGAGTCCAGGACAGGAAAAAAAAAAAGTCTGCTAAAAAAAATATAGGCTAGCCTATAGAAATTAAATCATTATGTAATAATGAAATAATGAATCATTTAAATTTTATTTTTATATTTTATTTAAAATTATTGACTAATTCAAAGAACAACAAAAAAGTTATAATTATATAGGCCTAAAGGAGCACACACATTCGTTTCGACTGTTTGATCAGCCTTACATTCTGTTCCTGTCAATCATACACGCGATGTCAACCAATTAAACTGCATGAGGGAGGGCCGAGCCAACTCACAGACACACACACACACACACACACACACACACACGCACACACAAAAGAGATGCGGATAAACCGCGGATCGGGTGGATGAGTGACGAAAAATAATATTTTAATTAAATTCGGGCGGGTGGCGGCTGAAGCAATCAAATGAAAAAAGTTTGCCACTAAGCAAACCTGCAAGTTATGAGCTGGGTTATTTTGTTTCGATATTAGCTACATTTTAAAACAGCCAGTCATTGGAGCCTACTCATGGAATAGGCAAAGAAAGAAATGTAAGATAAAAAGTCGGAAAACTTTGCCCATTATTTAGATGTGCAAGGCAAGCAGGCTAGTTTTCGGGGTGTTATGGACAATTAAAAATGTACATATTCAGGTTGCACTAGCGGTGGACTTTCAGCGAGTTTATTTAAACATTTATTTTTTAAAGAGCCGTTTGTGAGTCAAAAGAGCCGGCTCTTTTCAGTGAGCTGAGTGAAACGAGCCGGCTCACGAAAAAGAGCCGAAATGCCCATAGTTATTAGGTGGCCAGTGTTTCACTTTCCCTCCAATAATATTTTGTTTTAATATCGCGGCGACGTATGTGTGATTACTGGGAACATAATAAAGACACCTGGACTCGGTCGAGACCAAAAGCCATATTTGGCAAGACCAGTGGCCGAGACCGAGACAAGTCCGAGTCCGAATACCAGCGAGTCCGAGACAAGTCCGAGACCATAGAAAAGCGGTCTCGAGACCAGACTCGAGTACTACAGCCCTGTTAAATACACACAGGACTAATGACTATACAAGGGACACCTGTGCACAATCAAGGAAATAAACCAATCAGAATATGACACATAAGACAAGGGAACACATTGTAGGATCAGCAGGATGACAGACAAAACAAGAGGATGAAACTAAACCAGACAAACAACATCACAACACAGCTACGCAAACACTATTCAGAAGTGTGTCAGTGATCTTAATGTTTAGTTCAACACCGTTGTTATAAACCCTTCTTTCTTTTTCTTATTTCAAACTCTAATAGATTAAGTATTTCAGAAATATAGGCCTAAGCATTGTGCAGTTGAGAGTAAGGCAGCCAATTGTAATTTCTCAAATGCATTTTGTCATTTGTTTGGTCTACTTTTTCATATTCTTTTTGTTTTGTGAGATCTCTATCTAATCTCGGATCCATGGCCAATAATATTTCCATCTAATTATCCCAGTTTTGGACTTTTGGAGTTATTTTTCCTTCTCCAATCTATCTCTAGAAAATTATTAAAACAAGATGGAGTGACCAGTATCTTTGTTTTCTAAACAAAAATAATAATTATTTGACATTTTGTGTCTTTTTTTCTTTGCCAGAGAATAATTCTATCATGCTCTTAGCCCCATAGTTGCTGAAACTTATAGCCCTCACTATACCAAATCCAGCCTCAGTTTTAACTATTTGGTGAGTTGAGCTCCCACTTCTCCGTATTTTCTTTTTCTTATATGGCTTGTACCTATTGAAAAAGCAGAGAGGGTTAGTTTAGCAGAGAATAAAGAATTGCTATGAGACCAGTGAATAATTAAGAAGAATAAAGTTAATATAATAATTAACCAAATTTGTAACAGTCTCTAGAGTGATCATTGTAGTAGCCACACCTGTCGTGCCCCGTAAAGGTCAGTTCTTCTGTTTAGATCAGTCTGTTCTGTCGCTCTGCGTGTTTTGTCAGCCTTACTGTCACTCAAAGGTCATTGCAGAGTGGAATATAGGCTCTGTTGTTTCTCTGCCTCTTAGTTTGGGCTTTTGATCAATTATGCCACATCTCAGAATTTCCTCTTTGTCCTCAGGAAAAGTCTCAAGTGAAAATTTCACTGAAAGTGTCTTTCTGAGTCTTTTTGAACTTCAGGAGGGGAGCTGAAAGCCCCTCACCCACTTCTCTCCTCTTCTTTCTGCATTTGCCTCTTTGCCCTTTGCCCTCTTGTTGCTTCCATTCATCAGTGTCACAGAAATTTGAACACTCAGAGATCTGCATGAATCAAATTGAGCTTTTACAATTAAGCTATTAGCTCTTTATTTACATTCCACTTTTTAACCATCTTTTTACTAGTTATTTTATATAAAAAATCTCACTGTTTTTTTTTTATTATTATTATTATTTTTATTTTTATTAGGATCCCCATTAGCCGATGCAACAAAATGCATCCGCTACTCTTCCTGGGGTCCACACAAAACACATAACACAATTTTTTTTTTTTTTTTTTTAAACACTACATAATCAATACATAGATTAACATATCGTCACCTTCCTAAAATTATTGCCCAAGTTATTTTTGCAGGTTTCTCAGAAAAAAAAAAAAAAAACGGAACCTAACTTCAGAGGCCGAGTAGTAGACTTCCGTTCTTCTTGATGCAACTGCCATCTGGAAAAACTTGTAAAATTGCCTAAGTCTCATTGTCTTTTGACTTAGGCAAAATAAAACAGCCTAAGTCACACTCTTGACATAGGCCATTATACTACAGGGGTAGAAATGCATGATCTGTTCAACTGAGGATGTGGGTGATTTTACCAGAGGTGGCCAGCATCATGAGGAGATGACTTATGCAAAAAAAATATTTTTGTCAAAAAAATACTTAGGCAATTTATTTAGTAGACTGAAATGGAATATGTCTACAGTAATATGCTCACATTATTAGCACGTTATAAATATTAGTTTAAACATTTAAAGCAACAACATGGAACTTTTCCTCTGCGGTCGCCCTACAGGTTGGAAGCGGAATTGTCCATTACCGCTGTCGTAAAATGATTTACGGTTACTGTATATGAAGCATGCAGGTTTTTTTCATATGGGCAATGATAATATTATTAATCTTCCTCCTTTCATAATTTATACATGTTTAGTAGACTAAACATTTTAACTCAAACATTTGCGATTTGCATGTCGATTGCAATGCTCATATCTGAACGAGAATGATAGCGATAGCATCCTAACCATCTAAAACTAGCATGTTAGTGTTTACTAGCTACCAGATTGATAATTCGCTCATCTACTAGCCGATTCATGAAGATAAATGGAGGAGCAGATAGTTTCCGTATCCAGGTAGACAACAGATTAGAAAAACGATACAGACCCCGTCAGGCTCTGGCAGACGTCTCATTCAACCTATTGTAAGTCGATGTACTATCACAAGGGTCTTGGAAATATATAATGAAGGTTGAAAAGCTACATGTTGTTACTTTAATAGCAGTTGGCCAAATTGACAGGTCAATGTATTACAGTGTAGAAATGTTTTTTAAAAGCCATAAAATCTGTCCTCTGATCTGTGTCACAGACACCCAGGTTTCTGATGTACTGCAGGAGTTGATGATGCCAATTAGGTGGGTGCTACAAATAGGGGTGTAACCCCGGCATCCTGGCCAAATTTGCCCCTTGGCCTCTGTCCATCATGGCCTCCTAACCATCCCCATATACTGATTGTCTTCATCACTGTCTCCTCTCCACCAATAAGCTGGTGTGTGGTGGGACACTGGCACGATATGGCTGCCGTCGCATCATCCAGGTGGAGCTGCACATTGGTGGTGGTTGAGGAGATTCCCCCTTTCATGTAAAGCGCTTTGAGTATCTAGAAAAGCGCTATATAAATTAGAGCCCGACCGATATATCGGCAGGCCGATATTATCGGCCGATATTAGGCATTTTCAAAACTATCGGTATCGGCATTTATAACGGCCGATAAATTAATATTTCAAAAATAAAATAAAAACGGACGAAAACACCCTTCAACCATGTTATGAGGGTTGCCGTTGTATAGTTAGTCCACCAGAGGGCACTCTACACCGTCCCTGTTGGCAACACTCGTGTATAACGCGCCTCACATTCTGACTGCAACCTGATCCAGCCCGAGTCGGGCAGAGAGAACCGCGAGTGAGATCAGCGGTGAAGTGTGTTCATGGTGAGTTGGTCACGACTCACGAGACATACATTGCTTGAATAACAATTAAAAGAACATCCCTATCAGTTCTCTTAACTCAAATAAGGATGACAAAATTCGTGACTCATCTCCAGTTTTGCTGCGGTTAAATAAGCCGAGAGTGAAGCGGAACAACGCGACGTAGGCTATATTCACATAAAATGTTAACACTGCAGTTCACAAAAGTTCATAATGTGCATGTGCTTTAATGCTTTGTCGGTTAAACATTTAATTTTAAATACTGATGCGCTGTTCTAACGTGTGCGTTTCTCAGCGCGTACATGTGAAGCTCACATGCACTAAAAGCCTTTCTACCAGTACCTGGATACTGGACTAAGTTATCTTTCGAGTATTATTGTGCTAATACTGTTAAATACACACAAGACTTACATAAACAAAGTCGGTTGTCTAAAGTAAAGGCAAAAATTGAGAGAAAATCTGCTTGTTAAATGCGTGTACATTAGACGTGTCGTGCTCAGCTCTTAAAGAGACAGTAGCAATTGTAAACACATTGCCGCTTGTCCTTAAAGGGATAGTTCACCCAATAATAAAAATGATCTCATTATTTACAGGCACTCTAATGTTGTTCCAACTGTATTAATTTCCTTCTAATATTTTTCTAATATTAATAGTTTGAAGAATGTGGGTAACCAAACAGTAGCTGGTCCCCATTGACTTCCAAAGAAAAAAATATATACTATGGAAGTCACTGGGGTACATCAACTGTTTGGTTACCCACATTCATCCAAATAACTTATTTTCAACAGAAGAAAAAAACAACTTGAGAGAGTAAATTATGACAATTTGAATTTGTTGTCAATTTGAGTGTGAAATTGTTGTTTTTGTTCAAAGGACTAAACGTTTAGTCTTAAAAAAAATCTTAAGTTTGTATTTTTATACATTTTATTTATCAGAACTTTAATATATTTTGATGTTCCTCTGTTCTGTTGTGACAATAAAAGAAACAAGTTTCTTTTTAAAATGCATTATCATATTATTTTAGTTAAAACTCATAAATAACTACAAATAACTAATGTTAAGGAAATTTGTTAATGTTTTGTTGCGCGTTTCTGAAAAAAAATAAAAAATAAATTTAAAACCAACAAATATTTGTACCGGTATCGGCCTTCAAAATCCTTTATCGGTCGGGCTCTAGTAGCCATCAAAAGTTTGTACACACCAATTGTAAAGTGTGTCCAAACTTACTGTTACTGTACTATAATACACATAAATAATATTGCTACTGTATTATAATATACACATAAATAATATCGGCCGATATATCGGTATCTGGCTTTTTTTTTATCGGTATCGGCATCGGTGCCCAAAAATCCATATCGGTCGGGCTCTAATATAAATGTAATGAATTATTATTATTATTATTGTGAGCAACAGTGTCTGTGATAATGCTTATAAAGGGATCAGCATAAGCATCACAAGCAATATGATTTGTGCTGGATTTTTAAATGTGGGAGGAAAAAGTCCGGTAAGATAACACTCATTCATTTTACCCTGTTTAATCCAAAGCAATTTATTAAACACTACTCACCAGTTTTTGGTCACTTGCTAACTTTACACTGCCAACCTACAGTATTTGATTAATCCACAATAGTAATGTGTTATTAGTATCTAATTAGTTTGTTTCAACAACAATTACTGACCAGAAATATGAACTTCTCATCCATTGTTATTTATAGTTTACAAGTAGGATGTGATGGTTTGCCAGTGTGGTATTTGTCATATCCATCCTTCCCCTGTATTTGGACAGTTGGGTAAAAAGTGACAGTGAGGAGTGCTGCGTTTTACCCCTAGAAAAGATTTTTTTCCCATAACCACTTCTTGTGCTGAATACATGCTGAATGTTTGTCAACACAGGGAGACTCCTGAGGTCCAGTGCTCAGTAGGAACAGCTCCTTGTGGATTCAGTCCGGCATTTCCAGTTTTACTGAACGAAAGTGTGATAACCCTACATATCCCAGTGTGTTTGCCAGAGTTTCTCAGTACCAGACTTGGATCAAGCAACCCACCTGGATTTGTTGAATTCAATGCTAAAAAGCCAACATCCAACTTCGGAAGCGTACTCAACCTCCTCTTATTTTCCCTTTCTCTCACATTCTCCATCATTCCTTTCACCTTCTCCATCTATCTTGATTCCTAAAGATTGAATGAACAGTAATTCTCAGTATGAAAAGAGCAGTTGTATTGTTATTTTTATCATTTATTCCCTACCTTTTAAATATGTACTATTTTTGAAAAGCTCTCTAATTGATATCATAAGAGCATACACTAATGAAGATAATGCTGAACTAGCTTGCATACAGTTCATATACTAATAAGTGTACTTAAAGTGTGCATATTGTGTTCACTTGTATTAATTCCATCTAACCTGAGCCATTGCTGCTAAATGTCTGACTGAACCAATGTTAAAGTTACATAAACTGCTAATCCCAACAAACTATCATTCTTCAATCAAAAGCCCATGGGAACAATAGTCATGAACATGGAGCCAATCTCTGTTCACAAATTACATCACCCAATAGGTGGAAGGTTTAATGATTGACCAATAAGATTATTCATTACATCATATAGAAATGTAAGAAAAATAGAAAAACGGAGAGAAATGCATATGTGGCCTTGTAAATTCTGGACCAAGAACAACTCCCCTCTTTCTATCTAAATCCCTATATTTCCCAAAGTCTGGAAGCCATGTTAATCTTGTAATAATACGGCCACCGTAGGAGTTAAAACGCCCTCGAAATTGAAAGGAACAGAAACTAATATTCACTGGGTAGTCATATACAATTTCACCGCTAGATGGGGGAGAATATCACACAGTGTAGCTTTAAATATAATGAGTAATTTGTGTGTCTGATTGGTCCAGATGCAACAGATGGCATCGCTTTACTTGATAATGCTTCACTAGCTAATGCTTTACCAAAAGACTATAGAATAACACAGGAAGTGGCACTCGAATTGTTTTGAATGGGGAAACATTCAATATGGCGGAATAAGTCCCACCTTCTAAATAAGAGCCAATCGGCGATTGGTAAAGTCATCGTGTCACTGCAGCTGCCGTTAGAAGATCCGGTTCCTATAGAAACAGTCAGATGCACATTCGCTTGATCCAGCCTGAAAAATGACATTTTCTGTCATGATTCGAGTGTTAAACTCACGTACTTGCAAAGATGAATCGAGCAGCATATAATGCAAACCGATCGATACACTGATGTCAGTGCTGAACTTCAAAAACACTCCACATATAAATATTTTACTTAGACTTAGTGATTTCATAATGCTGAGCCAATTCACGATTCCATCTTAAATTTGGTTGATAATGCAGCCCTAGATTATCCATACACACAGGGCTTAAAACTAACTTTGTGCCACACCTGTCATAAGAAAATGAAAAACGGCCATTTTTTTACCAGCCGTGACACAAAAACAGGCAGATATGACTCCAACATTTTAGATGCTTATGAAAATTCAATACCAATTTCAATACCAAAGCTAAAACTACTAGCTTAACTAATATGAATTTAAAAGCATTTTAAATTCAAGTAAACAGTAATAAAATAAGAACAAACAATCAAATTGAAAGCAAAACACAAAGAAATCCATAACAATGAAATAGAAAGCTTCATGCAGATCTAATAGTTTTACCATTCTTATTCTAATAGTTTTAGCAATTCTTTATATTCTCTGCTAAACTAACCCTCTCTGCTTTTTCAATAAGTACAAGAATAAGAAAAATAAGTTGCTCTATAAGAAGAAGAAAATACAGAGAAGTGGGTGCTCAACTCACCAAATAGTTACAACTGAGGCTGGATTTGGTATAGTGAGGGCTATAATTTTCAGCAACTATGGGGCTAAAAGCATGATATAATTATTCTCTGGCAAAGAAAAAAATAGACACAAAATGTCAAAGAATTATTATTTTTGTTTACAAAACAAAGATACTGGTTTTAATAATTTTCTAGAGATAGATTGGAGAAGTGAAATTAACTTCAAATAGTCCAAAATTAGGAAATCAAAAAGGATGTCAAAACTGGGATAATGAGATGGAAATGTTATTGGCCATGGATCCAAGATTAGGTAGAGGTCTCCAGTTTTCTTCTTAAAGCAGCTCATGAGCAAAAACAAAAAGAATATGAAAAAGTAGACCAAACAAATGACAAGGCCATGCTTAGGCCTATTATTCTGAAATACTTAATCTATTAGAGTTTGAAAAAAGAAAACGAAAGAAGGGTTTATAACAATGGTAATGCTAATTAGCGAAGCGCGGAGGAAGAAAAGCTCATAATCCGGCTGAATGGAAAAAGAGCAACTGTTGTCCCGCGTCATCAATAACTGTGTAATATTTCCAACCGTTGTCCCCAGCTCCTTTAACACTCCTTCCAACTTCCCATGCACTCAAGACACCATTTCATCTCCATCCTTGCCGCTTGGCAGACCATGGCATGTAGCCTTCGAGGTCAACTGGGATAGGATGCCAGCAGCTATTCGAAAGGACAAATAATACAAGACCATCACCAAGCGATAGAAAAGATATGGTTAGGGCAGTGGTTGATCAGATGTTGGATCATGACCCTAACCCAAACAGAACAATGTGTCACAACATTGCTCGAAGCATTGTAAGGAGCCATCCGAAATGTTTTGCTGACGTTGCAAAAAATGGAGACATCCTTGGAGATGGTTGTCATTCTTTTCTGCAGCAAATAAAAACTAGGGTGGAATATAAAACCAGGAACAACACTCTAGTGAGACGACGCAGAGAGAGGACGCACAGTCAGGTACCAGATGAAGGCAGAGGCATGACAAGAGGCCCTGCAGATCAGTACAGCTGTGTAAGGTGGTGTCCTGTGGAAGTCCCAGTTGCCGAAACTGAGGAATCATTAGATGGCATCAAAAGTCATCTCCACAACATCTACTCAGAGGAAGGCATGAGTGGTGCTGAGAGAGCTGAACCTCTGATGGAGAAGACCTATATCATCCAGCGACGCCATCTTAATAGTGTACCTGCGCCAGCCATTGCAGTTGTAAAGGAGGAATGGCCCTTTCTCTTTTCACCAAGAGGTATTTTTTCCCTATTCCATCTTGTGAAGCACATGGCTCATTGCATGGGTGGAGTATAGTCTCAATCATCCGAAATGTAAAATGCACATCTCTTTCAAAAACAATCCAAAGCTATAAAAATTCCCTTATTTTAAATGGCAGTATGTATGTAACGGGTTGCGACTATAGTCGCTTTCCGACCAAGTAGTTATAGGAACTTAGTTCTAGGAACTGTCCACTTCTAAAAAGTTCTAAGAACTACTCTCCCCCAAACTCGGTTTTGCTGTTTGCGTTCGCACTGGCCAAGTGGCCATAGGAACTGGTAGGAGGGGTAAGGGAGTGACGCAAACACGCTGACTTTTATTTTGACGGCGCGACGGACCTTTATTTTGGCGGCGCTGAGAACGCCAGAGCAAACAATGCTCGCATCCTCTGTGTTTATTAGTTAGCAATCTGTCTAAAAGTACTGTTTAATATCTTATTAGAAAGAACTGTTATAGAAAGTAGACGGTATATGAAAAAAAGTTTATTAGCCTATGCCGAGTGGTTGATGTCCAGTGTTGCTAGCTGGGCAGATAAACATAGCCTAATCATGTTTGGCTTGGTCCCCTCAAAGTTACGTTGGATTTTCTCCTCAGCATAAAGGTTAAGAGACCCATCTATCACTGTTTTCCATGTTTGTATAGTTAGTTTATGGAGTAAATATATAGGCTATAATCTGTGTGTTTACATTCTAGCTGTTTTAAAAATGGCGGGTGCTGGTGTTCCCAGGGTGTTCCGCATGCATTCGGTCAATCAGCGTACACTAACGTCACGGATAGTTCCTATAGTGCTGGTTTAGACCCTACTCTGAAGTTTTTACAGTACTTTACAATAGTTTTAAGTGTAAATTTACATTACTTGCTACTGTGTTGAATTACTATGCAATTTAGCATGCAATTTTGCTTAAAGGGTTAGTTCACCCAAAAATGTCTGTCAGTAATTACTGACCCTCATGTTGTTCCAACCACGTAAGACCTTCGTTCATCTTCGGAACACAAATAAAATATTTTTTATTAAATCTGAGAGCTGTCTCACTCCTCCATAGGCTTCTAAGGGATTGAAACTTGCTGGCCCAGAAAATGTATCTAAGACATCATTAATATAGTCCAAGTGACTACAGTGGCTCAATCTTACGTTTACCAAGCAGCGAGAATACTTTTTGTGCGCAAAACCCCCCCAAAAATAATGACTATATTCCACTATTCATTTCCTTCTCTCTGGGCCTCGGGTGAATTCATGTAGTATAACAGCGTAGCGCTTCTGTGTTATACGTCACATGCATCACACACATGACCAGCGTCGGCCAATAGTGAGCCTACGTGTGAAGTATAACACAGAAGCGCTACGCTGTTATACTACATGAAAAAACTCAAGGCCCACAGAGAAGGAAATGAATTGTGGAATAAAGTTGTTGTTTTTTACGCACAAAGTATTCTCGTCACTTTATAAACTTAAGATTGAGCCACTATAGTCACTTGGACTATATTAACGATGTCTTTAATACATTTTTTCTGGGCCAGCAAGTTTCAAACCCTTAGAAGCCTATGGAGGAGTGATCCAGCTCTCAGATTTAATCAAAAATATCTTAATTTGTGTTCTGTAATTACTGACAGAATTTTCATTTTTGGGTGAACTAACCTTTTAACCTCAATCATGTTACTTTCAGTCCTGTTACTCACGTGAAAAATAATAGGTCTGGGTAAAATTAACAGGAGTGATTAGAGTCCTCTGGTTTGTTGATTTAATATTAATTGAGAGAACTATTCACATAATTTTTTTTTAATAGTTGAAATTACTTAAATTGTAGACATTTTAGGATTAGTGTTACAATGCGAGCACCCTACTTACAGGGAGCCAGTCCACCACAGAGTAACTTAAACTTTTTGTCTTTCTTATCTTTTGTATATAGTGGATAGAACCCACAATATGCAGGTGCCAGCTGCGAGGGAAGGAGCGAGACACCTGCGACCCTCTCTATTCCCACCTTTTTGTCTTTTCTTACATCTCTCTCCCTCACTCTCTCTTCTCTGTCTCCTTCTTTCTCTTTTGACAAACATTCCTGTTACCCAGTGTCAATCCCTGTTACCCAGTGTTTTATTCATGTAATTAAATTGTATTTTACTTCTAAAAAATAAAAGTTATGTCACTGTTTTTATCAGTTTTGTTTGGTCCATCATTTATGCTAAATCACAGTAATAGATAGACATTCACAGTTATGTACAGTAATTCTACAGATGCTTACTGCTAAATTACAGTAATAGATAGACACTAACTAATTTCACAGTTAAATACATTAATTCTACAGCTGCTTGCTGCTAAATTACAGTAATAGATAGACACCAACTGTAATTTCACAGTTAAATACATTAATTCTACAGCAGCTTACCGCTAAATCACAGTAATGCGATGTCATAATTACTGTGAAGTCACAGTATACAGCTGTCATTTCACAATAATTTACTGTAAAAATGTTACAGTAACTTACTGTGAAAGTCTTGCAATTATTAACCTGCAATTTATTGTAAATTTACAGTCAAATAATTAACAGTGAATATATATATATATATATATATATATATATATATATATATATATATATATATATATATATTAGGGGTGTGACGAGACGCTTACTCCACGAGATGAGACACGAGATTGGGTTCACGAGAACGAGACAAGACGAGATTTTTACACAATTTTTAAGAAATCCTCAATGATGAAATGTATGAATGGAAAATAGTATTTTATTCAACTGAAAATCACAAAATGCAAAACAATTTAGGTTCATTTTGAAATCAACTTGTAATGAATGTTATTTTACTTCTATTTTAATGAATTCTATGCAGTAAAGGACATGCAAACAATGCAAAATGTTTTGCTATAAACTCTACTGTCTGGCTTCTCCCCTGTACGATTTCACATGAGAAATCTAACTCCTTTCCACAAATCGAACATAAAGAAAAATAAAACAGTATAAATAAAATAAATATAAATAACTGAAATAACACTTTAAATGCAAACAGTAAGTGTGTATCCATAATCAAAGTAGCCTACTGCTCTCTCAAAACTACAAGTTCAAACAGAAAAAAAAAAAATTCAAGCATGAAAAAGAGATAAAATTAACTACACAGAACAGACTAAGATTATGGTCATGTTCTTTTTCAAGAATATAAGCATGTCGACGATTTCTGGCAGCAGTTGACACCTTTGGGCAGTAGCTAACTAGGGCTGCACGATATGAGGAAAAGCTGCGATGTGCGATAACATTGTTTAATATTGCGATGTCGATATGACTTGTGATATGTGAGTGTTATACTGTTCCCATGTCTTAGTGCTTTAATAGGTTCTTTGCGCGACAGGTCAAATGTTTATTACCTGCCTGGTTCAGATTACACTATTTTAGCGCGATTTTGAGCGAGAGTGAGAGCAACAGTGAGTGTGCGTGTGTGCGCCCGCCAGTGAGCGTGTGTGTGTGTTCGCGACTTCGCGCGCGAGTGAGTGAGCGAGCGAGGGACAGTGAGTGAGCGAGGGACAGTTGCTGCGTTCCAGTCCACTTTTAGACACGCACTTGCGAACTTCCCTAAGCACTTCCCCTCGGGGGAATCCCTGCCGCCATTTTGAAGTGCGTTCCACTTCGTGAAGTGGACGAGGGAAGTTTATATGGACAGACCCTCGTTCCCTCGATTTTGACCGAGGGAGCGAGTCTGCTTCAAATGTACACTTCAGGCACCTATATGTCCCACAATGCAACACGATTGTGACGTCACCGCATATCTCGTCTAATCACCACCACACAAACAACTCTATGATATATTAATTATAATTTTTTTTAAATTTAAAACAACCCAAACACACCTATAAACATTTGGATGCTGCATTAAACAAATTCTTAAAGGGAAAAAAATGTAAATAATAAATCAACTCCACAGCTGATTCCAAGTGATCAGGGCTTAGGACGTTCCAGTTCAGCCCATTGCAGTTTCCGCCAGTAGTGGGCACTCGCAATGACGTACATCCGAGTGAACGAGACGAAGGGAAGTTAGCAAGTGAAGGGCATGACAATTTTGGACTGGAACGCAGCCAGTGAGTGTGTGTGTGTGTGTGCGCGGAGTGTGTGTGTGATTGGCCCGGCACACAAATGATTTAAAAGTGGCAGGGGCATCTTCTATAGGGCTTGGGCGTTGTGACGTCATACTTGGCGTGGCGGCCATGTTGATGGCCTCGCGAATGTAAACATACAGCAAGTCAACGGGGAGAAGCGGAGTTGGGAGAAAGAAGAAAGATGTTAAAATCCCGAAAAGGATGTGGAATTTACGGGGATACGTTAAATAGGGAAAACTGGGACCAGTAAGTTATGTGGACAAATTTTCCTGTAAAATATCCCGTATTTTAATAACTTACTATCATAACATTAATGTTAGCCCTTCCATCGGACCTGTCAGTCTCTGTACTGTTGTCCTGTTGCTACCCCCTTGCCCTTCCAGAAAAACAGATGTTTTCAAAGCATCGTTTTGCTTACTTGAAGGCAACCTTAGCGTGATATTGGCCTTTTTTTAGATAACAGCGTGGTTGTTGTGAGAGCACGATTTCACGCCAATCTGCAAGCAAAGTCACGTTAGACCTAGCTTCACAACTCGCATAGTTAATGCTGCAGTTTTGCAGAGGGATAGCAACAGAAAGATGAATGTTGAAATTGTAATTTTTCGGGATATTTTATAGGTAAATACTAAAACGGGAAGACAGCGGGAAAAGAGCTCAAATACGTGATAAACCCGGAAAAAACGGGAGGGTTGACAGCTACTAACTACACTTTTTTTTCCGATTTTGTCCACATACTGGTCCCTTGCTTCCCTATTTAACGTATCCCCGTAAATTCCACATCCTTTTCGGGATTTTAACATCTTTTTTCTTTCTCCCAACTCTGCTTCTCCCCGTTGACTTGCTGTATGTTTACATTCGCGAGGCCATCAACATGGCCGCCACGCCAAGTATGACGTCACGACGCCCAAGCCCTATAGGCTACTAATTTCACCCTCACGCTCCATCACACTGACATCACAACAACTCACGAGACAAAAGGCTTGTTTGAGATGAGCAAAATCTGCGCAGAACCGATCACCGGTGATCAGCGCGAGATGCATGCCGGTTAGAAATGTGTCCGAGTGCGGTCCGCCTTGCTCTGATGTCATGCTGACGTATGTCAAAAATCTCTCGCGAGCGCAAGGCACACATGTCGGATTCTGCAGTCGAGCGCAGTTGCTCTCCTCTGACTGCGCTGATCAAAAGCATGATGGAAAAGATGCGCCTTGCCTCGCCTGAAATGTAGGCGAGAGTAGGCGGCTGCAGTGAGAGGAGGAGTGAAAAAAGCGCAGGCAAGCCGGACAGATCTCTCTTCTCGCAGTGGATCTGACACCTGTGAGATCAAAGGCGGATATCGCGGGATTCACCGGATTCACGCTCGTGCACAGTGTTGCTAATAAACTGGATGGAATTTAAGTTCTGTTGCTTTTATATGAAAATAAATATAATGAACAAGACACCCAAAGTAGCCTACTTATTTAATTACATTCCAAATACATGTTTATCCGTCTTTTTTCTTTAATACAGACATGTGGTTTTTTTTTTTTTTTTTTTTTAAATACATTGCATAACCCATAGAGATCGCACTGTTAGATAGTTTGGGAATATTCACACATAATGTATACACATAAAACATGATATCAGAGTTTTAAAATCAAACATTTTAAAAGAGAACAATACATCACAGTTGTTTAAACCAATGAGCATTAAGCTGTGTCGTCAGCAAGTCGTTTCCAGGGTTATTATAGTTTTGCATTTTTCATTAGTTTTTATTTTTATTTCGTTTTGACTTTTTGTTCTCAAAATCAGTTTAGTTTTAATTAATTTTTAAAGTGGGTTTGCTAGTTTAGTTTAGTTTTTATTTTTTGAAAATGCTTAGTTTTAGTTTAGTTTTTATTAGTTTTAGTGTTAGTTTTAGTCTTTTTTTGTAATTTGGGTTATTTGTCAGGGGCAAGATTTAAAAAAGTCAATCACTTTTACTCATCCTCCAAAAAAGAGAGACATATGGCATGAGAGTTAAGCACATTTTAGTGCAAAAAAAATGTTTTTTCCCTTTCAAAGTAAAATTTCTGTGATTAAGGTTTTTTGATTGTAGTGTCTGAACAATTATAGACAAGTTTGAAAACATTTCACACGTTTTAGTGCTTTAGTAGGCTACACAATGAGTCTATACAGTTAGCATGATGTTAGCTCTTAACTGCTGGATCATGCTAGTTTTTCAAACTTGTGGGTCTGGGGTGATTTGTGCCAAAGGGCCAGGGTTAAGTTGTGCCAGATCCAGACCACCTAGACCTACATTCTCACAGGGGATAATCTTGAGAAGTGAGGAGATGGGCATGCCTCATCATTGTTTGACTTAAGCCTGCCTGCTATTTGTTTAATTTAGCTAACACTGATTTCAGTTTTGAGTTTGCACTATGTTATTCAAGATAAGTTTTATTCCTTTTCTAAGTGGCCTATGTCACAATAGGATGTTTAGAAATTAGCCTAGTCACTTTATTCTTATATGTTACATAATTGACAGACACAGCGCTATGTCAACAGGCATCTATTGCCAAAGCCTGTTTGCCTGAAATGAGTCACAAATATCATATATTGTGTTGCTATGGTGCTCTAAATGGTTGCTAGGGCATAGCTTGATAGCTTCACAATGATCCTGAGAGACTGATTGGTCGTCTGAGTAAAATGAGCCCGCCCCTTGTCTCTATGACACTGTGATCCAGAGTTGTGTTCAATACAAAATCCCTATGCAATTGACCATAGTAGGAAAAACGCATGCTATGGTATTCCAGGGTGACAATATCTAAATAAACCTCAAATGAGTAATTTTGTATTGAATTTGTCTTGCTTTCATATAGCATTACAGTTCATAACATTAAAATGTTCTGTTTTACTTCAGAAATCACTGGCACAATTTACCCCAATGTATTCCCCTAAAGGCACAACTTCCCCCGCACCAGGGGCAAGTTGTGCCATGAGACCACTTTTTCCCCAAAAGCTATATTTCTGAAAAAAATTATTTCAGATCCAAAGTTATTGTTCTCAGGGATGCACCACATCCTGGAATATATGTACATCCTTAAGTTGAAGGAATTACTGCCATGGCCTCACTTTAAAGTCACTTTGAGTAAAAACTGGCACAAACTCACCCCACTTTCCCTACAGTCAATAGCCTACTCATCTGGATTGAAGCAGCAAACATTAAGTGTAAAAGTAAAAAATGCCATAACATTATTTAATATTTGAATCAAAGCTTATATAGTGTTTTGACATCGACAACCACAACCAAAAAGTGCATTTTACCTCAAACTTGTGACTAGTTAACTTTCTAAAAAAGGCGCAATCGCTTCTCGGGTCGACATTAACACACTGACAAAATTATATTCAGAATTTAAAATATTTTGATTCCACTTTTTTTAATGTGTGATTGTAAGGTGTTCACGAGATAGAGATACTAACCTTTAGCGAACTTGCTTTCAACGTCGAACGAACACTCGTTCTCATGGAGACTCGGTGTGCACGGATGGGAGGGGCTGTGTGTGAGTGTGTGTGCGCGCGCGCATGTGATAGACGCATGAGTGACAGAAACGGAGGGAGAGCAGGGAAAGGAAATGCAGCTGAAGGAATACGCTGCGTGTTTTAAATAGCGTTAAAAAATGAAAGACCTTGACAAAGACGAAAACTAAGGACATTTACTCTATAATTTTATTACTTTATTTTATTTTAGTTAGTTTTGCCAAACACACATTACAGTTTTAGTTAGTTATCGTTTTTTTTGTAATGCCTCGTTTTTATTTTTATTTCAGTTAACGACAATGTTTTTTCCCACCTAGTTTTCGTTTTTTCGTTAGTTTTCGTTAACGATTATAACCTTGGTCGTTTCCCATCATGCTTTTGATCAGCGCAGTCAGTGGAGAGCAACTGCAGAATCCGACAGGTGTGCCTTGCGCTCGCGAGAGATACGTCAGCATGACATCAGAGCAAGGCAGACCGCACTCGGACACATTTCATGCATCTCGCGCTGATCACCGGTGATCGATTCTGCGCAGATTTTGCTCATCTCAAACAAGCCTAATCGCTTCAATTATACCAGATGACGTATGTAGAGTGACAGAAATTCGACGAGGAAAAAGACTATGGGTCAAATATTTCTTTGTACATGATGGCGTTTAGCGAATATTACCGTTTGTGCAAGATAAACATGAGGGTAGAAGGTAACGTCGAGTCTGATGCCATGTTGGATCCATAGATATAGACCCTTTTACAGTTTACAGTAAACATGGTGACGTATTTGTGTGGGCGGGGCTTAGCTGGAGGCAGAAAGATCCCTCTGGCCGCTTCACTAACGCTAGTTTGCAAGTTTTGTTAGCTTGTTTTTTAACAATGAATTGAGAAAAATACGATTTTGGCTTAATGTGCAATGTCACTCACTGTCCAGGACCGCGGATGTTAATTTGCAAAAGTTAATTTTAACGGACGGAAACAGATGACACGCTCAGTCAATGGACGATCTGACAGGATTAACGTTAACGCGTCGCTACCTCCGGTCGAGTGGCCTGACTTCTACACCTACCCGATAGAGAAACCGAGGGTAAAGAGAAACTGAGGGCATCTATATATTTAGATGCCTATAACTATGTGCTGAAGGGTCACGTAAAGACTTGTGTTTACCAGCCAGCGCCAAGATGACGACAATGTAAAGAGTGACACTACGGTGCAATTTTAATGATATGAATATTTTCTAGAAATAAAAAAGGGGTCTATAAACAAACTGCTTCGGTGTCGTCATCGTCTTGCTCTGTGCTACACTAACTGGGACTTGTCACTGCACTTGTTGCTTCTATTGTTCTCTTAATTTTAAGTCACTTTGGATAAAATGTAATTGTAAATGTTTAAAATAAGTTATATTAGAGTATAAAGGTATACAGCAATTGTCTTTTAATGTGGATATTTTTACATGTTCTAAATTATATACTAAGCTTGTATTTCCTATCATTCACGTATCTTGATGTTCAGTGTTTGTTTAATGAGTAATACTGTAAATGTGCAGGTATTCCGTACTTGTACGTTTAGTTCATTTAACAGAAATTGACTGTACATTTGCTATTATTAAGTACTTAATTAGAGATTGATCAAAGTTGTGAAACTGGATCTGCAAAAATTAAAACTGTAAATATACAAACTTTGTATTTGAATTTATGTACTTATTACATTTTTATACATAACTTCATAGTTATTTTACACAGAAAAACTATATATTAAAAGATAACTACTGTAGATAGACAGAGCATTATTATAAAATAACTTTATAAAACCCTAAATTTACAGTTTAACCTTAAAGTTAAATGTTCTTTTTATATAATTTGACATAATTTATCCATTTTTCCATGGTTTAATAAGCCATTATAAACAGTAATGTGTTGTAATTTAATTAATTTTGACCGTAAAGTAAATTCTGTATTTTTACGGTTTTTGCCTGTAATTTTGTGAAATGGTCATATGCTGTAATTTAAAGGAATCCGTCTGGAAACTTTGCTGCCAGAGATTTACCGTTTTTTTTTACGGGATTTTTTTTACAGTGAATTTAAATGTCTGGATTGTTTTGAAAGAGTAATATAAAGTGATGTGTTTATTTCAAAGTGAATTTTATTTTTTCAGATTAAATGATTTGTCAGTGTATTTTACAGTTCTTTAAAGTAGGTAATGCAGAATTGGTGTTCATATTTTACTCTCTTAGTGTTCATGTTGTAACTCTGTGTCGGTGTTGTGAGAGGCAACACTCTTGAAAGTGTCGAACTAACACTTTGAGGGTTGTTCCCATATTTACACTTTTAAAGTGTTGAAATGAAGTATATTGGTGTTGATTTCCGGATTTCAAATTTACTGTGTAGTGATTAATGTAGTTATTATAAGATCAAACTATATATTTAGATTCATTTGGACATTATGCTGCTGTAATTCTTTATCTGTAGTGGTTGATGAAGATGAGTGTCATTGCTTTTGTGTTCTTGATGTTTTATCCATGTTATAGTGTGAGAAATAAGAATATTGTGTTTCAATAGAGCAGTTTACTAGTCTTTTATCATGTATCCTGACTCAAATAATGTGTTTCTAACAGCAAACACTCAGAATAAAGTGAGATGATCTGCTGATGATCCTGAATGGCTTGTTGAATGAGTGTTGATAGTCTGAGGCTCATCAATATTAACAGATCTGCTGAAAACACTCTTTATTTCATGACAATAGTTCCTGTTTTCACCTCATTTATTATGCTGATGTCTTCAGATCTCCTGTGAATTGACACTTAAAGCTCATTTCATTGGTGTCAGCAGACTGAGGGGATTTGTTGGTTACTATATATACATTTATTTCTGTGTTGATGATTTTAACTGTTTTTCTTACCATTATTCATATTTGGAAGAATTTAGATTATTTATATACCTTTATTTCTAGATACCTGTATTTTAATGAAGAATCAGAATGTTAGAATAAGCAATACAAATAATGAATGAGTTGTTATTTCTCACATGGTTATTCACTTGAGCTTGTGTTTCTGGTGTCCCACTTTCACATGCGTATGAATGGAAGTCAGTGCAAGGAAAAGTCTAGTGTGAACGGCCATTAATAATAAAACAAACTCCGTAACATATTTTAGATTTTGGGCAGATCAGCTCCTCCCACACCAATTACATCATCAGTGAAGCTCCTCCCACATCATTAGTGAAGCTCCTCCCACTGTAATTCTCCAATAAATGCTGTAAATTCCCATCAGCTACAAGTGAAGACGAGCATCAGAGCATCAGGAAGAGCTGAAATCTGCAAAGACTGAGTTTATTAAAGAGGACAGTGAGAACATGAGTGATCCAGAACCCTGCAGAATGAAACACACTGAAGATCCTGAAGAACAAAGAGGTTGGTGTTTATTCTTCATTCATTCATGATGCTGAAGAACATTCATGTTAGAAACATTCAAGCACTTCATCACTTTTAGATAAACAGTTCAACTATGACACGGTACAGAATGTTCTGGGTTTTCTTCAACAAATGGTCAGAAAAGGGAGGTTTGAGACATTTTTATATTGATTATCAATATTAGATCAAGCTAAATACTCTTTGAACTGTTTTATTTTAAATTTATTTTATATCTGGTTCCCAATTTTGTAACAACATTACCAGAATTTTTGAAGATTCTTCTTACAGTAACGTTGATAACAGCGTTGATGAATCAGCACTGAGTGTGTCAGATAAATTGACCTCATTCATGGAAAGTTTCAAGGACATATAATCAATTTATAAAAAGGCTTCAAATTATCATAATATTTTATAGCAATTGTCAACTTTCTACTATTACTTTAGGGCTCACTTTCATGTCCTTTCAATTTATATTTCTCTCATTGAATTATTTTGATGTACTGAAAATTTAATTTAATAAATTCTTTCATGTCAGACCTGATGGAAGTGAAGGAGGAGAGTGAAGAACTGAGTGAAGTGAAGGAGGAGAGTGAAGAACTGAGTGAAGTGGAGGAGGAGAGTGAAGAACTGAGTGAAGTGAAGGAGGAGAGTGAAGAACTGAGTGAAGTGAAGGAGGAGAGTGAAGAAGTGAGTGAAGTGGAGGAGGAACATCATGTCAAACCTGGAGGAAAACCTATGAGTCGCTCAAAGACTAAAAATACATTTTTAAAGAAAAGAAGAGCCAAGAAAACTTTCACCTGCACTCAGTGTGGAAAGAGTTACACAACCAAACAAAGTCTTGAGCGTCACATGAGGATCCACACTGGAGAGAAGACGTTCTCATGTGATCAATGCGGCAAAACATTTATCTGGGCATCAGAGCTGAAGAGACACCTGACAGTTCATACGAAAGAGAAGCCGCATTCATGTTCTGTGTGTGGAAAGAGTTTTTCACAGCTGCCATATTTACATAGACATGAGAAAATTCACACTGGTGTGAGAGAGTACATGTGCTTTGAGTGTGAGAAGACTTTTACTACAGCGAACGGTTTAAAACTGCACCAGAGGATTCACACTGGAGAAAAACCTTACAAGTGTTCACACTGTGGCAAGAGATTCAGTCGATCATCATCTCTGAAAACACATGAGAGGATCCACACTGGAGAGAAGCCACACACGTGTGATCAATGTGGAGAGAGTTTTGCTTTTAAAAGTGACCTGAAGCGACACATGAGGATCCACACTGGAGAGAAGCCGTTTAAGTGTGATAAATGTGGGAAAGATTTCAGTCGATCTTCATCCCTTAAAGAACACACGAGGATCCACACCGGAGAGAAGCCATTCATGTGTAAACAGTGTGAAAAGAGATTCTCAGACAAAAACTCTCTTAAGATTCACATGAGAGTTCACACTGGAGAGAAGCCGTTCACATGCAATCAATGTAGGAAAACATTTCTCAGTGCATCAAACCTGAAGATACACCTGAGAGTTCATACGAAGGAGAAGCCGCATTCATGTTCTGTGTGTGGAAAGAGTTTTTCACTGCAGGGTAATTTACATACACATGAGAAAATTCATACAGGTGTAAGAGAGTACATGTGCTTTGAGTGTGAGAAGACTTTTACTACAGCGGGCAATTTAAAACAGCACCAGATTATTCACACTGGAGAAAAACCTTACAAGTGTTCACACTGTAACAAGAGATTCAGTCAGTCAGGACATCTGAAAAGACATGAGAGGATCCACAGCAGAGAGAAGCCACACACGTGCGATCAGTGTGGAAGGAGTTTTTCTTTTAAAACTCCACTGAAGCGACACATGAAGATCCATACAGGGGAGAAACCACATCAACACAGTCTGAGATCACAGTAAGTAGTTTATGTTCATGTGCTGAGCAACAAAGTCTCTTCTGTGTGAGTTAGACACACATCACTCTATAGCCAGATCTCTCCTCTACACCTATAGCCGGTGTGTGGTGAACACAGGACACTTTGTTGATTGATTGATATCTATTAGCTCGTGTTCAACTGACAGGAATGTGTAATTTGTCAGTTCAGATCAATGCAAAAAACAAATGCGCTCTCTGACAGTAGGTGGCGCTCATGTAAAGCAGAAATAAAGCACTAAACAGGGCTCTAGACTGCGAGTAAATGGTCACGTTTTGCGACTTTTTTTCCTGCTTGTGCGAGAGACCTGCCATTTCTGCTGAATACGAGAAACATCACACGGCAAACGAAAGCAGAATAAAACCACACTACTCGTTTGAGCTGCGCAGAGCAAATAGTTTATCAGCTCAGAGCAATACTAGACAGCGGTTTACCTGTGGGACGATCTCGATCACGCAACAACATTACTACGCAGCGCTGGGAGATCCATTGAGAACGTATTTTAAAGGGATAGTTCGCCCAAAAAGGAAAATTAGCCCATGATTTACTCACCCTCAACTCATTCCTAGGTCTATGTATATGATATTCTTCTTTCAGACGAATACAATCGGAGTTATGTTTAAAAAAAATGTCCGGGCTCTTCCAATCTTTATAATGCAGTGAATTGCTGTTTCTGTTTTGAAGTCCATAAAAGTGCATTTTTCCATCATTAAAGTGCTCCACACTTCTCCAGGGGGTTAATAATACTCCTAGGATGACTTAAGGGTGAGTAAATCATGTGCTAATTTTCATTTTTGAGTGAAATATCCGTTTAATTCAGTATTAATAACATTGCAGCGAGTTCTAGTGAGAAAGCATTTGAATTGACTTTATGCACAGCTGCACAGCTTCCTGAACTTAAGCCAGCTCCTTTATTTCCTGTCTTTCATTATTGGACACACTGATTAATCCAGGTGTGTCTGATTATTGTTGCTATGACTACTGAGGTCAGGCATACTTAAGCTGGCTTAAGTTCAGGAAGTAGTGCAGCTGTGCATAAAGTCAATTCAGTGAAGTGTTAACAACACAACACAGTCTGTTATTAACCATATACTTTAGATCAGATCAAACAGCACTGACTTGGAAGCCAGGAGAAGCATTGTGCCATGAATTCAAGAAGTCATGAATTCACACGGTTCAAGAAGTTTTAAGTTATATGGCTTTTAAGTCCACAAATCACAAATATTCCCTGTGGATTTAATAAAGTAATGCCAACTGTAACCATGGTATTGTGGCAGAAATAGACATCTGTTTTTACATTATTCATTTTGGGGTTCGTACATCCTTTTGAGAGTAAAATTCAAGCACTAATCAAGGACATCATGTCCATCACACTTTTTCCAGCTCTTAATTTTTTTTTTTCATATTATCCAGTTTTAATGTTATTTTGAATGTGATGACCGAAACCATGATTTGTTCATGCTTCAAAGATTGTCCCCATTTGTAACACTAAACATTTCAAAGTGTAGGAAAACTTATACTTGGCAAACCAACATATTTATTTAAAAATTTGAAAAGGCAAGGCAAGTTTATTTATATAGCACATTTCATACACAATGGCAATTCAAAGTGCTTTACATAGAAGAACTTTAAATAATAAACAATTAAAACAGTTTAGAAAAATAAAATACAGTACAGTACAAACAGTCGGACTAACAGCGGCACAGTGCTTATTCAGTAAATGCACAGCTAAACAGAAGTGTTTTGAGTCTGGATTTGAATGTGACTACAGTAGGAGCACATCTGATCTCCTCTGGAAGCTGGTTCCAGCTGCGGCTGGCATAATAGATAAAAGCGGACTCGCCATGCTTAGAGTGAACCCTTGGTATTTCTAGCTGATATGATCCTAGTGATCTGAGTGATCTGTTGGGTTTATATTCAGTGAGCATATCTGCAATGTATTGAGATCCTAGGCCATTGAATGATTTATATACCAGTAATAATACTTTAAAATCAATCCTAAATCTAACTGGGAGCCAGTGTAAAGACCTGAGGACTGGTGTGATATGTTCATATTTTCTGGTTCTGCTCAGAATCCTGGCGGCAGCGTTCTGTATGAGCTGCAACTGTCTTATGGTCTTTTTGGGAAGGCCAGTGAGGAGTCCATTACAATAATCCACCCTGGAAAATTGGAAAATTGTATTAAATTAGCACTATAAACAGTAGATGGCGGCAGAGGAGTGCTTGATTTATAAGCCGTTTCCACTCCATAATAGTTTTTTCAAGGGCTGCCACTAACGACTATTTTTGTATCGATTAATCTATTGACTAATTTAGTAAAAATTTGTATACAAACATAACATGTTCATACCATGTTCTGGATGTCAATATATCCACATGTTCTGGGCTTCTGTTCAGCACAGCTGGATGAAAATATTAAACAGAGGACTTCAGTAGTGAAACGCCAAATGAAATCAAATTTCTATGAAATCCTTTTGTAAAGCAAAAGTAAAGTAGGGCTGCAGCTATCGATTATTTTAGTAATTGAGTATTTTACCAATTATTCCACCGATAAATCGAGTAATCGAACAAAAATGTGGTAGCAAAGATAGATCCAAGTGAAACAACAGCCTTTAAAGGTTGTATCAGTGATTTCAGGCCCAAACATAAATGATCACATTCATCTAATCTTTCCCAACGATCCGCTAGCTGCCGGTCCCATAAGCATGCCGTCAAAAAAACGCGTCTCTGTAGGCAGCCTAGGCTCCGAGATCTGCACACAAAAACAATTGTTTCACCAACCACTCAAAACCAAAACAAATAGTGTTCCAACCAATCACCGACAGGGGAAAGGTGTTGTGAGGTTTTCGCGTGCAGTCGTCATAGGCAGATTCGGTGATTCGTTGGATTGTCGGACTGATTATTTGTTTTGGTTTTGAGTGGTGGTGAAAGCATTTGTTTTTGTGTGCAGATCTCAGAGCCTAGGCTGCCTACAGACGGCATGCTTATGGGGCGGGCAGCTAGCGGATCGTTAGGAAAGATAAGATGAATGTGATAATTTATGTTTGGGCCTGAAATCGCTGATGCCACCTTTAAAATGCAAATATATAATAACAAGCAATAATTGGTTTAAATAAAGTATCAAAGTAAGTAATCATTTGGGTTTGAACAACACTGTTAAGTTACATGATCAAGGTCACTCTTTTTTTAACATGTGATTAGCCTAAGTATTTTAAATATTGATTATTCCTCTCTCATCATACTGTTAGAAATGAAACTTGTTTGTTTTTAGCAGAACTGCCAGAAAGCATCTGGAAGGAGAGAACGCCAGTGATCCAGAACCTGCAGAATGAAACATCATGATACTGAAGAATAAAGAGGTTGGTGTTTATTCTTGATTCCTCATTCATTCTTCATGATGAAAACATGCTGATGCTCACCAGATTTACATTGTTTCATGACCAAACTAGTGATTTATAACACAAATCATCTTCATGACATTAAAATAGATCATAATCGTGCACAGCAGTTGTCGACCAGATTTGATGAGATTAAAATGACTGTTGAACTCATCAGTGATCTTGACTTTGAGCTTCAATTTTCATTTCACATTTGCCTCTCATTTGAAATCTCACATGATTTAATGTTTCTTTTAGACCTGATGGACGTGAACAAGAAAGGAGAAATGTGTGTAAACGTAAATGTAAATCAAGTCTGAAGAATCTCATGAGGATCTGCAGCGGAGAGAAACTTTACACATGTGATCAATGCGGGAAGAGTTTCACTCGGGTTTCACTTTCATGTTCAGGAGCTGAAGAAGAGGCCGTAACACTTTCAACAGAGTCATGAATCTGATATTCATTTTAACTCATTCATTGTTTTTCAGAGATCAGTCTCTTTAGTTTTAATTTTTATAAATTTTTGTACTTCATGCTATGATTGATTAAACTGATTGATTAAAATAATGTTATCAACATCTTGTTGTTTTTGTCCAATTTTATTTTCTGCCGATTCTTCTTGCTTCAGGAATAATTCTATAATTTTCAGTTCTGAAAGCCAAGTATTACGTTTGCTTCTCGGGCTTCCCAGCAAACACAGAACGTTCCCCTAACGTTAGTTTTTGGTTCTTGTCTTTTTATTGTTTTGGGAACTAAGTAATATTATTCTAGGAATGCTCTTTTTATTTTTTTGTAACAATAAAATAATGTTACCAGAAGGTTGCAGGATGTCATGAACTGCTCCGTGACACGAAGGTTGAGAATCCAAAAGCAGCTTTTAATTAAGGGGTAATCCAAAGAACAGGCAAGGTCAAACACAGGCAGGCAGTCCGTACAAGCAAACACACACAACAGGCAGGGGTCAGAGGCAAAAGAGTAATCCAGGGAACAGGGCAAGAAATCCAAAAACCAAGAGACATGAAAACCGGGAGAATGCTCAGAATTGCAGTGTGACACTAAAATAAGACTTCGCGGTGAGTGAGTGAATGAATGAACATGGTATAAATAGACTGAGACTAACAGGATGATGAGACACAGGTGAATGCAATCAGTGAATGAGGTACAGGTGAATGTGATCAGTGATAAGTGATGATGAGTCCGGGCAGTGAGTTATGGGAAATGTAGTTTGTGAGTGATAATAGTCTTATGTGGAGTGCCCTCTGGTGGCTCTCAAGGGCACTCCAGCTGGTGACCGTTACATAGCCCCCCTTTAAGGTGCGGATTCCAGACGCTCCTAAAACTGTCCAGGAGGGAGGTGGAGCAGAGGCGGACCCGGGGGCGGGATGGAGGGCCAGGCCCGTGGAGCGGATAATGACCTGGAGACTGCGGCAAGACGGGAGGCCAGGCAGGATCGGGTGGTGCAGGGGACCAGGGCGGATCAGGCAGTGCAGGCGACCAGGAAGGATCAGGCTGTGCGGGGCGACCAGGGAGGAGACGACACTTCCGGCGACCAGGGAGGAGACGACCCTTCGGGCGACCTGGGAGGAGAAGACCCTTCGGGCGACCAGGGAGGAGACGACCCTTCGGGCGACCAAGGAGGAGGCGACCAGGGCGGAGACGACCCTTCGGGAGGCCAGGGCGGAGACGACCCTTCGGGAGGCCAGGGCGGAGACGACCCTTCGGGAGGCCAGGGCGGAGGCGACCCTTCGGGTGGCCAGGGTGGAGGCGACCCTTTGGGCGGCCAGGGCGGAGGCGACCCTTCGGGCGGCCAGAGCACAGGAACAGACACCGGCTCAGGCTCAGGAACAGACACAGGCTCAGACACAGGCTCAGGAACAGACACAGGCTCAGGAACAGACACAGGCTCAGGAACAGACACAGTGTCGGCGGCCATCTCTGCTGAGGGCTCAAGCGACGTGGCGGTGGTCATCTTGTATGGAGACAATGGCTCGGCGGCGGCCATCTTGTACGGAGACACTGACTCAGAGGCGGCCATCTTGTACGGAGACACTGACTCGGAGGCGGCCATCTTGTACGGAGACACTGGCTCGGCGGCGGCCATCTTGTACGGAGACACTGGCTCGGAGACGGCCATCTTGTATTGAGACACTGGCTTGACGGCGGCCATCTTGTACGGAGACACAGGCGTGGCGTCGGCCATCTTGTCCGGAGACACTGGCTCGGTGGTGGCAATCTTGTACGGAGACACTGGCTCGGAGACGGCCATCTTGTACGGAGACACTGGCTCGGCGGCGGCCATCTTGTACGGAGACACTGGCTCGCAGGCGGCCATCTTGTCTGAAGACACAGGCGTGGAGTCGGCCATCTTGTCCGAAGACACAGGCGTGGAGTTGGCCATCTTGTCCGAAGACAGGCGTGGAGTTGGCCATCTTGTCCAAAGACACAGGCGCGGGAAGAGGAAGAGGAACAGATTCAGGCTCAGTATCATGATCAGATTCAGGCTCAGGAACAGATTCAATCTCGGTGGGACGAGACTCTTGACGGGCAGACGTGACGTGACGCTCAGTCTCTGGATCGGCAGAAGTGACGTGAAGCTCAGTCTCTGGATCGGCAGAAGTGACGTGAAGCTCAGTCTCTGGATCGGCAGAAGTGACGTGAAGCACAGTCTCTGGATCGGCAGAAGTGACGACGTGAGGCTCTGGCTCGGCAGGACTGACGTGAAGCTCTGGCTCTGGATCGGCAGAAGTGACGTGAAGCTCAGTCTCTGGATCGGCAGAAGTGACGACGTGAGGCTCTGGCTCGGCAGGACTGACGTGAAGCTCTGGCTCTGCAGGACTGACGTGAAGCTCTGGCTCGGCAGGACTGACGTGAAGCTCCGGCTCTGGCTCGGCAGGACTGACGTGAAGCTCCGGCTCTGGCTCGGCAGGACTAACGTGGAGTGACTTAGACTCGGCAGATGCCAAACTCACAGAAAAAAGTTGAGCCGCTCAGTTGCAGGGCCAAGTCAACATACTGTTTCAGAGTCCAGCTAGGGTGATGCAGTGGCATAAAGGAACTGAGTGGCTCGGATAGCCCTCCACGAAAAAATATCATCAGGCATAGCTCATCCATAGAAGTCAGGAGAGCAAGCTCCAAAAAGGCAAGGCAAGGCAAGGCAAGTTTATTTATATAGCACATTTCATACACAATGGCAATTCAAAGTGCTTTACATAGAATAAATTAAAATAATAAAAAGAAATAAGAATAATTAAAACAGCTTAGAAAAATAAAAAATAAAATACAGTACAGATAGTCGGACGAGCATTGGCACAGTGCTCATTCAGTAAATGCATAGCTAAACAGATGTGTTTTGAGTCTGGATTTGAAAGTGACTACTGTAGGAGCACATCTGATCTCCTCTGGAAGCTGGTTCCAGCTGCGGCTGGCATAATAGCTAAAAGCAGACTCGCCATGCTTTGAGTGAACCCTTGGTATTTCTAGCTGATATGATCCTAGTGATCTGAGTGATCTGTTGGGTTTATATTCAGTGAGCATATCTGCAATGTATTGAGGTCCAAGGCCATTGAATGATTTATATACTAGTAATAATACTTTAAAATCAATCCTAAATTTAACTGGGAGCCAGTGTAAAGACTTGAGGACTGGTGTGATGTGTTCATATTTTCTGGTTCTGCTCAGAATCCTGGCGGCAGCATTCTGTATGAGCTGCAACTGTCTTATGGTCTTTTTGGGAAGGCCAGTGAGGAGTCCATTACAGTAATCCACCCTGCTGGTGATGAAAGCATGCACAAGTTTCTCCAAGTCTTGTCTGGAAACAAAGCATCTAATTCTTGCAATATTTTTCAGATGATAGTATGCTGATTTAGTTATTGCTTTGACATGACTACTGAAACTAAGGTCTGACTCTAGTGTCACACCAAGATTCCTGACTTGATTTTTAGTTGTTTGACCCCTAGAGTGAAGGTATGCGTTCACCTTGAGAACTTTATCTTTGTTTCCAAACGCAATGACTTCAGTTTTGTCTTTGTTTAACTGAAGAAAGTTTTGACACATCCAACTGTTGACTTCATCAATGCATTGGCACAGGGAGTCAATTGGGCTGTAATCGTTAGGCGATAGGGCTAAGTAGAGCTGTGTGTCGTCTGCATAGCTGTGGTAAGCAATTTGGTTCTTTTTCATTATTTGGCTCATTGGGAGCATATACAGGTTGAACAGGAGTGGCGCAAGAATTGAGCCTTGGGGGACTCCGCATGTCATGGATGTCCACTCAGACTTATGATCTCCTATACTCACATAATAACCTCTCCCATCTAAGTATGACCTGAACCATTTTAGGACTATCCCAGAAAGCCCCACCCAGTTTTCCAGCCTGTCAAGAAGTATGTTATGATCGACAGTGTCAAATGCAGCACTGAGGTCGAGTAGTACAAGCACTGATAATTTGCCTGAATCAGTATTTAAGCGAATATCGTTTATTATCTTTATGAGTGCTGTCTCTGTGCTGTGGTGTGGTCGGAAACCAGATTGAAAATTGTCAAAGTGTCCATTCGAGCATAGGAATTTGTTCAGCTGATTGAAGACAACTTTTTCAATGATCTTGCCTATGAAAGGAAGATTTGAGATCAGCCTATAGTTGCTTAATATGGTCTTATCCAGATTGCTCTTTTTCAGGAGGGGCTTGACAACTGCATTTTTCAAGGAGTTTGGAAAACTCCCAGAGAGAAGTGAGGCATTTACCACTTCTAGGAGATCTGCTTCTAAACTGTTTAACACACTTTTGAAAAATGATGTGGGAAGTGTGTCAAGAGTGCAGGTTGATGTTTTAAGGTGCTGTACGGTTTCTTCCAAAATTTTGCCATCAATTTCTTTGAAATCAGACATAGTAACTACTTTCTCAGGCAGTTTGATCTGTCTGACCTCAGTGCAACTCAAGGATGTGCTGATCACCTTTCTGATATTATTGATTTTCTCAGAGAAGAAAGAAGCAAACTCACTGCACTTGCTGTCTGAGAGCATTTCACTGGGAATCTGGCTTGGGGGGTTTGTCAGTCTCTCTACAGTAGCAAAAAGAGTGCGTGTGTTGTTTAAATTACTGTTTATAATATTTGAGAAGAAAGTCTGTCTAGCTTTGCCTAGTTCCATATTAAAAGCATGAAGGCTGTCTTTGTAGATGTTATAATGGACTACAAGTTTTGTCTTCCGCCACATGCGCTCTGCTTTTCTGCATTGTCTTTTCATATTTTGCACTGCTGTTGAGTTTCTCCAAGGTGCTTTTTGTCTGCCATTCCTCTTCCTGACTTTAACAGGAGCAATATCATCAATTACACTTTTAACTTTTGAGTTAAAAGAAAGTCAACAATGTAATTCTCAATGGGTTGCTCTCCTTGACGGAGACACATAATCTTGACTGCTGGATTCATGATGGCGAAGTCTTCTGTCATGAACTGCTCCGAGACACGAAGGTTGAGAATCCAAAAGCAGCTTTTAATTAAGGGGTAATCCAAAGAACAGGCAAGGTCAAACACAGGCAGGCAGTCCGTACAAACAAACAAACACACAAAACAGGCAGGGGTCAGAGGCAAAAGAGTAATCCAGGGAACAGGGCAAGAAATCCAAAAACCGGGAGAATGCTCAGAATTGCAGTGTGACACTAAAACAAGACTTCGCGGTGACTGAATGAATGAACATGGTATAAATAGACTGAGACTATCAGGATGATGAGACACAGGTGAATGCAATCAGTGAATGAGGTACAGGTGAATGTGATCAGTGATAAGTGATGATGAGTCCGGGCAGTGAGTTATGGGAAATGTAGTTTGTGAGTGATAATAGTCTTATGTGGAGTGCCCTTTGGTGGCTCTCAAGGGCACTCCAGCTGGTGACCGTTAAACAGGATTGTTATTTTTAACAACATAGACATTTTTTAATATTAACATAGAAATAGTTACCAAATATAGAACATTCCCCTATGGTTATTGTATATACAGACCCGGGGTTTGTAATCGGGAGAATCGGGAGAATTCCCGGTGGGCCGCTTCACTTTTGGGCCGGTCGAGGATTTTTTTTCCACATTTGTCACGTTAGTTACATTAGGCTACACACGATCCACATTCTGACACCGCAGCCGCAGCGCGCAGCCTCTGAATGGGTTGTACCATGTGAGGGAGTACTCCCCTCCCCTCCTATAGAGTTGGTTGGGTCCATAGCCCATCTTTTCCAAAACATTTTCTCAGGAGTAGGCTACCGCGGCACCGTCGGCGCCTACCGATAGCTGGGCCGGCCCTACTGTAACGGTACGCGTCAGGGAGGATGGATGGGAGGAAGAGGCCAGGAGGTATGGAAGCTTGTTTCCGCCACAAAATAAAACATTTTAAAATCGCAATTGTGTGAAATAAAGTCACAATTGCGTGTTATAAAGTCAGAATTGCAAGAAATAAATTCAGAATTGCAAGATAAAGTCAGAATTTGTGAAGTTGCAATTGCTTCTAAAGTCTAAGTGAATTATTATTTAACCTTTACATTATTTGTTGAACCATGGCATTAATACAAACTACACAATAGTAAGAGCTAAACTGTTGCTTCATTTATCCAATTTGGAAAAAGTGCTAATTTTGAATTCCACCATGGAAAAAGTGGGCCGGTCTTGGGCCTGAAACTCCCGGGCTGAAAAGTGGCCCCACTCCGGCCCTGTGTATATATAAATTAGGGCTGTCAAACGATTAATCGCGATTAATCGCAATCTAAAATAAAAGTTTGTGTTTACATAATATATGTGTGTGTATGGAGTATAATTATTTTCTATATATAAATACACACATATATTTAAGAAAAATGCCCTGGCACACTGACACTACACGTACCCTTAGACGGGTATGTAGACAGGCGGAGCGCCAATGGAAAAAGGACCATCTGCAGGTTTCGTATGAAATCATGAAAAATGCCTATAAGGTGTTTCAGAAAGCTGCAAAGTCTGCAAAATGCAAACATTTTTCTGAACTTATTTCTAATAACTGCAATAAACCTCAAGTTCTCTTTGCTACTATTAGCAATGTTTTAAATCCTTCTGTGCATCCCATCTTAGAGCCCTCTACTGCTCTCTGTGACAATTTTGCAAAGTTATCTGTTGACAAGATCACAATTTTAAGATCTTAATTGACTAACTCAGTGTATATACACCATTATGTTCTTCCATCTGGTCTGTGTTTGAGCCGATTGATCTGGAAACTTGTAATGAAATTGTTGGTCACTTAAAACCCACTATCTGTCCGCAGGATGTTATTCCACCTTCTTTCCTTAGGCAAATTTTGGACACAGTTGGACCTGGCCTGTTACTTTTAATTAACAAATGCCTGTCAACTGGTTCTTTCCCTAACAGTCTGAAAGTTGCTGTGGTGACGCCTTATCTTAAAAAAACTAATC
Source organism: Scardinius erythrophthalmus (assembly GCF_964197995.2). NCBI lineage: Eukaryota > Metazoa > Chordata > Actinopteri > Cypriniformes > Leuciscidae > Scardinius > Scardinius erythrophthalmus. Next base: position 16,601,761 of record NC_138221.1, read on the forward strand.
TTGATCCTTCCACTCTTTCTAACTTTCGTTATTCCTATTTCTAATTTACCTTTTATTTCCAAGATCCTTGAGAGAGTTGTACTGATTCATCTACAGTCATATTTATCCACAAATTCCCTCCATGAAACATTTCAATCTGGTTTTAAAGCTCTGCACAGCACTGAATCTGCTCTTTTAAGAGTGTCAAGTGATATTTTCACTGAAACTGACTCTGGGAAATCAATGGCCTTAGTTTTATTAGATTTGAGTTCTGCATTTGACTTAGTTGACCATGAGGTCCTGTTGCGACGTCTGGAGACATCCGTGGGCTTTCAAGGCGTTGTCCTGCAGTGGTTCCGCTCATTTGTATGCTGACGATACTCAGATTTATTTTCCTTTAAAACATAATGATAAAAATGGTCTACAACTAGGGTTGCCACCTATGTCTGATAAAAAACCTGGACATATCAATGACCTGACCGACCGCTTTGCTCACAAGTGAAAATGTCCATTAGAACCACAAGACAAAATTGGCCTTTGTGCAGTAAGATTGTGCATAGTCGTGACTCGTGAATATTTTAAACATCTCAAGTATTCTCACTTATCTTACTTAACTTATAGCTTACCTGATTGCTTAGATACTGGTGCTTGTGCTTGCTTTTGCTTCCTCTTTTCTAAAGAAATAAGTAGAGGGATGACATTAGATTTGCATTTACCATACCTTAGCCACATCTATAGCCACTTTTATTTAGCATGTCTCAATCAGACATTGGAATAAAAAAAAAATCAAACATAAATAGGCCTTAGCTTACCTAGTCTTCCATCTATACTTGGCGTTTCCCTTTGCTGCAGCTATCAGTGGTTTCTGTTCTTCAATGAATGTCTTGAATTCAGTGCATGACAATTTGAAATTCAATCTGACCTGAAGCTCAGACTTCACCATTGCAACTGACAGTCTGTTTCTTTTATCGGACCAAACATCCTCCATATGACTGAACACTCTTTCTGCATAGGCATTACTGACTGGTATGGAAAAAACAAAAGCAACTACTTTCAACAGCTCGGTGGATTCAGTTGCCTTGCTAAAAAAATAGGCCCACTTTCTGTCTGGGGTAAGGTCTGTTGGAATGGTGTGCAAGACCTCATTCAGAATGACTACATCACCATACAGCTTGTCTTCTTCAACATCCAGGGCCAGTTTTTCCACTAAAACTTCCAACTCTGACCACTGGAGTGCTTGTCCATCATGAAGGCTGAGACAGCCAATGTGTGCAAGAACCTGGTCATTGAAGTCAAATTTATCCTCAAGATACAGCACTGCCTTCTCAAAAAATCTGTCCACCAGGCTCCTGAACTTTTCCTGTTGCTGGGGTAAAAGGCTCCTCAGTATTTGTTTTGCTTTGCTGCCATAGAATTTGTCTGTGCGCCTTGCGATCAGCTGACTGCGCAATCGGTTCATCACAGAGTAAACGTCAATCACAGTAGCACTGTCACTCTCGAGCACCCTAATAGATGAATCAAATTCTTGCATCACATTGTGCATGAATGCAAGGGTACATTCAGCTACAGTACAGTCTACATTTTCTCCATCACTTGCACCACACACAAATGTCCAGATGATACTTGGGCAGTCTTCCTTTCCCAGGGATACAAAATAAGACTTTAAAGCTGGCCAACACTCTAAAATCCTCTGTATCGCTGGCAGCAAAGACAGCCAGCGTGTAGGGACATGCCTCAGAATCTCCCTGTATTTTGTATGAGTAAATTCACAGAAGTCCTTAAGCAATTCCACTTTTTTAGCAGAACAACTGAATTCACTATACACCTTAAGCACAAAGGCCTCCACGTCACAGCCTCCAGCACTAAAGACACGATTAGCTGCTTTGACAGTGTTGTTTATGATGTGACACTTGCAATTGCCCTTCACAATTTGTGGGTTAGCTTCTCTGAGTTTCTGAAAAACTGAGTTGTGCCGACCATAATTAACTGATGCGTTATCTGCACCATAGGCACTGATCTGGCTGACTGAAAGTCCATTGTTCTCAGAAATAGACACTATTTGTTTGAATATGGCTTCACTAGATTCGTTGGAGTCGTCATAAAAGTCTAACAATCCATACTTCACACCCTCGGATGCACAGAAATACTGGACTGTGTAGGGAAACAATTTTGTGTGCCCAGAATTGGATGCATCAGAACATACCGCAAAATAGTGCGCTTTCTGCAACTCTGCTGCTAATCTTTGCTGACTAAATGGTGCCAACACATTTTCCACTAAGGCCTCACTTTTAGTTCTGCCACAAGACATTTTAGTTGCAATATCAGAGTCACTGAATATTTTTGCACTGACCTTGTTCCCACAGTCAATTGACAGGTAGCTGTGGCCATGTCGCACACCGTGATAGGTAGCTGTTAATTCGGCGACAGTAATTTTGTCCTCTGAGTTTTTTGTAATCATGAATGATGAAATTGCCTTTGTTTGTCTGGTTACTTGAATGCGACTCTGATGTTTCTTCGTTTTAGCATGGTCATCCAAAGCAGTTTTGCCTTCATGTTTAACCAGAATTTTAACTGAGCATACGGAGCAAGTAGCATATAGTGGATCGCCTGGTGTTGGCTTTAGCCCTGTGGAGTAATTGTCATTTTTCATCCAGTCATTATTAAAGTAGGTCGAACGTTTCATTTTCTTTTTTACTGGCCTGTCAGTCTTTGTTGACACACTGTCATCTTCGTCCTCCGTCTCGCCACCCATGTTAACACTAACAGACGATGTTGACGACGTACAATCTGCTTCAATTTGCCGCCTGTAGTAACTGGCTAGCTGCCAAGACAGACGCGCATACGTAACGTCACACGACACACCCGTCCCAGAGCCAATGATAGCGCATTCTACACACAAGAGACACCCTACGAGAGACACCGACCACTCTGTGCACAATGCATAGGCTATTTCAAGTGAGAAAATAGTCAGTTGAACATACATATTCACGTAGCCTTATGAAAACCGGGACATTCAGTGTCCCGGGAGAGTGGATAAATTTCCCGGGACAGGTTATTAAAAAGAAGGACAATCCCGGTAAAACCGGGACAGGTGGCAACCCTATCTACAACCCTTGTTTGCCTGTTTAAGTGAACTTAAACTTTGGCTTTCAAGTAATTTTCTAAACCTTAACGAAAATAAAACTGAAATTATTATCTTCGGGCCTAAGGAAAACTGTGTGTTTGATGTTGACCGTGGTTCTCTCACACCGTATGAAACCCACTGTGCAAGAAATCTGGGCTTTCTGTTTGACCACAATTTAAAATTTGAGAAACAGATCAGTGCTGTTTTAAAGTCATGCTTTTTCCACCTCTGCCAACTCTCCAAAGTGAAACCTTTTTTAACTCAGAGTAATCTTCAAATAGTGACACATGCTTTCGTAACATCACGACTGTAGTATCAGGTTAACTAATGGGGTAGGAACCATGTGTAGGTTGTTGTTGTAGGGGGGAACAATAATAAAGCCGTGGGTTCAACGGATGTGCAGCTGTGGTCCTTGTGTTAAGCCTCCTATAAAGGTTACGGTGTACCTATAAAACACATAACATGGTGTCAGAAGTGGGCAGAGCGCGCTGTGAGGACGATCAAAAGTCTTCTCAAGAAATCCAGCGACACTTACCTCGCCCTGATGGCCTATCGAGCTGCTCCCCTGGCGAATGGATACAGTCCCACTCATCTTCTGATGGGGAGGAAAATAAGAACGCCAGTTCTTGTCATTCCATCCAAGCTCAACCCAGGGTGCGCAGACATGGATAACCTGAAAAGGACAGAACAAAGGTACAGACAAAAAACTGCAACAGAATTATGACCAAAGACACAGAGCACGCGACATGCCGTTCCTTTAACCCGGTGATCATGTGTGGGTCAAAGATACAGTGGAAAGAGGCACGTTGGTGTCTACTGCCGGCACGCTGAGGTCATACATCATTGAGACGCCCGGGGGCACTCTGCGAAGGAACAGATACCCTCTTTCACCAACCCCTGTGGCTCCTGGAGAACCTGCTAACTTAATTGAACCAGCACCCGAGAGCACAGTTCTTGATGACACACACACTCCTGTCCCACCCGGAGCACAGTGTGTAGCCAGTCAGCAGTCTCCTGTGTGTGAAAGACGTTTCCCAGCCCGAATAAGGAATCCTCCATCTTACTTGAAAGACTTTGTTCGGTCTTAGGAATGGCACCTGAGTTATGGAGGAGGGCAGGGAGTAGTTGATTGTCGCCAATTTATGTTGTTGATAAAGTGTTTACAGAAGCACATGTTCATAGTACTTCACAGCTGAACAGTATGGAAAAAGTTGAGAACCATAAATGTGTGTTATTACTCTTACTGATCTTGATTATCATTTTAATGATGGTATGGGTTATATTTTCAGTATAAGTAATCGGAAGAGCCTTCTGTTATAGTTTAGAAATGCTCTTAATGTTATTTTTGCATCTGCACAACGATTATCCTTTGCTTAGAAAGGGGGATGTAGTATCAGGTTAACTAATGGGGTAGGAACCATGTGTAGGTTGTTGTTGTAGGGGGGAACAATAATAAAGCCATGGGTTCAACGGATGTGCAGCTGTGGTCCTTGTGTTAAGCCTCCTAAAGGTTACGGTGTACCTATAAAACACATAACAACGACTAGACTACTGTAATTCACTTTACTTTGGTCTATCTCAGTCTTCTCTCTCTCGCCTACAGCTAGTGCAAAACGCAGCAGCTAGACTCCTCATTGGGACACGCAAGTATGAGTCGATCACCCCTATCTTATTCAAACTCCACTGGCTACCTGTTAAATTTAGAATTGATTTTAAAATTTTACTTTTTGTGTATAAAGCTCTTAACAATTTGGCCCCTAAGTACCTAACTGATCTGCTCTGTCTGTACACTCCTTCTCGTACTTTGAGATCCAGTGATCACTGCCTTCTCATCGTGCCTAGATCCAGGCTTAAAAAACGAGGTGACCGTCCTTTTGCGACTGCAGGCCCAAAACTTTGGAACAGTCTGCCACTCTATATCAGACTTGCTCCCTCAGTTTCCATCTTCAAATCTTCTTTAACCCCCAGAGGTCGAAGGTATCGCCGGCGATACCAGCTCGCTTTTTTTTTATCAGTGTAAAAGAAACTCATAAATACTCTATTGACTTTTATTTTCCATAGGAGTTCCATACATCAATCGATTCTGTTAAATGTGTATTATTTTTGTGTATACTCACAATAAAAACATAGTGTTGTGCTTTTCGACAAATAAAGAAAAATAAACACGAAGCGAGTTCTGCCTTCTCTCTGTCCGTGTAGTCCATTCTGAAACGCGTCCGAAAATGAACCATAACTCAGTGAATACTTCTCACACATACACGTGATATATGTCTTTATGAAGCTTGAAATCTCTTCTTTCAAATGAAGTAATTTATATAAAAAACAAATATTCTCATCTTGTGAAATCTGTATTAAAAGAGAGCGATTCCAGTCGACCTCATTAGAGCTAATTCAAATGTAATGTGACTCCGCCCACGGAGAGCGCACGCTATTCAAACGCAAATGGCTGAGGTAATCCGCGCAATCCTGTGAACGCCGTCTCGCAGCGCTGTGAGGAATAATGAGGAATACTAGTAAGTTTTTCCTTCTCGGGTTTCTGTTTATGAATGAATGAACGGCATAGATGCGCGCTGTTTACCACAGCTGGCAAAAAACAATATTACGTGACAGTTCTCCATTATGGACACGAGCTCTAAAAAAACACACTAAAAGACTTTCAAACTTTCACAGAGACCTCAAAACAGAAAGTACAAATCCTTTCTTTAAAACGAATTTCGTTTTGTATCAATTGTATCTTAATTTTAATATTTTTTTCATTAACAAATTTCCTGGATTTAAAGTAAATAAGCCTATCGTCAACGAATGATGATGTTTTAGCAAACTGTATTGCTATACTGAGATAAGTAAAAATCGACTGAAATATGTTGAAATAAAATGTAGGCTATTTGTATAAGCAACGTAAACTGCAAATTAACATTTATATGCCCTAATATTTCATGAAAACAACTTTACAGTCAGGCGAAATATGAAAGACAACATTTTGTTTAGTAGATTTGGGTACAGTTTTTACTGTAGAATATACTGCCTCGTCAAATAAGCTTTTGTTTAGCAATTTCTATCTATAAAATAGCCTAATATTTTTGTCAAAAATAAAGTCATCAACTAAGATGTTAGCTGTTCCAATGTTGTCTATATTCAAAGTAATGAATACATAGATAAAATGTAGGCCTATAATCTTTTTTTTTTTTTTACAAAGAAAGAGTACACTTGAAACATTGTTGAAATTGTAATTATTGTTGTAATTGTAACCTTTTTAATAAAATAGCAAAACATATGTACAAGATAGATAAATCAAGATAGCAAAATCTTAAATGGTCAATATAAGTCTTCTTCTAAATATCTTTTGTCCTTGCATTGTGGCTCAGCCAGTTTCACACCTGTGTGAATGGCTCATCATTATGCAGAGTGGGTGGTAATTCAGGTGTAAACCACTCCTCGTTCACGCCCCATCGCATATTGGCTTTCCAAGCAAAACCTGTTTTACATCAATTTAAATCAATCTATGGTTTTATTTGAACGATAAAGCAACGATGATTGAACGATTTGACTATTTTCACATAATTTTGAAGAAAAAACTATAGGCGACGACATCCATTGGTCAAAAGTCTTATTGACACATATTTACTATGTGTTTTGTGGCCTTATTTCAGAAATTTTAGTTTTTAGTTTTTTCAATATCCACGCATAAACATTATTCTCTCAAAAATGAAAACATGTACATACACGTGGCTCACATATTATGGTAGCCCTGTTTGTGCTTTATAGAGTGAATTTACACCTTTGCCATTAATATGTTTATAAGCAACTGAAAAAAGCAGAAATGTCAGGGCATGTCAGAACATCTCAAGGGCCCAGAAAACCGCTCAGACTCCAGAGGGTTAAAGACTTTTTTTTGTTTTCTCTTGCATTTGATGCTCCTTGATTCTGATACGATTACTGCTTATTTTTTCTTTTGTTTTATTTTTTCAGTTGTTTCTTTTCGTCCTGTACTGTTCTGCATTTTATTCTCTGCTATGTACAGCACGTTGGTCAGCCTTGGTTGTTTTTAAATGTGCTTTATAAATAAATATTGTATTGTATTGTATTGTATTGTGTTATTTATATATAAAATATTTATATATAATATAAATGATATAATGTAAAAATAATTATACACCATACAAACACATATATTATGTAAAAACAAACTTTGGATTACAAATTTTGGATGCGATTAATCGCGATTAATCGTTTGACAGCCCGAAAATAAATATGTAAACTAACTTTACAATTAAAACGCTACAGATGTTTTTGTATAATGACCTGTACAGAGCTCTGAAACTAGTTTATGCAGCATTTAATAAAATGTAGCAATTAGATTGAATGTGAAAAGCACAGAAATCATAACTTCTTGGGTTTGTTTTTATCTTCATTTACTGCTCCTCTGCTCTGCACACGCTTCTCCAACACGTGTTGTTGTACACAGTGCAGTGTTTCCGGGATCTACGTCAGAACGCTGCCTCATTATTGGCCAGTTCTGCGTCAGGATCACACGCATTGGCCGACGCTGGTCATGTGAGCAGCACAACGAATGCTGAGTCTGCATTCTGACGTAGAACTTAAAGGGGGGGTGAATTGCTGTTTCATGCATACTGAGTTTTTTACACTGTTAAAGAGTTGGATTCCCATGCTAAACATGGTCAAAGTTTCAAAAGTTAAGTTGTACGTTTGAAGGAGTATTTTTGTTCCAAAAATACTCCTTCCGGTTTGTCACAAGTTTCGGAAAGTTTTTTTCGAGTATGGCTCTGTCTTACGTAAGATAGAGCGGAATTTCCTTATATGGGTCCTAAGGGCACTTCTCCGCGGCCGCGCGCGCACTCGCTGACCAGAGAGAGAAGAGAGCGAAAGCAGTACGTTACCTCAAAACGCTATGCTCGGCTTTTAGGGAAGTCAATGTCACCAAAGAAGTGGGTTTTTGGTTGGCAGGGCAAGACAACCCTGCACAGATTCCCAAAGAACCCGGCGTTAAGGGAATAGTGGATGGAGTTTGTTTTTTCGAAGCATCAACGGAGGTTGTGCACGACTCTTTGTTCCCTGCATTTCGACGATGATTGTTTTATAAACAAAGCCCAGATCGACTTATTTGCAGATCGTCTAATGCTTAAGGATCGAGCAGTCACGATGAGTAAACTACTTCAAATGTCTCTCTGTGTTGTTGTTAGATCAGTTAGCACAGCTATAGCACACCGCCCACACGGCCCGCCCCCAGCCGCTCGGTTTTTTCTGGAAAGACTCGGTACAGCCAATCTTTAACTTATAAATATAATAAAACTAAAGACGTTTTGGAGATATGAAGGATGCAATACTACTCTATAGGTACTCAAGATTAACAGGAGATTGAGTGAAAATGAGCATTTCACCCCCCCTTTAAACAGCATTGGAGAATGACAGGGAAGAGAAGAAATTGATGATTAAAGTTGTTTATTTTGTTTTGTTTTTGCACACAAAATGTATTCTAGTCACTTCATTAACCACAGTCTGTACGTTTTGCCTCTTTGTAACAATCTCTGTTTGAAATCTGCAACTGCAGTTATTTGCATAATCATCTTTACGAGTGTTGTGCATCAGCACGGCTCCTCAGCACGGATGTATAATGTTTGTGGATTGATGTGGACAGAGTGATGGTCATCCAGGTAAAGAACCCATTAAGAATGGCATGTCAACTCTGTTGTAAGGCCCAGGACCAGATATGATGAAAGAAGACCAGGAGTTTGTGAAGTTTAATCAAATAAGTAAAGATTTGCTGAAGAATAGTTTGCAGTTAAATTGGTAGAGCCAGCGTCAAACTCTCATGAGGAGGTCGTAAGCCAACTCTACCTTACATAAAATCTCACATCAATTATACCTTTTTCAAGGACATACATTACACAATTGTTTACTTCTGATTGGCTAAGAGAACATAAAGTCTAAAAAATAATTAATTTTTGATAGATAAGTGGGTATATCGTTGTTAATCAGAATAGTTGTCGCCCTATTCAGAGTCCGTGGTGACCTTCCAGGGTCCGAGAAAGACGTCTTCGAGTCTATATGTTGTATATCACAGAGTTCAAAACATGTAAAGAATATCAAACGCACACACACAACACTGACGAACAACAGTTCTCTTCAAGGCTGAAAAAGGCCTGAGCTCATTATCAGAAGAGCAGTCCACCAGAACAGGCTGATAAAACATTTCACTCCTCATAAAGCAGGAACGATAACTTCCCCTTTACTCCCTAGAGAAATACACATGAGGATGTTCACTTAATAAAAAGCAGATGAAATGGCGTAGAAATTGACCCTCAAACTTATACAAGTCAACTAAGACAGATATATAGAGCAACACATGGGTACAGAGTCTCTCTCGCTGCTCTCTGAATCCCAAGAGAATCATCATCAAAAGACCCCTTGCATGTGAACACGACCCAAGGGCACATATTGGAATACACCTAGAGTATTGCCTAACACCTAGAGTATTTTCTTTAACCTAAGAAAATGGTTAAACACAGAAACCATATGGGTACATGGATATATATACAGTATATTTGATCCACTCAATGAATACAGAAATGATTATGATAGCATGCATAGACTTGGTTATTGTATTTTTAATAAGAATAAAGTAATCATTCAAAAAGGATATATATATATATATATTTGAAGAGACAAGGTATTCTGACCCCAACCCTTCAATGGACTCTTCTCTGGTGTTTTTCCTTTGGCACACCTATATAACTCTGCACGTCTCTAGAGAGCTCAATTTTCACCTCCATTTCACCAACTGAAAAAGATGAGCACACACAACTTGCTCACAAATTTGATCAAACAGACCCTCTGGGTTTCCCCCACTACACTAACTGAACCCACCAGACTAGTATCCCAGTACTAATCTGGACTAGTAATCTGTACTAGTCACCACAGTGTTCCTTTAACACTCCCTCTTTTACCTTTTAACAATCTAGACTTTGTCTCTTACCAGTCTCAGTTTACGCCACTTCAGTTCTTTTGATGATTCCAGTGGTGTCCCTCCTGGGCCCTTTTCCAGTGGAGACAACGCCAAATTGCTAAATTGATTTAATCATTAATTTAGTCACACATTACTTTTTGTCAAGTCACATATACAAGGTCATACATTCATAAGGGTATGTATACATACTGAAGAATCCAAATTTAAGAATATGTTTAAGATCTGCTGATCTTACTTCCTTACATAACATCACATGAAAAACTAAGGTGAATTACACTGTATTGGGCATTCAAGGTGAACATGATGGCATCAATTTACTGATCAGAAGTCAGCTTTAAGTCAGCTGTCTAAACATTGTAATAGTCTTTGATCTTCCAACTAAGAGTTGGACTGTGTGTGAATGTTACCTAGTCTAAGGTCTTGTGACCATTTGTTGTGTATACAATTTGGGGGGGGGGGTACCATTATCTCAGTTGGGGGCAATTGCCTCTATTGTCTTTAGATGATTAGATTTAGTGGTTACCTCTAAGGCTGTGTGTATGTTTAGCACCTTTAAGGACAGCCCACTGAAAGACCTATAAAGAAACCATGTAAAGTTTGTTAGCCAGAATGATTTGGGAAGAACTGCAGCCGCGTACAGCGAAGTCCTCAATAAAGAATAACTTTGTTTGAACGTGATCCCCAACGTCTCCTGGTCTCTTGCTTCGACGAAGAAAAAGTTTTCAACAATTTGGTGCCGTGACCCGGATGGAGAAACTGAAACTCAACAAAGAATGAACTTTCCAGACGGAACCTTGAAAACTTCAAGCTCAAAGATCTTAACAAAGGTGACTGAGTCCCAGACTGCATCTTGAAACTTCAAGCTCCAAAAAAATCTCAAAGACTGAATTTTTCCAGACGGAATCTTTCTCTACAAATGAAAGACTCGGTGAGTTTCACTCCATTAAAAGAACCAATGCAGACCAGTACAAATGTTTTCCTCTGCGCCGTTCAGAGAAGTAGTTAACAAACAGCTGTAGAGTTTGGTTAACTAAAGATAAGCCTCTAAAAAGTTTTCTTTTAGAGATGAAATTGATCCTCTGTTGTTGACAGGGAAGATTAACAGTTACATGTTAATATTGTGTGTATGCTCTTGCTAGAGAAGACCTATCTGTAAGCTAGAGAATTAGCTTTAGAATTAGATTAGCCTCATGTGCTAATAAGATTGTACCCTCTGTTTGCAAGACAGTAGAGAGAAGTTTTTTTAGTGTTTTGTGATTAAGTAACAAAGGAAGTCACAAAATGGTTAGAAGGAATGCTAGGCTGATACCCACGACAGAGAAAGGTGGATTAGCTAGCCCGTTATGGACAGACAATGAGTTTAAGTCCTTGTTAGGAGAATGCATGGACTCAATCGTGACTGAGGAAGTCAGATTGAATTTAACAAAGAAATTTGGCATTGATGCAGTCAAAGTTTGGTCAATTGAAGATTGTAAGAAGGTACTAGGAGCAAGTATTCGCAAGAACGATATGAAAGCTATTATCTGTTGTTACCGAGAATTTAGCTTATCCATTGCACAAGAACAAGCTCGTTGTATTGCTACGTTAAACGATCAGAACAAACAATTGCAGACTCACATGTCCTGTCTCAAGACAAAGGCGGGCCATAACAAAGCCTCAACCAAATGTGATTTAGAAGACCAACAGTCAGATGAAAGCTATCCTGATTTACAGTCTTTTGATAGTATAGAGGACAATGTCAATGCAGATGTAAATGCAGTTGAAGTGTGCGTAGCTAGACAAAAGCCTCAGGGAAAAGGTGTTGATACAGTTCCATGTGCAACCCCCATATTGCAGCCACAAGCAATCAAAACATCTTTAGGTCCTAAAGAGATTGAGAGAATTGCTGAAAGTTTGCCATCAGTGCAAAGAAATTTTTCTAAGTTTAGAAGAGCATTGATCAGAAAAATGCGGCTCTATGATATGACTCTAGCTGAAGTCACCCAGCTAATATCACAGATCTTGACTGAGTCAGAATTCAATGATTTTGAAAGTGCTGTAAATAATTCTGAACTGCAACAGGCCAGTAAAGATGAATTGAGAGAGGAAGTTGTTAAAGTGTTAAAGAACATTGTTGGACCGAAAGTGGACTGTTCAAAGCTCACTAATTGTGTACAGAAGAAGGATGAAACTGTTTGTGAGTACACAGAACGATTCTGTCAGATCGCTGCCGTTTACAGCGGAATTGCCGACACTCCAGAGAAAGTGTTAGGTCATAATGGTCCTCTAGTTCGCACATGGTCCGATGGTCTTTTGTCAGAACATAGAAATGCATTGCCTTTCTTAGATCTTACATGGTCAAATAGAACCCTGCAAGACAACTTGGACAGTTTAGCTATTTGGGAAAGAGACTTTGATGTCAAGGCAAGAGTAAAAATTGCAGCAGCATCCTTTAAGGTTAACTCAGAGAAGCCAAAGAAACGCAAAAGTCCTAGAGAAGCCAGTTGTTCTTACTGTGGCAAGCACGGACATTTTGGAAAAGAATGTCGAAAAAATAAAAATAACTTAAGACAAGTTAACAATGTTATGCAGCTCTTACTACATTTGTTTGCAACTTTGAAGCAACCCCTCCCCTCGTCACTGGACTCGTGGGTAAGCTTTTTGAGGTGTTAACAATTTGGGCTGTGATTGCTTAATCTCCCCAGTAACTTACAACAAAGATGAAAGACTTATTTTTGTTTAATAGAACAAAAGGAAAGTGACTGTCACAGTCTTTGTTTGGGGGACATTCAGAAAACTCACAGCCTTAAAATGTTATACCACAGAATATTGCAGTTAGACAACCATCCTCTGTTAATGATGTTTATTAGGACTGATGTTTCACTGGAGAATGGAGATGTGTCAATTTTCTCACACACTGTACAGTGTGCACACAACAGGGACAGAATAGGACACGGTTCAGTGAGGGCCCTGGAAAGAACTGACGCAACAGGCGTCAGGGGCCAATCCAGGGTGAAGACAACCTCATAGGCCTTTCCCCATTTAGTCCATCCTTACCTCACTGGTCCATAGGTGTCAAATAAATTAAGAAATAGGGAAAGAATGAAACGACAACAGTAGACTCTGAAAACGATAGAACCATAGTGGTTAAACTGCTACAACCGTAGTGTTTTGAAGAAATACTGCTCTGTTTTGTTTTCTTTCTTCCTCTGTGCAGATAAACACTTGATGGCTGTTCCAAAAATCCATATGCAATGACGTCTCATCTGCATATGAAGCCACAACCTCAAGAAGACGACTACACCCATTGCTGAACGAGCCAATCACAAAAGAAAAAAAAAAAAATACACAACGCAGAGATAAAGAACCTTCAGTCATCCATCGATATGATCAAGACTACAAGCCTGCACCATTATCTGAGTGCTGCACCGGGTTAATGTCAAGTTAACCAACAAGCAATTTTGATCTTTCAACAAAATGACACCCCAGATGACTGAAGATAATTCTTCATGGTTCAGAAACTTGTTCACGAGAAAATTAGTTCCAACCATAAAAGAAAATGAAAAATACACAGCGCAGAGACACCACGGACCCTAATCGCATGTTCGTTTCTGTGTCAACATGCAATTACAGAAAATCAACACAGAACATGTGCGACTTATGGAAGAATGAAGTCCATGCATGAATACTGCTGGTCTGCCGTTTCTTTGTTTTATTGTGTTGCAGGTATGTGTGTATGCCATGATGTATGCCATGAGTCATCAGAGCGACTCTACATGACAAATGGACTCTACAGGAAACAGACTTCACAGCTATTCAGGCGCCATGGACTTTCAAGACTTCCACTCTTATGCTACATGGTTTTCTGTGTAATCATGTGACATTTTACACCCTGCGTCGCAGGTGTCAACAGTTATGGTTTTGAGAAGAACTATGACACTCATGTAAATCAAGGACACAACACAGAGCAAGTTATATGTGCCTGTAACTTACACAAGTTACAAGAATGAACATATGTGATGTGCCTGTAACTTACACCAGTTACAAGAATTAACTTTATGTGTTTAAATTTGTATTTTGTGAGAGTTTTTAAGAACTCTCAAACGGGGGACTGAAGAATCCAAATTTAAGAATATGTTTAAGATCTGCTGATCTTACTTCCTTACATAACATCACATGAAAAACTAAGGTGAATTACACTGTATTGGGCATTCAAGGTGAACATGATGGCATCAATTTACTGATCAGAAGTCAGCTTTAAGTCAGCTGTCTAAACATTGTAATAGTCTTTGATCTTCCAACTAAGAGTTGGACTGTGTGTGAATGTTACCTAGTCTAAGGTCTTGTGACCATTTGTTGTGTATACCATTTGGGGGGGGGGTACCATTATCTCAGTTGGGGGCAATTGCCTCTATTGTCTTTAGATGATTAGATTTAGTGGTTACCTCTAAGGCTGTGTGTATGTTTAGCACCTTTAAGGACAGCCCACTGAAAGACCTATAAAGAAACCATGTAAAGTTTGTTAGCCAGAATGATTTGGGAAGAACTGCAGCCGCGTACAGCGAAGTCCTCAATAAAGAATAACTTTGTTTGAACGTGATCCCCAACGTCTCCTGGTCTCTTGCTTCGACGAAGAAAAAGTTTTCAACAATACATAAGGGTTAATAACAGTTATTTGTTCTATCAATGTGTTAGAGAATCATGGGACATCATTGGACTCCACATGCAATCCTCATGTGTTTTATTACCTTAATCTAATTACCATCATGTTTCTACGATTCTGTTTCTACAACAGATCATAGCAGCTCTACAGCATCATAGGCCTTAACGTAAGCGTTACAAGCTTGTTTCCGCCACATTTTTATCTCACAATTGTGAGTTTACATCTTGCAATTCTGACTTTATTTCTCAGAATTGCGAGATATAAAGTCAGAATTGTGTGAAATAAAGTCGCAATAGTGTGAAATAAAGTCAGAATTGTGAGATATAAAGTCAGAATTGTGTGAAATAAAGTCGCAATTGCATGAAATAAAGTCAGAATTGAGTGAAATAGTGTCACATGCTTGTCCTGTCTCGTGTACCACATGTGGTGTTTGTGTTCCTGTCTCTGTTTTGACCCCACCCTCCTTGTTATCTCATTATTGGTTTCATTTGTCCCACCTGTTGTTCCCTCATCACCTGCCTGATTTGTCCCTTTTATAAGTTCCTTTGTGTTTGCAGTCTTTGTCGGATTGTTGTCTTGTACACGTCTCCTGTTCTCCTGTGACCCTTGTTGTTGTTGTTGTTGTTGTTGTTGTTGTTGTTGTTGTTGTTGTTGTTGTTGTTGTTGTTCCCCCTTGTGGGTTTTTGTTTTACTTTGTTTCTTTTATTAAATAAATCCTTATTCCTTTGCATTTGAGTCCTCCCTTAGTTTTCTTTAGTTAACGTGACAAATAGTCGCAATTGCGTCTTATAAAGTCAGAATTCTGAAATCTTTTCTCAGAATTGTGAGATATAAACTCACAACTATAGATATAAAGACCAACTCTAAGGAATTACATTTTTTCTTTTTTTTTTACCTCAGAATAGTTTTTATCTCACAATTCTGACTTTATAACACACAATTGTGACTTTATATCATGCAATTCTGACTTTACATCTCCCAATTACATATTATAAGTCAGCATTACGAGATATAAACATGCAATTCTGAGAAAAAAAAGTCAGAATTCTGACTTTATAAGATGCAATTCTGACTTTATATCTCACAATTCTGACTTTATAACACGCAATTGCGACTTTATTTCACGCAATTCTGACATTATATCTCGCAATTCTGAGAAATAAAGTCAGAATTGCAAGATGTAAACTCACAATTGTGAGCTTGAGGCCACATTTACATATAGCCGGGTATTTAGAAAAACGAATATTTCTCCCCCTCCGTTTTCAAAAATAACATTGTGCACACAACATCGTTTTCAAAAAAAGTTGTCGTTTACATCAACCTGCATAAATACAATGGGCGGCAGTGTAGGAAGAAGGATAAAACCATGCAAGCCAATCAGAATCCTCAAAATCGACAACAACGAAGAGCACGAGCGACTGCCTGTTCCTTTCAAAACAACAGATATGGCGCGAGGTTCGTTCGTGTCGACAGACAGCGAAGCAAACGCAAACAGGCCAAAAGTGTTTGCACAAAAGTAAAAATGAGTACCACCTTAACAGCATTCATGATCAAATAGTAGCCAAACAAACTCTAAACATAGGGCGCTCACATGATGTAAGCGTTGTCTGGCGCATAATGTGACGTTTGAGAACCTAAAACCCCGTTTCTCCCAGTTGACACGGCAACACATAACCGGCGTTTTCAGAAATCTCCACTTTGGCCGGAGTTTTTAGAAATAATCGTTTTCTGGGATAAAAACGGCGTTTTCGTGTAAATGACAGGCCAAAATGCAGGGAAATATCTGCGTTTTCCCATCGTGTAAACAGGGCCAAAAAGTAGCAATTATCTTTTAAAATGTTTTATTCTGTGGCAGAAACAAGTGTCACCGGGTGATTAAAGAGAAATGAGCGGCAGGTGTGGAGGGGGAGGAGCTAGAGCGCTGATTGGGGCACATGCTCCCAAAGTTGAGTATAAAAGGCCATTTTGAAGAGAGAAGGGAGAGAGGGCTGTCCATCTTTAATGTACTGGACAGAAGGGACTGTCGAGCTGGTGTGGGTTGGATGGCGCCTTTGAGCCCGGGAGTAGAACATTCCCAAATTGTTGAGAGTATGGCGAGTGAATCGGATGGTGAGCAAGGAGAATGGCATGAGGTAACATCAAAGAGAACAAGAAAGAAGAATTCTGAGTCAAGTCACAGTGAGTCGGAACAGCAGAATGAGTTGAAAAAAGTGCGGAAAGCTAATAGGATGGAAGAGTGGAAAGTGGTGATCGAGTTTGGAGAAGTTTCTGGTAGTAAACTTCATCCAGTGAAACTTACTAAGGCAATTCAAGTCAAGTCAAGTCAAGTCATCTTCATTTATATAGCGCTTTTAACAATGTAGATCGTCTCAAAGCAGCTTTACAGAGATAAGCGTATAATTTAAGGCAACAGAGATTGTTTCGGCTGTACAGCAGAGTTAAGTAATTTTCCAGCTAAAGTTAGTTTTAATTGTTTTGCTGCCATCGCAATGATCATTTGTTATTAAATTAGGGGCCGCTAAGACGACACCATTCTCTCTACACAGACTTTAAACGCGTACCTGTGAGAAACACTGATGGCGTTCAGATGCGCATTTAGAATGGGTTCTATAGTTATGTGCGTTTGAATATACGCAGGTTTGGAATTCCCTACAAGGCAAGCCTAAACTGAATACTTGTCTTTCCTTAAAAATAAATTTTGATAAGGAATTTTATTTTATTTGTTGCTTTGGGGTAGGACCGCGAGACGAATTTTCCCGACAACGCCTTATCTGTAGAGTGGTAGTGGGATCCTCCATAGGGAGAGACTAGTTGGCACTTCAGCACTGCGTTGTCATCGGTCCAGGCAAAGGTCCTTCGTCAGATCTGGATACGGCCTGGATCCGGCAGGCTGCAGGAAAACCTCGGGATAAACACAGACACTAAAATTAGCGTAGATGCCATTCTTCTCATGATGTAACGAGTACATCAGGATTTTTGGGAAGTGTTCCCGGTTCCGGCTGACCTACTATATGCAGCCTAACATTAAATTATAGAAGTCTATAATGTATTATGTGAAAGCTAGGTCAAAGAGATGTGTCTTTAATCTGGCTTTGAACTGACAGAGTGTGTCTGCTTCCCGGACAATGGTAGGAAGACTGTTCCAGAGTTTTGGTGCTAAATAGGAAAAGGATCTACCGCCAGCAGTCGATTTTGATATTCTAGGTATTATCAACTGGCCGGAATTTTGAGATCATAATAGACGTGACTGTAACGGTAAAAGATGAGGAAGCAATTGCAAGTGTACTCATTTATTGAGAAGGCTTAACAAAGAACAAACAACAGCTGGGACACAGGATGGCAACGCAGGGACCCCGATGGTCAGATGATCCAGTGCAGACGGTGAAGTGGTGCGGTGAGTCTCCCAGGTGACGAATAATCCAGAATCCAAGGGAACACGAACAGAACAGGAACAAGGCAGGCACAAACTCGACACGAAGACTGGGAACACAACCGGGAACCACATACAACGATCTGACAGGGGAAATGAGAAAGTGGTGAGTATTTATGGGGTGATGAGATGAGCTGCAGCTGGTGACGGGAGTGATGAGCTAATTGATGATGATCGCTGATCAGAGAACCCGCCCACACAATCAAGGCACAACACACACATGACAACAGAGCACGAGACAAGAAGAAGACAATGGATTTATGAACCGTGACAGTACCCCCCTCCCTAGGAACGCCTCCTGGCGTTCCCAGGCTCCCTTACCTGTCGATTGTAATCATCGATAAGGGAGTGATCCAGAATGTCTCTGGCAGGCACCCAACTCCTCTCCTCCGGACCGTAACCTTCCCAGTCCACCAAGTACTGGAATCCGCGTCCCCTTCGCCTTGAGTCCAGAACACGATTAACCGAATAGGTGGGTTCCCCATCTACGAGTCGCGGCGGGGGGGGAACCGGGGCTGGCGGATTAATGCGTGCAAAAAAGACGGGCTTAATTTTAGACACATGAAAGACGGGATGAATCCTCCTGTACACTGGAGGAAGATTGAGGCGGACTGTCACTGGACTAATGATTTTAGTGACAGAAAACGGGCCGATAAATTTGGGAGCAAGCTTATTGGAAACGGAGCGGAGCGGAATGTCCTTAGTAGAAAGCCACACTTTGGAACCGACGACATATACGGGAGGCCTACGCCGGTGGCGATCGGCTTTGGCCTTGGTGCGCGCCCCCACTTGGAGAAGAGTCTCACGGGCTCTAGTCCAAGTGCGGTGACACCTCTGGACAAAGGCGTGGGCGGAGGGGACCGCGACTTCGGATTCCAGACTAGGAAAGATAGGTGGCTGGTACCCTACACTACACTCAAACGGTGATAGGCCCGTGGATGACACTGGCAACGTGTTGTGGGCGTACTCCACCATAGACAGCTGCTGACTCCAGGAGGAAGGATTCTTGGACACTAAACATCGCAACGTTCTTTCCAAATCTTGGTTGGCTCGTTCGGTCTGACCATTGCTCTGGGGATGGAACCCGGAGGACAGACTGACAGTCGCCCCCAGAAGTCTACAAAACTCTCTCCAAAATTTGGACACAAATTGGGGACCTCTGTCAGAAACCACGTCCGTCGGGAGGCCATGAAGCCGAAAGACGTGGTCAATGACGATCAACGCTGTCTCCTTGGCTGACGGTAATTTGGGCAAGGGAATGAAATGGGCCGCCTTCGAGAACCGGTCCACCACGGTTAAAACTACCGTGTGACCCTGGGAGGGTGGGAGGGCGGTGATAAAATCTAGAGCGATATGGGACCAGGGTCTCGAAGGCACCGGCAGCGGTTGAAGTAACCCATCCGGGGGTCGATAGGAAGTCTTACCCATGGCGCAGACTGAACAAGCCAAAACAAAATTGTGAACGTCACGAGCCATACCAGGCCACCAGAATCGTTGCTTGACTAAAAATTGAGTACGATTAACTCCTGGATGGCAAGCCACATTGGAACAATGACCCCACTGAATAACGCTGGACCGTAGACCCTCAGGCACAAATAAACGGTTCGGTGGACAACGAGTCGGAGGCGTTACCCCTTCTAAGGCCTTCTTGACCTTCGATTCGACCTCCCATATGAGTGAAGAGATGAATAGATTCTCTGGTAAAATGCACTCGGGAGTAGACGGGCGTTCGGAACGGTCAAAAATGCGCGATAAAGAATCGGGTTTGATGTTCTTGGAACCCGGGCGGTACGAGAGAGTAAAGTCAAAACGACCGAAAAAAAGAGCCCACCGAGCCTGCCTGGAGTTCAATCTTTTAGCAGTCCGAATGTATTCCAAATTCTTGTGATCGGTCCAGACGATAAAAGGTACCCCCGACCCTTCTAACCAGTGGCGCCACTCCTCCAATGCTAACTTGACTGCCAACAACTCCCTGTTGCCAATGTCATAATTACGCTCGGCAGGGGATAAACGATGTGACAAAAACGCGCAAGGATGCATCTTGTCGTCTGAAGGAGAACGCTGGGATAACACTGCACCTACCCCCACCTCTGACGCATCGACCTCCACCACGAACTGACGCGATGGATCAGGGGTTATCAGAATGGGGGCTGAAACAAAGCAACCCTTCAGTTTGGCAAACGCAGCCGAGGCTGCGTCTGACCACCTGAACGTAGTACTGGGGGAGGTCAAGGCGGTCAGAGGTGCGGCTAGTTGGCTGAAGTTGCGAATGAAACGCCGGTAAAAATTGGCGAACCCCAGAAACCTCAGTAGGGCCTTACGGGAATCTGGGTTTGGCCAATCCACCACAGCCTTAACCTTGTCAGGATCCATGCGCATTCCCTCAACCGAGATGATGTAACCTAAGAAAGGAACAGACTGTGCATGAAAAACGCATTTCTCCGCCTTGACAAAAAGCCCATTCTCTAGCAACCTCTGAAGCACTTGTCGGACGTGTTGCACGTGTTCCTGGAGAGACGAAGAAAAAATCAATATGTCATCCAGGTAGACATAAATGAACTGATCGACCATGTCTCGTAACACGTCATTGACAAGTGCCTGGAAGACCGCTGGGGAGTTGGAAAGGCCGAAAGGCATAACCAAGTATTCAAAGTGCCCCCTGGGGGTGTTAAAAGCGGTCTTCCACTCATCCCCCTCCCTGATGCGGACCAAATGATAAGCGTTACGTAAATCCAATTTCGTAAAGATAGATGCTCCCTGCAACCTCTCGAAGGCTGAAGACATCAACGGCAAAGGATAAGTATTCTTTACCGTGATGTTGTTCAACCCCCGGTAATCAATACAAGGTCGCAGCGACCCATCCTTCTTCCCCACAAAAAAGAACCCCGCCCCCGCTGGAGAAGAGGAAGGGCGGATGAACCCCGTTGCTAGAGAATCAGAAATGTATTTCTCCATGGCCTCTCTCTCCGGAACCGAGAGTGAATATAACTTGCCCTTAGGCGGAGACGTACCTGGTAATAACTCTATAGCACAGTCATAGGGACGATGCGGAGGAAGAGAAGCAGCCCGAGACTTACTGAACACCTCCTTCAGGTCCAGGTACTCCGCGGGCACGTTAGATAACTCCACTGTCTCCTCCTGAAACACAGGGACAGAAACAGACGGACAGGCAGACACTAGACAAGACTTATGACAAAAGCTACTCCACGAAGACACAGACTGAGATGACCAGTCCACTTTGGGGTTATGACGGGTGAGCCAGGGATGACCAAGGACGACGGGTGCAAGGGGAGTGTCCATGATGTAAAAGGAGATGGTTTCGGTGTGGTTGCCTGATGTGATGAGGGTGATGTCTTCGGTGGCAAGTGAAATGGTGGGGAGTTCTTGACCGTTGAGTGCGTGTACTGCAATCTGATGAGTGAGGGATTTGAGAGGAATTTGAAACCTGAGTGCAAAAGTGTAGTCCATGAAATTACCTTCAGCCCCAGAGTCCAGAAGTGCTCGACAGTCGTGACGGTGAGAGGACCATCGGAGCCTTACCGGGAGGAAAGTAGATGTGGATGAGGTCTTCTCGGCAGAGATCCCACCCGACAGTAGCCTCATATTTACTGCCGGGCTGGGCCTTTTAACGGACAGTTGTAAGCAAAGTGTCCCGCTCTTCCACAGTACATGCAAAGGCCCTGGGATCTCCGCCTTTCCTTCTCCTCCCGGGAAAGCCGGGCTCGACCCACCTGCATGGGCTCGTGATCTTCGACGGGGCCGACCGCGTCCCTCTCTCTGGATCGTGGTCCCTCGATCCCTCCTGGGACCCGCTGGGACTGAAGACGTCGATCAGCTCGAGAAAGACGACCATCCACTCTTATCGCCAGGGCAATGAGATCACTCAATCTGGCCGGGAGGTCCATGGCGTAGATCTCTCGTTGGACGCGGTCAGCCAGCCCATGCAGGAACATGTCCCACTGCGCCTCCTCGTTCCATTGGCTCTCGGCTGCCAGAGTCCGAAACTCGATCGAAAAGTCAGATACCGATCTCTCTCCTTGCT
This sequence comes from Scardinius erythrophthalmus, assembly GCF_964197995.2. Lineage (NCBI taxonomy): Eukaryota > Metazoa > Chordata > Actinopteri > Cypriniformes > Leuciscidae > Scardinius > Scardinius erythrophthalmus. The sequence continues at coordinate 16,623,963 of NC_138221.1, forward strand.
GAAGGTCGGCTAGTACTCTGGCAGCCTCGCGTCCGGACACGGAGCGGTCGAACACCAGCTTCATTTCTTCTGAGAGCCTTTGGAACGAGGAGCAGCATTCTTCCTGATTCTCCCACACCGCCGTTCCCCAAAGCGCCGCTTTCCCAGTCAGAAGCGCCAGAACAAACGCGACCTTGGTTCGCTCGTCGTGGAAAGTCCGGGGCTGCAGAGAAAAATGCATAGAGCATCTGGTCAGAAAGGATCGGCAGTAATTGGGTTCACCTGCGTAAGCCTCCGGAACCGGCAGGCGGGGCTCTGACTGGGATGGGTCCGCTGGTGGTGGTGGGGGAATCGGCGGTGCGGGTGGCGCAGCGGGAACCTGTGGTTGTTGTAGCTGCTGGGTGAGCCCGGACACCTGCGTTACCAGAGCCTGAACAGCGCGAGCTGTCTCATGGAGATTCTTCTCCTGCGTGTCCATCCTCTTCATGCATTGATTCAGGAAATCCTCCATAGGATTGGAAGGACCACTCGCTGCTTCCATGCTTAGGGTCAGATCGTTCTGTAACGGTAAAAGATGAGGAAGCAATTGCAAGTGTACTCATTTATTGAGAAGGCTTAACAAAGAACAAACAACAGCTGGGACACAGGATGGCAACGCAGGGACCCCGATGGTCAGATGATCCAGTGCAGACGGTGAAGTGGTGCGGTGAGTCTCCCAGGTGACGAATAATCCAGAATCCAAGGGAACACGAACAGAACAGGAACAAGGCAGGCACAAACTCGACACGAAGACTGGGAACACAACCGGGAACCACATACAACGATCTGACAGGGGAAATGAGAAAGTGGTGAGTATTTATGGGGTGATGAGATGAGCTGCAGCTGGTGACGGGAGTGATGAGCTAATTGATGATGATCGCTGATCAGAGAACCCGCCCACACAATCAAGGCACAACACACACATGACAACAGAGCACGAGACAAGAAGAAGACAATGGATTTATGAACCGTGACAGTGACGGACTATAATGCGTTAAGAGCTCGCTCAAGTACTGCGGAGCTAAACCATTCAGTGCTTTGTAAGTAATCAGCAATATTTTAAAATTGATGCGATGTTTAATAGGGAGCCAATGCAGTTTTGACAGAACTGGGCTAATATGGTCATACTTCCTGGTTCTGGTAAGAACTCGAGCTGCTGCGTTTTGAACCAGCTGTAGTTTGTTTATTAAGCGTGCAGGGCAACCACCCAGTAGAGCATTACAATAATCTAGCCTTGAGGTCATGAACGCATGAACTAACTGTTCCGCATTTGTCAATGAGAGCATATGGCGTAATTTAGATATATTTTTAAGATGGAAAAATGCAATTTTACAGATACTAGACACGTGACTTTCAAATGAAAGATTGGTATCAAAGAGCACACCCAGGTTCCTAACCGACGACGAAGACTTAACAGAGCAGCCATCAAGTGTTAGACAGTATTCTAGATTATTACGTGAGGAAGTTTTTTGTCCAATAATTAGAAACTCTGTTTTTTCAGAATTCAGAAGTAGGAAATTACAAGTCATCCAATTTTTTATATCAGCTATGCATTCCGTTAATTTTGTGAATTGGTAAGTTTCGTTCGGTTTTGAAGAAATATAGAGCTGAGTATCATCGGCATAACAGTGAAAGCTAATGGCATGTTTCCTAATGATATCTCCTAAGGGTAGCATGTACAGAGTGAACAGCAGCGGTCCTAGTACTGAGCCTTGTGGTACGCCATACTGAACTTGTGATTGATAAGACATCTCTTCATTTACTGCTACAAATTGATAACGGTCAGATAAGTATGATTTAAACCATGCTAGTGCATTTCCCGTAATGCCAACATAATGTTCTAATCTATTTAAAAGAACGTTGTGGTCGATGGTGTCAAATGCAGCACTAAGATCGAGTAACACTAATAGCGAGATACAACCACGATCGGATGATAAGAGCAAATCATTTGTGACTCTAACGAGAGCTGTTTCGGTACTATGGTACGGTCTAAATCCTGACTGGAAATCCTCGCAGATATAATTTCTTTCAAGAAAGGAACACAGTTGTGAGGATACCGCCTTTTCTAATATCTTTGACAGAAAAGGTAGATTCGAGATCGGCCTGTAATTGACTAATTCTGAAGGATCAAGTTGCTTTATCAAGTTTTTTGGTACGTATCCTAGAGACAAAGATGAATTAATGATATTAAGAAGAGGATCTGTGACCTCCGGAAGTATTTCTTTCAGTAGCTTAGTCGGTATAGGGTCTAACATACATGTTGTAGATTTAGATGATTTAATGAGTTTAGTAAATTCTCCCTCTCCTATAGCAACGAATGAATCAAATTTTTCCTCAGGGAGACTACAATGCACTGCCTGATGTGATACTGTAGTAGACGGTTGCATAGTTATAATTTTGTCCCTGATATTATCAATCTTATAAGTGAAGAAGTTCATAAAGTCATTACTGCTGTGTTGCTTGGAAACTTCGGTGCTTGAAGCTTTATTTTTCGTTAGTTTAGCCACCGTTTCAAATAAATACCTAGGATTATGTTTATTTTCTTCTAATAGGGTTGAAAAATAAGCAGATCTAGCAGCTTTTAAAGCCTCTCTGTAAGTAATTGAGCTCTCTTTCCATGAAATGCGAAATACCTCTAGTTTTGTTTTCTTCCAGTTGCGCTCCATTTTTCTGGCTGCTCTCTTAAGGGCCCGAGTGTGCTCGTTGTACCACGGCGTTGGACTATTTTCTTTAATCTTCTTTAAGCGCAACGGAGCAACTGTGTCTAAAGTGCTGGAAAAGAGAGAGTTAAACGTTTCTGTTGTAATATCTAGTTCTTCTAAGCTATCTGAGATGCTGAGATGATGAAACTGATTAGGAAGATTATTAATAAAGCAATCTTTAGTAGCAGAAGTGATAGGTCTCACATATTTGTAACACGGAATCGGCTTTGCAGCCTTGGCTAAATGGAAATTACACGAGACTAGGTAATGATCTGAGATGTCATCGCTCTGCTGCAGAATTTCAACGGCATCCACATCTATTCCGTGTGATAATATTAGATCTAGAGTATGATTACGACGATGAGTAGGTCCTGACACGTGTTGTCTAACTCCAATTGAATTTACAATGTCTTTAAATGCCAATCCCAATGCATCTTTTTCATTATCGATGTGTATATTAAAATCACCAACAATTAGTACTTTATCTGCAGTCAATATTAATTCTGATAGAAAGTCCGCAAATTCTTTGATAAAGTCTGTATGGTGCCCTGGTGGCCTGTATACAGTAGCCAGCACAAATCTCAAACGTGATTTATCGTTTACACTATATATTTTTACATTAAGCACCAATGCTTCAAAAGAATTATATTTAAAACTTGATTTCTTAGTGGTTTTGAAACTATTACTATAAATTACAGCAACACCACCCCCTTTGCGTTTCAGACGAGGCTCATGTTTATAACAGTAATCTTGCGGGGTTGATTCATTTAAAGTAATGTAATCGTTTGGTTGTAGCCAGGTTTCTGTCAAACACAGCACATCTAGGTTATTATCTGAAATCATATCGTTAACAACGAGTGCTTTTGAAGTAAGCGATCGAATATTCAGCAACCCAAGCTTTAGCATTTGCTCATCTGTATTATAGCTGTTTTTTATTTGTTGAACATCAATTAAATTTTTAACCTTAGTTGGGTTTAAACGTTTTTTGGATTTCCAAATTCGGGGAACAGACACAGTCTCTATATGATGATAGCTAGGTGAAAGAGGCTCTATGTGATAGGATTTATCTGACCTTGGTGACGCGAGGCCGCTAGCAGACGGTCGGTTAAGCCAGTCTGTCTGCTTCCTGACCTGAGCCCCAGATTGTCATGTTTGAGCTCTAAGACTATGAGCCATATTACTAGAGAGAAGAGCAGCACCATCCCAGGAGGGATGAATACCATCTCTTTTCAACAGGTCAGGTTTGCCCCAAAAACTTTTCCAATTGTCTATGAATTCTATATTATTAAGCGGACACCACCGAGACAGCCAACCATTAAGCGAACATAATCTACTAACTATCTCATCACTCCTGCGAACAGGAAGGGGGCCAGAGCAAATTACAGTCCTTGACATCGTACTTGCAAGTTCACACACCTCTTTAATATTAATTTTGGTGATCTCCGACTGGCGGAGTCGAACATCATTAGTGCCGACATGAATAATGATCTTAGAGAATTTACGATTAGCATTAGCCAGCACTTTTAAATTTGCTTTGATGTCAGGCGCTCTGGCTCCCGGCAAACATGTGACTATGGTGGTTGGTGTCTCTATTTTCACGTTCCGTGTAATAGAATCGCCAATAACTAGGGCATAATCATTCTCAGTTGGTGTTTCACTGAGCGGGGCAAATCGATTTGTTATGGTAATCGGAACGGAAGAGTGGTTTTTAGATCCGCGACTAGAGCGATCCCTCACTGTCACCCATTTGCCCGGCTGCATGGGCTCTACTTCAGCCGGAACCGCGTCATGTAAAGAGTTCTCTATTCTATGCGCATCCAAAACATCTAAAGCACTAGCACTCTTACTATCCTCAATTAAAGTTTGGATGCGTGTTTCTAATTCTGAAATCTTCTCTGTCAACCTAACCTAACCTTTCCTTACATTTATCACATATAAATCCTATATTGCCGACAGAGAAGGCTATACTAAACATGTGACATGAAGTGCAAGTGACAATAACAGGACAAGACATTACTCACCGTGTTTGTTGAGTGATTCTTACTCACCTGAGCTTTTTATGAACTCAAAGGCGCGGACGCGCGAGAGAAAAATAAATAAATAAAATAGCTGAGCGCACGGGTGGCGCGTTAACAGGCTAGCGAATTACTAGCGTTTTGTGCTAGTAGTACTAATAACAAAAGCTAGCGATGTCAGGTTAATCTGAGATGTTGGGTAAAATGTAGTAGTATAAACAACTAGAAATAGTAGTAAAATGATGGTTCAAAACAAAGAAATATAAGGCTAAGACGGAGCTTACCGCACCGAAGCACACAAACACACTCACAGCAGGCAGCGAGGCAGACAGGAGCAATCCTGTTTATTTCCAGCCTAAACAGAATCTGATAAGAGTGTTTTCCAACAGTGATGTAATTAAACATTGACAATTTAATTTTGATAAGAATATTTTTTTAGCTTTATAAAGGGCATTTCTTTCCCTAATTTTTACTATCTCTACTCTTTCCCTACTCTTAGGGAACTGAGGTTACGTTAGTAACCGAGTAGGCTACGTTATTTCTTATTTTATTTTTTTTTTATATTGAAAATTGTTTTAATCAGGGCATTTATCCGGTTTGGGCAAGTACAATTCTCTTTCACTTATCCTTTAAAAAAACACACGCACGTCACATGTCCCGGACACAAGCGTTATGGCACCATATTTCTGAGCCCCTGAGTATGATTAAGAATGTTCAGTGACGTCACAGAACTGCCAGATTCAAACCTGATCCAAACTGCTTTCGCGCGTTGGCTGGCGCTGAGCCAGAGACGGACGCGCTCAGCGCTTGTCATATAATATGAAGTGTTTTCAACCACATAATGTTTATTTTATGTTTCAGACATTTAAATACTACTAGTAAAACAATACATTTGCAGTTTGTAAAATACACACTGATGTCCATGGAAGCCGCAAGCCACTTACTTTCATGTATTTCGGGAGAAACTGAATTCAGGTGCTGCAAATCCGGCTGACAGGACTCTCTGAACTGCAGCGCTCATCTCATATAGATCAAGATAATTTATACGTTTTTTAAACGAAGAATCGGAATATCAGATAGTTGACATGGTAAGCAAGTTTGTGAATATTTTTAATAAAAGAGGAAAAACGAAATAAAACGAATAGTGATACGTCTGACGTGACATCACGCCATGGAAACAAGGTGTCAGTTAAAATATTTTTAACTTACGCGTGAAAGGGTTGATTTAAAAAAAGCCCAAGTTTAGGAAAACGTTTTTTATTGAGACTATAAAAAATAATTGTGCATCCATTTTTAGGTGTGCCAGCTGCCACTATGGGTGGCACCGGCACACCCTGGCACACCCGTGGCTACGCCACTGATGGTGGACAAACAAATTATTCGATGTTGACATTAATTTTGTAGGCATTCACAAATTCGATCTATAGCCCTTATGTATATTCATAATTGATTGTAATTTGTTGTGGTTAATTATTTATATACAGAGATGTAAATACACAGGCTATGTATTCCCTTTTTGGGCGATTTAAAGTGTGTAAGTGTAATGGGGTAGAAGGGGAAGGACTACAAATTGGATGGACTACAAATCCCATGAATTAAGATACTATAAAGGGAAACCAAAACTTTTTAGACTTCCTCTTTGGGGTACCATGTGGCAAACATGAAAAGCTGTTTGGTGTCTTTCAAGGCTGTGTAATAGCAGATGAAAAACCAAGTTGACTTAGAGAACTGAAGTGGGAAGGTAAGGGTTGTTGATTTATGAGACCATAGTGAGTTTGTCTAGTTTTAACATGTTTGTATTTGTTTTCTGTTTTAGTGTTCTTATGGGAATGGTGTTGATTGGTGCCTCAGAGAATTAAGCAGATATATTTGAGAATACAGGTACTGATATTGATTGAATTATTTAATAGGGAGATTGGTTTTAAGTTTTATTTTATTTTATATTTGTGTTTTATGTTTTAATGATTAAGTTTTTTTTAATCCTTGTAAATATTTTATAGGGCAATCATCAAGGTGTATTCTTTGTTTTTTTACATCTTACAGTCCTATCAAGTCACCATTACAGACATAAGTGGTTGTTTCACCAGTGTTTGATTAAAATTATTTAAAAATCAAAATGTTATTAAGCTGCAGTTTTAATAGATATAGAATATTAAACTAATTTTAAAGGGGACATATCATGCTAAATGCACTTTTTTAGCCCTTAAATGCATTTTGTTGTATATTTGGAGTGTTTAGAAGTACAGAAAATATGAAATTATTCTCTTCAGGTGCTTCTTTGATATCTTTATATTCTGTTTTGGTCATATTTTTCAACCTTTTCCGATTTTTCTGTTATCTATGACGTTTTTTGAACTATTACGTCACAGTATTTGCAGCGGAACTGCCAAATAAGGACATTGACTTCCGGCCCAACACTTCGAGCAATCCGCCATTTTTATTTCTCGCTGCAATTTTGTAGTCCAAGCTAAAGGATGCAGAAGTTACGAGAGGGTAAGTTAAAATGTTCGGTTGTTGGATGTAGTAACCCACACGCTTCATTACACCTTCTAAAGTAGAGGAACTGCCTGGAGAGGGGGCGGGGTATGAAGTGTCTCAATTGTATTTAAAGAGACAGCACCAAAATGAGTTGCTCTCAGACGCACATCAGAAAAGGGGTAGAAAAGGGGCCTGTGGAGCTATAATAATGAGGAATTCAGACCCAAGCATTGCAGTTCCGCTTTATATAGACTACAAATGTATGTAAAAAGGAACAATTTAAAAGTCTCCTTTAAATGCATAGCCAGGGTGCGATTTGTGAAAAAAACAGAGGGGAGGGGGGGGGGGGTGTTTTGAAACATTTTTATTCATAAAAATAAATCACATAAACTTCATTCACTGCATTTGCTGCTCTGGACCCTTTTCATTGTTCCCAGCTGGCTAGCTAGAGTTTTCGCGCTGAAAAAATACATAAATATTTGTACTTGGTGACATTCTGAAAAGCTGTACATGGATCACAGCTAATGGACAGGATCAGATAAATCAGAGCTTATATTCTCTGCCCGAGCCCGAACTTGATCGAGCACTTGTGTTACAAAATGCAACACGTCACGTGTCATGCTCAGCGTCTCCTCCACTCGCACGCATCACAGCAGGCCCGGGATAATAAACTTTAAAAATATTTATTTTGTTTAAAAATATTCTATATTCTAAAACCTTGTTGAATTAAATTAGAGTTGTAGCCTCCAGCCATCCAAAATTAATTCTTGTTCATTTTCTGTGTTCATCATTGTTCACGTTTTTTTTTTTTTTTTTTTTTAAGTTTCTTCATTTGGACCCATTTGCGATTCATTTTATTCTGAATAAACAAACAAGGCAGTTTACATGATTTGTCCTTGTTGCATTATTCATTAAAGGTATAGCGGAGGATCTTTCCGAATTTTAGATAAGAACCGCCCTCTCCACTTTTTGAAAAAATGCACATGCGCAACACACTACCTGCTCCCGAGAGGGGACGCCTATTAAACGTTTGCGAGGTTCTCCTCGTGCACGCTCTGTTTACAAGTTGCTGTCGGCATCACTCATACAAGATTACTTTCCAAAAGAAGATTTGCACTTTTTCTCCAAATAGCATGCCAAACTTGACCTGTCGAGTAGAAACTTTGCGACTGAGGCATCAGTGGGAAGCCCAACCTGTGTTTTTGAGCGCACGCCATCGTGTGAAACAATCTCCCAAAAACACTCTGATCTTGTTTCTCTCTTCTGAGGCCTTTCTCTTCTCATACAGTTCGTACAAACTTTTTCTCTTGCGACCCTCAGACATTTTCAAAGGACCCGGTGAAACGGCGAGCTTCAATGAATGGCTTAGCTCTAGCTCACCACATAAACACCTGAAAGTGCGCATGCGCAGAAAGCGAAAACTAAGGGACGAGCACGTACGACGGCCTTACGTAAACATATCACCAGAATGATTGACACTTAGGTGGACCAATAGTTTACACTACCCACCCGGAAAAAGAAAATCCTCTGCTATACCTTTAAGATAATAATTAATAAATGCACGCACAATTATCCGTGAACTTGGTAAATGTTGCAGATATGTTTTACTATGCACAAATGCTACTTATGTGTGCAAAATTCAGAAGCAGTAAATTAATGTGCAGAAATTTGTACAGAGATCCTGTAGGCCTACTATATGTGTTGTAGCCATTAAATACGCTAATTTAGTTTCATATTTGTTATAATGTTATTTTTTTTTTCCATCAATGTTGATTTTATGAAAAGTGAACAGCACGAGTAAGATAGGATGTGCAGTATATCGGGAGACTTGTAGTGGGTCGGACATGATTTTGACCACTTCATTAAGTTTTGCTTTGTAGAAAACCTTTCTTTAAAGTGAATTTCATTTTGTATAAATTGTATCTTAATTTTAATGCATGTTTCATCAACAAATTGCATGTATTTAATAAATAAGAAGCAAATATCAGACAATAGGCTATAATCATGGAGGCGCCGCGGTCACTTGCACTGCACGTTAACTGGAGCGCATCTCATCATAAATTAACAGAGAATATTAAGAAATATAGGCTATATCTAAAGAAAGCTTGAAATGTCTTTAAACGAAACAATTCAAATCGAAAAGAAATACGCAACACTCTGATGTAATCCATGCATTTCTCCATATATGCGCATTCACTACGGCGATCGTCAACTTCATCTTTGCTTCATCTCTCCTTTCCTGGCTCCACCCCTGGTTATAACGACCCACGTATTAAAAAATGGTCGGGTTTAAATCGGGCTCATTTAAATATCCCCACCGGGGATAAAAATAATTAAGCAGAGGCAGGGATACATTAACCAGAAAGGGGGAAATCCCACGCATCCCCCCCGGCAAATCGCACCCTGTGCATAGCAATGATTTATTAAAGGGATACTCCACCGTTTTTTCATATTAAACTGTTATTCCCTTAAAGGGTTACTTCAGGATTTAGCATTAAGCTTTGTATTAGTAGAAAACCTGTAGTATTTTCGAATGACCATGCTTTCCACCCTCATATCCCCCTGAGACAAGAGATTTATGCATTTTTTGTCGGAAAAAAATCCTCCGATAACGCAAAAATCGTCATTTTGCGTCATCGGAGGATTTTCTGGCCAGAGGCTAAAGACTACAGCCAGTAGATGGCGTTGTTACGCATGTTTTCAGCCCGCCCATAGAGGATGGGATCTCACTCACAGAATGTACACAGTATCAGCTGTCTTTCTTTGGAAGCTAAGCTAGCAGGCTCTTGTTCTGTGGAGAAAGCTGAGTAGTTGGAGAAAGCTGAGTAAGTAGGGGTTAGGGTAAACGTACCTATTAAGCTCACCAAAATCTACATTGAGACATTTTTAGTGCACAAGATATTGGTTTTAGTACAAGAAGTTATTTTAAAATAAAATATTAATCTCTCACACTATAATATTTCATTTTATTTTAAATGACAAAAGTATTTCAATTAAGATGTACATCATTAAATATAAAAAGTCTGGCTGTGCTTAATGGGTACGTTTTGTACCCTTTAAGCACACCCCTGTTCCCAATAAGCTCACAACAAGTTTTATTAAAAATTCTTGTTTATTTTAAACAACCTTTTTAAGGAATAATTGAAAAAAGTTTTATTTGAAGGTACAGAGTCAATCACAAAAAAACAGAACACTAAAATCAAGCAACAAGGCATTTAATTTGATCAGGTAGCCTATCCTATTCATAGTGACGTGTCATTCAAACTCATTGCAACATCTAGACTAGTCCACGTTCAGCTATGTAACCCATATTAAAAAATCAAATAACAAAACAAACCAATGTGCTCCTTAAAGGGATACTCCACTTTTTTTGGAAATAGGCTCATTTTACAACTCCCCCAGAGTTAAACAGTTGAGTTTTACCGTTTTCGAATCCATTCAGCCGATCTCCGGGTCTGGCGGTACCACTTTTAGCATAGCTTAGCATAGATCATTGAATCGGACAAGACCATTAGCATCTCTCTCAAAAAAATGACCAAAGAGTTTCGATAGGCTATTTTTCCTATTTAAAACTCGACTCTTCTGTAGTTACATCGTGTAATAAGACCGACAGAAAATGTAAAGTTTCAATTTTCTAGGCTGATATGGCTAGGAACTATACTCTCAAAATCGCACCTTTTCATTTTCCGTCCGTCTTAGTACACGATGTAACTACAGAAGAGTCAAGTTTTAAATAGGAAAAATATCGAAACTCTTTGGTCATTTTTTTTGAGAGAGATGCTAATGGTCTTGTCCGGTTCAATTCATTATGCTAAGCTATGCTAAAAGTGGTACCGCCAGACCCGGAGATCGGCTGAATGGATTCGAAAACGGTAAAACTCAACTGTTTAACTCTGGGGGAGTTGTAAAATGAGCTTATTTCCAAAAAAAAGTGGAGTATCCCTTTAACTCTCTGGGTCAGAGCTTTCCTGTCTACTCCAAACTTCTTGGACAGATACGACAGGTTTCTGATGGCTCCTTCTTTGTATGACATGCCTCTTTCATCTTTGGGCATACACTATAGTTTCGTCTAGCTTTTGTCATCTTAAGACTGTGAAAATAAGTTTATTAATCATTTTTTTGAAGATTAACATAGTGACAACCATCAGTTAATATTTAAATTCTGATTATTAAGTATTTACATAGACGTTTAATGTGGGTGAGCTTAAAGGGAGCACACACTGTGCTTAATTGGAGCAAAAACATTTTTTAATTAATAAATATTAAATTAAAATTTAAAGGAAAATATTTAGCTAAATTAATAATCTAGGTAATGTATTAAGTTTATACCAATTTTAATATGAACAACTATTAAAGACAATATCTATGAAATTATGCTTTTTCTAATTGATGTCACACTGAAGCTGTGTGATTGTCATAGTAGTGCACCCTTTAAGCTCACCTAACAATAATATGAATTCTTTAAAAATTACAGCAGTTTAAAACCACAGACTATCAATAAAATGTAAAATTATAATATTATGGATTTAAAAGTACAAGCCATTAATTCCTGTGAAGTAATATATTAATGTAGCACACAATCTTATACAGCTAGTAAGCTAGCTATGTTTGTAGCATCTGGGCTATGTTGCTAAAACTATCTTTTAGATCTAACTGTAATTATTTCCCACATCCAGGTTCCAGGTTATAATATTCAAAAGTCTAAACATTAATCTCTTAATTTTGCAATAAGAAGATGTACTTCTTCAAAATAAATGTTTAAACATATAAAAAATGAACATCTGAGGGGCTCCTCTTCTGGTGAAAGTTTTCAGACAGCTTTGAAAATAGCCGCCAGACAGTGTGAACACATGGACACACATATCTCAGTGTGTAATGGTCTGATTGGTTTAAAATTACAGGAGGTATATAGTAACAAACACATCAATTGGTTAATACATCAAATAGGATAATACATTGCTGTTTCTTTTTATAATCTGAGCTCCAAGATGGTAGTGTGCTTAATGGGTACTTGAGCTTAATAGGTACGTTTACCCTACATCCTCCTTTTCCCGGACTTGTCCGGCGGGCGAGATCGTTCAAAATGTACGGGATTCAGCTTTTGCGTTCTGCGGTCGCCATTCATTGTTTATTTTTTATTATTTTTTTATTTTTTTATTTATCCTTTATTTAACCAGGAGAAGCCCATTGAGATTACAAATCTCTTTTGCATTACATCAATTACATCACATCATTACATGCGTACAAAGACACAAAAAAACATGAAAATAAAGACAAATAAATTAATAGAAACAGTTTGAAAGCCAATTATGCACTTACAATGAAATCTCAATTAAAAACATTGACATGTGAGGGAGTTCAACTCAAAACATCTCATTCTTAACTTAAAAACACTCAAAGGAATCTAAGTTTTAAGTTGTTCTGCAGCAAATTCCATGTAAAGGGAGCAGAATAAACAAAGGCCTTTTTACCCAGCTCAGTACTGACATGTGGGACAGAAAGCAAGACAACAGCCTGAGAACGGAGAGAATAATGACCAGCACTTTTTTTCATAAGAAGTGAACATAAATAGGATGGAAGCACACCAAGAATAGCCTTGTATATAAATGTGTACCAATGACAAAGCCTCCATGTGGCCAGAGCAGACCACCCTACACGAGAGTACAGCTCACAGTGGTGGCTGCGAGCTTTACAATTAGTAATAAATCTCAGCGATGAATGATAGGCTGCGTCAATCATATGAAGGCATTGAGCAGATGAATGCATATATAATACATCACCATAGTCCAGCACAGATAAAAAAAGTGGATGCCACTAACCGTTTTTTAACATTAAAAGAAAAGCACAGCTTATTTCGAAAGTAAAAACTCAATTTTAGCCTCAACTTTCTCACTAGACAGTGAACATGAGGCTTAAATGATAGGCAATCATCAATAACAATACCAAGATACTTATAAGGTGTAACAGTCTGTATTTCACGCCCGTCAAGAGTAATCACTGAGGGAACATTCAGTGGTCTATTCCGAGGGCCCGTGAAGAGCATACATTTGTTTTTTTTCTGCATTGAGCACAAGTTTTCAGCTGTAGCAACGTGTTTTGGACCACAGTGAAGGCATTCTGTAAATGTGCAATGGCTTGTTTAAGAGAGGGTGCACAGCAGTAAATAACTGTCATCTGCATAAAAATGAAAGTTTGCATCAGACACATGCCGATTAAGGTTATTTATATAAATAGTAAATAGAAGAGGGCCTAACACAGAGCCTTGTGGAACCCCTTTAAGGATTGGTAAAATACCAGATTGAACACCATCATACTTAATGCACTGGGTTCTGTCACTAAGATAGTTTGAGAACCAAGAGACAGTATTCTCTGAAAACCCCGAATTAAGAAGCCTAATCTTTAAAACATCATGATCAACCGTGTCAAAAGCTTTTGACAAATCAATAAAAAGTGATGCACTGTGCTGCTTCTTGTCACGAGCAACAGAGATGTCATTTATCACCTTCATTGCCGCTGTGATGGTACTATGTTTTTTTCTAAAACCTGACTGAACTGGGGATAAAATGTCCTGAACATGCAAGAAGTCTTTCATCTGATCACTCACCAGGGATTCAAGCGTTTTGGCCAAAACAGACAAATTAGAAATTGGCCTGTAATTATTTAAATTTGATACAACAATAATGGACAAACAAATGCAGATTTCCATATTTTGGGAATAGTATTGCTCTCTAAAGTAAGATTAAAAGGGTACGTTAGAGGCTGTGCTACACAATCAGCAGCTATTTTTAAGAAGTAGGGCTCTATAAGATCAGGTCCTGGAGGTTTTTCAGGAGCCAGCCCTTTTGGGGCTTTTTGAACATCAGCCACTAAGAATGGAGTGAGATTGAAGACACTTGTAGAGACTGGTTCATCTCTACAAGGTGTCACAGTATAAGGACAAGCAGTGTCAAACAAAGAACCAGACTGAATAAAATGCTCATTAAAATGGTTCAATATCTCCAGCTTGTCATGAACTACTACAGACTCTTTCATAATAAAAGAAGGAACATTAATACTATCTTTGTTTAGAGAAAGTAATTTTATAGCCTTCCAAAATTTTCTGGGATCATTTAAGGTGTTAGTAGTGGCTGACAGATAAAAGTCAGATTTTGCTTTCTTAATAAAAGAAGAACATTTATTTCTTAACTGCCTAAAAACAAGCCAATCAGACGAAGAGCCCGTTTTTCTTGCTTTGGCCCAAGCTAAATTGCGGTCATGAAGAATATCTCCAAGCTCAGAGGAAAACCAGGCATTGTCCCGCCCCTTAACTCTGAATCTCTTTAGTAAGGCGTGTCTATTTATTATTTGCAAAAAACTATCCCGGAAAAAGATCCAGGCTGACTCCACATCGGGAATCAGCTCTATTCTACTCCAATCACAATTTAAAAAATCATGGCAAAAGCCCTGTTCATTAAATTTGAGATTCCTCTTACATATTACGCGAGGTTTAAATTTAGGCATCTTAGTATTCCTTACAGCAGCAACAACACAGTGGTCACTTAGGTCATTGCAAAAAACACCAACAGCAGAAAATTTGTGCGGGACATTAGTCAAAATTAAATCAATTAAGGTGGATTTCTCATCCCAGCTAGCAGGGAACGTTCTCAGAACATTGGCTAACATTCCCTACAAGTTTGGTTAATGTTTAAAAAAAAACATTTGAATGTAATGTTCAAAGAATGTTTTGAGGATGTTTTCTCATTCCAAATAATGTTTATATAAGGTTAAATGTAAACTAAGATATAACATTTTAACTAACATTTTGAGGATGTTTTCCTACACAGCAAAAACTCCAGTGTTAAATTAACTCTCCTGGGAGTTTATTTGACTCCACACTCAAAGGGTTAAAGTGTTAAAATATGAGTGTTAAATGAACACTGAAGAGTGTTAAAATGAATGAGATAATTAAGTGATTAATTGTGTGATGATTGTCCATTATTTAAGACACCTGATGTTAACAAGCAGAGGAGAAAAACTAATTTTAAGTTACCATTATGGTGAATAGTGTTTGCTTTAGTTGGGCTCTTGACCCTTAAACTACTAACTTTAGATTTTGTCTGGCTGTTGTAACTAAGTTATAACTCTCAGCTGAACAAAGATAAAAGGTGATCAGGTGTTGTTGGTTATGTTTTGACGTAATCATCATTTGACCTGAAACACTAAGCTCATTTACACATAGTTTTATTCAAAGCAACATACAACAGAGGATTAAACTTCAGAGAGTATTGATTGCAGCAGCCTGGTTGTTTTATAGCATACAATTTGTAGAATTTTCCATAGGATCCAAAATATTTTTTGAAAGTTCTGTTCAAAATATTTTATTTAGACACACAGACATCAAGATTCAGCCTGTGAATCTCAACAATGGTGACAATAATAAAGCATTATGCATTCTGGGTGCAACCAATCAAAACTCATTCATGGCTCCCATCATGCATTGCGTTATGAATAAATTATGATCTGAATTGTCTTAGTCATTTCCTTTTCCTAACTAAATATTTCGTTTGTCACCATTGACGAGATTCATACACTCATTCTTGATGTCTGTTTGTGCCTAAACAATTAATTTTTATTTTATTTTTTCAAAACAACTTTTAAGAAATCCGTTGAAATATATAAAATGCTGGATCTTACGTTGTAGATTCACTGTAATGATGTAATCAACAACATAAATTTAAGTCAGAGATTAGGCTCTAAATGAGTTTTGTGATTTAGGTCAAATGATGATTATATCAAAGCATAATCAACAACATCTGATCATCTTTGTTCATATGGGAGTTATAACTTAGTTACAACAGCCAAACAAAATTTAAAGTAAAAATGTAAGGGTCAAGAGCCCAGCTAAAACAAAAACTCATCACCATAATGGTAACTTAAAATAGTGCTTTTCTCCTTCAGTGATTCTGCTTGTTAACATCAGGTGTCTTCAATAATGGTCACTCATCGCTCAATTAATCACTTAATTATCTCATTAACTTTTTATCACTGGAGTTTTTGCTGTGTACGTTTTAGGAGAACATTCTGGAAACCAAAATAAAACTACCCGCTGAAAACATTATTAGAACTTCATGGTAATGTTCTCAGAACGTTTTTAGAACAAAACATTTCTAGCTGGGATGGCACTTAAGATTTAAACGAGTGGGAGAATTGATTAACTGTAAAATTGACAGAATCACAAAATGACTTGATATTCATCTGAACAAGGTTTCAGCCAGTCCCAGTTTAGATCACCTGCTAAAATAATTTCAGAGTAGTCCAATCTGGATAAGAGTTGAATAAGAGTCTGCAATGCAGTACTCAGGGCAGAAGGAAGCCTATAACATCCAACAACAGTAACATAAAGGCCCTTGGCCAACTCCACCTTCACTGCCAAAAATTCTAGCTGCTTACCGATTGATTCTGAATAGACTAACTTCACATTAAATTTAGATTTGACATAAATAGCAACCCCACCACCCTTCCTTGGTCTGTCAGCATGAAACACATAACCACCCATTCCAATATCCATATCAGTGATTGATTTTGTCAGCCAGGTTTCAGATAGCACAACAATATCTGCATCCGTTAAATTCACCCAAATTTTAAGCAGATCCATTTTGGGTAACAAACTGTGAACATGAAGGTGAACTACACTCAAACCAGACATGGATTTCACATCAGATGACAATGGAATACACTGCAACCCAGGGCCTGGATTTGGCTGCACATTGCCAGATAAAAGCAGCAATAAAAATATTAACCATCTCTGTTTACCATCAGTATATGAAGAATCTGTAGAGTTTTTAAAATGAGAGTCCCAGTAATGTCTGCCATCAAATGCAAAATAGTCATTTAAAATCAAAAGATTTTGCAGCTGAAGAATATCTCTGGGTAGCAACCAGGCTAAATTTAAGTCATCTGCCAACTCTTTTGGCATTTTAGGGGAATGCACAAAGGCTGAACAGTTAAATCCATAGGCTATGTCCAAAGAGCCACAAATGTTGTAAGATGTACTCACCCAGTATAAATCACTTGATCTTAGATTCTGCACAAACAATGAACAAAGCAGCATTAAGAGAAGAGCCATGTTAGCAGAAGATGTTAGCAAAACCAGGAGGAGCTGACATGGCCTCAGGATCCACGCAGAGCCTGGAGATGTTAACTCTGCTGCTAGGGCCTAGAGAAGCCAGCAGAACCCCAAGATCCAAGTAAAGCCTGGAAAGGCTAGCAGGGCCTCAGGATCCAAACAGAGCCTAGAGACGGTAGCTGGGCTGCTAGGGCCTGGAGAGGCTAACAAAGCCTCAGGATCCAAACAAAGCCTGAAGATGGAAACTGGGCTGCTAGGGCTTGGAGCCTAGAGATGATAGCTGGTCTGGAGCTGGGTTAGAGAAGGAAGATGGTAGCTAGGCTGCTAGGGCCTGGAGCCTAGAGATGGTAGCTGGGCTGCTAAGGCCTGGAGAGGCTAACAGGGCCTCAAGATCCAAGTAGAGCCTGGAGATGGAAGCTGGGCTGCTAGGGTCTGGAGAGGCTAGGAGGGCCTCAGTATTCAAGCAGAGCCTGGAGATGGTAGCTGGGCTGCTAGGGCCTGGAGGCTAGAGATGGTAGCTGGACTGCTAGGGCCTAGAGAGGCTAACAGGGCCTCAGGATCCAAGTAGAGCCTGGAGATGGAAGCTTTTCTGCAGCAAAGTAGTCCATAATCCAATAAAAAATTATTTCATCTAAAAACCAAAGAGCTCAATCATAGAATCTGCTAAAAATTTTACTCCATATATGGACATAAAAGCAAACAAATGAGTATAGATAAGAGGACAAACACATCAGACCATACATGCCGCCATCTTGGATTGAGATTAATTCAGATCAGCCTTGTTTACATGCACACCTTTTGTTTCAATCTAACTGAATTCATTCCGATTGGTGAATCTGAATGTAGTGTTTACATGAACGCTAAACAAGTGATCGGTTGATGTGCGTTTTACCTAGGGCTGGGTACCGAGTTCCATACTTTTTAGGTACCGACCGAATTGCCTCGATACTATCGAGTATCGAAAAATGACTTGTTTTTCGGTACCAGATTTCGATACCTAAGGGGTTAACTCGTCAACGTCAGTGCTCAAACAAATACATATGAAATGCACAACGACACGCCTAAAGTCGCTCACGCACATACACGTGAACTCTACACACATGAGACGCGCAGAACACTCCGTGCACATACTCATATGAGACGCGCGCACACAAACTGTCCGCACATTCTCATATGAGACGCGAGCACACACACACAAACTCGCACACATACTCAATAAGACGCGAGCACACACACTCACAATACCCTAAAGATGTGGTAAAGTCGATCAAAAGTGTGGCTACATTTCTCCAGGCTTGATGCCAACAGCGCGCGATGCAGTATTTGCAGAAAAATAATTGCTGCAAAGACCGGTTGCGCGACAGATATGATGAAGACGTTGACAGTGCACGAAGTAAACATAAGAGCAGAAAGTTGCTCCGTCTTTGACTGGTAAATGAAGATATACCATGTTGATCACTCTGACAGTGTTTATATTGCAATAATGACCTACTGAATGTAGGCTACACTACCGTTCAAAAATGTGTTGGTCAGAATTTTTTTTCAGTAAGGATGCATTAAAGTTATCAAAACTGACCTTAAAACATGTGTAATGTTACAAAAGATTTCTGTTTCAAATAAATGCTGTTCTTTTGAATTTTTTATTCATCAAAGAATCATGAAAAAATGTATCATATAGTTTCCAAAAACTGTTTTCATGTTTCTGAAGGATCATGTGACACTGAAGTAATGATTTTGAAAATTCAGCTTTGACATCACAGGAATAAATTACATTTTGAAATATATTCAAATAAGATTTTAAATTGTAATACTATTCCACAATTTTACAAGTTTTGCTGTATTTTTGATCAAACCAATTCAGCTTTGGTGAACATGAGCTCTTTCTAAAAAAATATTTTGTTCCTTATGTATATGTATAAGGAATATTTTGTTCCTTTGTGCTTTTTTGTTCTTTTGTGCACTGACTAAAGAGCATGAGTCAAACTGAAAAAATAAAACCAAAGTTTTCATAGGTAATGTGTTATGTAATCTTGTTAAAATGGATTTCATAAAATTGGTATCGAAAAAAGTATCGTTCAGGAACCGGTATCGAAATCAAGGTATTGGTATCGAAATTTTTTTAACGATACCCAGCCCTAGTTTTACCTTTGATAAGAAAATTCCCGCTCCTCCGTGAGCGATGCGAGACCCGGCACGTCTCAGTAATGACGCCACCGGCCTCGCGCCGTTCTCCCGCTGCCGTCAACCTCGTCCTGCTCGCCACAGTAAACATGATGAATGAATGGCGACTGTAGAACGCAAAAGCCGAATCCCGGACATTTTGGGCGATCTCTAGAGATCCCTGGCAAACTCATCACGTAGGCTAAGTTAGCCTTGTTGTTTTCAACTGCGCACTCTTACCGGTAGGCGTGGCCTCCTAAGGCAGCAAAGCAAGTGCATTCTGGGAGTTGTTGTCTTTCATCCACATAAGCCAAAAATACATTTTCTGCCTTTTCTCAGTCTAGAAAGCTCCAAATTAAAAAAAAAAATTCTTCAAGTTTCTTCTACTTAAATGACCTATTTTAAATACACATTCATCTTCCCAGAGGTGAAGCATCCCTTTAACTAAGACAAATTGATACATACCTCTCTCATCTCAGTGCGTGCACACAAAATAAAACGCGGCGCTTTTCTAAGCGTGTTAAAAAGGATAACTATAATGTATGGCGGAATAGCACTTTTGGAAGTACAGGGTGGGCCATTTATATGGATACACCGTAATAACATGGGAATGGTTGGTGATATTAAAGTCCTGTTTGTGGCACATTAGTATATGTGAGGGGGCAGTGTACATTGTTTACTCATACTTCCTTTATAAAAACATTACATGCATTCCTGTGTTAGCTTAGGGTCTTCTGAATCCATAGATAACAAACACATGGTGTTCCATCTCCATTACATACGGTTTATAAGCCCAAATGTAAAAATAGAGAAAGCGGACCAAAAAGGGCTTAGTCCCCAGAGGGTTAAAGGAAAAGATACTGCTAAATGTTTTACATTGAGCCTATAATGAGCCACGTGAGACATTAAATCAATACTAATAAATATGAATAGCGTTTTACTCTTGGAACAATAGTGCTTTGTGGTGACCGTCCTTCGGATGAGACGTAAAACCGAGGTCCTGACTCTCTGTGGTCATTAAAAATCCCAGGATGTCCTTCGAGAAAGTGTAGGGGTGTAACCCCGGCATCCTGGCCAAATTTGCCCAGTGGCCTCTGTCCATCATGGCCTCCTAATCATCCCCATATACTGATTGGCTTCATCACTGTCTCCTCTCCACCAGTAAGCTGGTGTGTGGTGGGCGTTCTGGCGCAATATGGCTGCCGTCGCATCATCCAAGTGGATGCTGCACATTGGTGGTGGTTGAGGAGATTCCCCCTTCTATGTAAAGAACTTTGAGTGCCGAGAAAAGCACTATATAAATGTAATGAACTATTATTATTATTATCTTTATCTGATAATTTTCAGTTTCTGCGCATAAAAAATGTTATTATTTTACCTACTTTGAGAAAACCACTTTTATGATCCTAGACTAAG
This sequence comes from Scardinius erythrophthalmus, assembly GCF_964197995.2. NCBI lineage: Eukaryota > Metazoa > Chordata > Actinopteri > Cypriniformes > Leuciscidae > Scardinius > Scardinius erythrophthalmus. The sequence continues at coordinate 16,644,857 of NC_138221.1, forward strand.
GTTACAATTTAAATTTCAGGATTGTTTTGAAAGAGTAATAGAAAGTGATGTGTTACTAACAGTATTGTCTTTCAATAGAGCAGTTTGTGCTTTTATCATGTATCCTGACTCAAATAATGTGTTTCTAACAGCAAACACTCAGAATAAAGTGAGATGATCTGCTGATGATCCTGAATGGCTTGTTGAATGAGTGTTGATAGTCTGAGGCTCATCCATATTAACAGATCTGCTGAAAACACTCTTTATTTCATGACAATAGTTCCTGTTTTCACCTCATGTTTCTAACAGCAAACACTCAGAATAAAGTGAGATGATCTGCTGATGATCCTGAATGGCTTGTTGAATGAGTGTTGATAGTCTGAGGCTCATCAATATTAACAGATCTGCTGAAAACACTCTTTATTTCATGACAATAGTTCCTGTTTTCACCTCATTTATTATGCTGATGTCTTCAGATCTCCTGTGAATTGACACTTAAAGCTCATTTCATTGGTGTCAGCAGACTGAGGGGATTTGTTGGTTACTATATGTACATTTATTTCTGTGTTTATGATTTCAACTGTTTTTCTTACTATTATTCATATTTGGAAGAATTTAAATATTCTTTTATTTATTTCTAGATACCTGTATTTTAATAAGGAAACAGAATAATGTTAGGATTAGCAAGGAAAAGTCTAGTGTGAACGGCCATTAATAATTCAAAATGTTTTAGTAAAATAAATATCAATCTCAAAGCTGGTGTCAAAATATGGCAACAATGGGATTCATGCCTGGATTCAGATTCAATAATGTTTTAAAAATAATAATTGGAAGATAAATTTACCTCATTCAAGGAAAGTTTCAAGGACATCTATAATCAATTCATAAAAATGCATTCTGCAAATGATCATAATATTTTAGAAGTGTCATTTAGTATAAAAACAAACTCAGTAACTGATATATTTTAGATTTTGGGCAGATCAGTGAAGCTCCTCCTACACCAATTGCATCATCAATGAAGCTCCTCCCACATCGGTCACATTGTCAGTGAAGCTCCTCCCACATCAATTATCCATTAAAAGCTGTAAATTCCCATCAGCTACAAGTGAAGACGAGCATCAGAGCATCAGGAAGAGCTGAAATCTGCAAAGACTGAGTTTATTAAAGAGGACAGTGAGAACATGAGTGATCCAGAACCCTGCAGAATGAAACACACTGAAGATCCTGAAGAACAAAGAGGTTGGTGTTTATTCTTCATTCATTCATGATGCTGAAGAACATTCATGTTAGAAACATTCAAGCGGTTCATCACTTTTAGATAAACAGTTCAACTATGAAATGGTACAGAATGTTCTGGGTTTTTCTTCAACAAATGGTCAGTAAAGGGAGGTTTGAGAAATTTGTATATTGATTATCAACATCAGATCAATCTAATAATATTTTAACTGATAAATAATAAAATTATAAAAAGGCATCAAATTATCATAATATTTTATAACAATTGTCTACTTTCTACTATTACTTTAAGGCTCACTTTCATGTCCTTTCAATTTATATTTCTTTCAATTAATTATTTTGATGTACTGAATATTTTATTTGATACAATTTTCTTTCATGTCAGACCTGATGGAAGAGAGAGAGGAGAGTGAAGAACTGAGTAAAGTGAAGGAGGAGAGAGAAGAACTGAGTGAAGTGAAGGAGGAGAGTGAAGAACTGAGTGAAGTGAAGGAGGAGAGTGAAGAACTGAGTGAAGTGAAGGAGGAGAGAGAAGAACTGAGTGAAGTGAAGGAGGAGAGTGAAGAACTGAGTGAAGTGAAGGAGGAGAGTGAAGAACTGAGTGAAGTGAAGGAGGAGAGAGAAGAACTGAGTGAAGTGAAGGAGGAGAGAGAAGAACTGAGTGAAGTGAAGGAGGAGAGAGAAGAACTGAGTGAAGTGAAGGAGGAGAGTGAAGAACTGGGTGAAGTGGAGGAGGAGAGTGAAGAACTGAGAGAAGTGAAGGAGGAGAGAGAAGAACTGAGTGAAGTGAAGGAGGAGAGAGAAGAACTGAGTGAAGTGAAGGAGGAGAGAGAAGAACTGAGTGAAGTGAAGGAGGAGAGTGAAGAACTGAGTGAAGTGAAGGAGGAGAGAGAAGAACTGAGTGAAGTGAAGGAGGAGAGTGAAGAACTGGGTGAAGTGAAGGAGGAGAGAGAAGAACTGAGTGAAGTGAAGGAGGAACATCATGTCAAACCTGGAGGAAAACCTTTGAGTCGCTCAAAGACTAAAAAACCTGAAGCATGGGCATCAAACCTGAAGACACACCTGAGAGTTCATACGAAGGAGAAGCCACATTCATGTTCTGTGTGTGGAAAGAGTTTTTCTCGGCTGCAAACTTTACATGAACATCAGAAAATTCACACTGGTGTGAGAGAGTACATGTGCTTTGAGTGTGAGAAGACTTTTATTACAGCGAAGAGTTTAAAACAGCACCAGAGAATTCACACTGGAGAAAAACCTTACAAGTGTTCACACTGTGACAAGAGATTCAGTCGATCATCACATCTGAAAACACATGAGATGATCCACACTGGAGAGAAGCCGCACACGTGTGATCAGTGTGGACAGAGTTTTGCTTTTAAAAATAGCCTGAAGCGACACATGAGGATCCACACTGGAGAGAAGCCGTTTAAGTGTGATAAATGTGGGAAAGATTTCAGTCGATCTTCACACCTTAAAAGACACATGAGGATCCACACTGGAGAGAAGCCATTCTCGTGTGATCAATGCAGCAAAACATTTATCTGTGCATCAGAGCTGAAGAAACACCTGAGAGTTCATACGAAGGAGAAGCCGCATTCATGTTCTGTGTGTGGAAAGAGTTTTTCACTGCTGGTAAGATTACATAGACATGAGAAAACTCACACTGGTCTGAGAGAGTACATGTGCTTTGAGTGTGAGAAGACTTTTACTACAGCACACAGTTTAAAACTGCACCAGAGAATCCACACTGGAGAAAAACCTTACAAGTGTTCACACTGTGACAAGAGATTCAGTCGATCAGCAGATCATAAAACACACGAGAGGATCCACACTGGAGAGAAGCCGCACACGTGTGATCAGTGTGGAAAGAGTTTCTCTTTTAAAAGTCACCTGAAGCAACACATGAAGATCCATACAGTGGAGAAACCACATCACCTCAGTCTGAAATCACAGTAAGTAGTTTATTTATAGCCAGATCTCTCCTCTCCACCTATAGCCGGTGTGTGGTGAGCACAGGACACTTTGTTGATTGCTTGATATCTATTAACTTGCGCTCTCTGACAGTAGGTGGCGCTCATGTAAAAGCAGAAATAAAGCACTATACAGGGCTCTAGACTGCAAGTAAATGGAAATTCATTATAATCCATTATCAGGGTTCCAGACTGCGACCTTTTTTGAGAATGTGCAAGATAAAATTTTATGTGGTCGCATTTGTGCGAGTGCATGGTCATGTACAACTCAGTTAAATTCACGCATGCGCAACAGAACGCCGTTGTATCAGTACATCATGAATCCATTTTCCAAACCGTGTTTTTGACTTATCCTGAATCACTACGGTATGCCTATAATAAGTGTTTATATTCTGACTATTTTATCCCGGGGTCGGCTCGGCTGCGGAGTTGCCCAGTGCCTGCGTGACTCGCGGCTCGCCATAGACATTAACGGAGAGAAGTAGCTCCGGCTACAATGTTCTTCCGCAAGACACTTGCAGTTTATTTATTAAAGAACGTACATGTCACGCGCATTGCACACTGATGGTGAAACGCGCGAATTAGTAATTCAGGAATTACAAGCCAACGAGCCAGTATACAGCCTCAGACACAACTGATGATGAGGGCACAGGTGCGGACAGGGAGGAACCAAGTGAGCAAAGGAGTATAACAAATACATATTATGTTTGTTTTATTATACAAAAATTAGGGCTGTCAAAATGAACACGTTAACGCATTTGATTAATTATTTCAGTTAAACGCGTTAAAAATATTTAACGCAATTAATGCAGCATCAGATTTTTTCTTTCCATTGGCTGCTCTATATTATTTTATCACGCTATCATTCATTCAAGTGCTAATAAACAATTCAAGCGTGATAAAACGCAAAAAATAAGAATTTAAATCTGTACTGGCGGCGCGCTGTCTTTTTATCTCCTCTCTGTGTGATACACGCAACACACACACACACACACACACACACACACACAGGACTCATCATGCGCTCAGAATGCCGCTTCAGACAGCGCGCAGCTGCTTCTCTTTCACGCTTGAACGGACAAAAACACACAAAAGTATGCCAAAATGTTCAGTTTGTCGAGTATCCTCGTAAGCACACTATTAAATTAGTTAAAAAGTGTTAAATGAACGCAAAGAGTTGACAAAATCGGATGCTTGCAGATCCAGATCCGCATTGTAGGCTATACATCAGATCCTAAAGCGACAGCAGCCTAATAAACCCGCTTCTGTGATGCATTAATGTAAAAAAATCAAATCAAAGAAAAAAGTCAGAGAAAATTACAGTGAAGTCTGAGAGGTGTAACTTTATTCAATTTATGTATATTTCCTACCTAGATCAAATATTTAAAATATACTTTGTTGTTTCACATTAATTTGGAGATTAAATGTGAAATTATTGAAATATATTGAAATTATTATACGATTAATCGCGAATAGGCTAGTTAATTGTTTTAATCGATTGACAGTACTAAATAAAATACAATCAAACATTTAAAAACATACGTGGTGTTTTTTTGATAGTTATTTTGAATGGTTTTCATTTAAAAGATTAAAACATTTTGCCAACATGAGGTCTTGTGTCACTGTCAGTCTTTTTACATCAGTGCAAAACTAGGGTACGCAAATAAGGACAACTATTCATCAGCATGCATTGATTAATTCCATGTTGTAAAAAAAACAAAACAATTTGGTGCGACCAAATCACGTGCTGGTGCGACCAAATGAGAAAGTTGGTAGCACCAGTGCAACCAGTGGAAAAGTTAGTCTGGAGCCCTGATTATAAAGCTTGGAAGAGTCAGGACGTTTTTTTTAATATAACTGATAGTATTTGTCTAAAATAAGAATGTCATACACACCTAGGATGACTTGAGGGTGAGTAAATAATGGGCACTGATTTGGAAGCCAGTAGAAACATTGTGCCTTGAACAAACAAGTTCATGAAGTTTTAAGTTATAAGGCTTTTAAGTCCACAAATCACCAATTTTCCCTATGGATTTAATGTAGTAATGCTAACTGTAACCATGGTATTGTGGCAGAAATAGTCAAATGTTTTTTACATTATTCATTTCAGGGTTCATACATCCTTTTGAGAGTAAAATTCAAGCACTAATCAAGCACTTTCAAGTCCATCACACTTTTTCCAGCTCTTCAATTTTTTAAATATTATCCAGTTTAAATGTTATTTTTAATATGATGACCAAAACCATGATTTGTTCATGCTTCAAAGATTGTCCCTATTTGTAAAACTAAACGTTTCAAAGTGTAGGAAAACTTATACTTGGCAAACCAACATATTTATTTAAGAATTTGAAATTAGCACTATAAACAGTAGATGGCGGCAGAGGACTGCTTATAGACTTATAAGCCATTTCCACTCCATAATAGTTTTTTCTAGCGCTGCCACTTATGACTATTTTTGTATCGATTAATCTATTGACTAATTTAGTTAAACATTGTATATAACATGACAATAAAAAAAAAACAGTAAATATTAGTAATAATAATAACAGCAATAATAAGTCTGAGAAAGTCAGCATGTTCTGGATGTCAATATCCACATGTTCTGGGCTTCTGTTCAGCACAGCTAGATGAAAATATTAAACCGAGGACATCAAAAGACATTTTAAATCAAAGTGAAGTAGGGCTGCAGCTATCGATTATTTTAGTAATTGAGTATTTGACCAATTATTCCACCTATAAATCGAGTAATCGAACAAAAATGTGGTAGCAAAGATAGATCCAAGTGAAACAACAGCCTTTAAAATACAAATATATAATAACAAGCAATAATTGGTTCAAATAAAGTATTAAAGTAAGTAATCATTTGGGTTTGAACAACACTGTTAAGTTACATGATCAAGGTCACTATTTTTTTTAACATGTGATTAGCCTTAGTACTTTAAATATTGATTATTCCTCTCGTATCATGTCTGTTAGAAATGAAACTTGTTTGTTTTTAGCAGAACTGCCAGAAAGCATCTGGAAGGAGAGGACGGAGAGAACGCCAGTGATCCAGAACCTGCAGAATGAAACATCATGATACTGAAGAACAAAGAGGTTGGTGTTTATTCTTGATTCCTCATTCATTCTTCATGATGAAGAACATGCTGATGCTCACCAGATTTACATTGTTTCATGACCAAACTAGTGTTGTGTAACACAAATCATCTTCATGACATTAAAATAGATCATAATCGTGCACAGCCGTTGTTGACCAGATTTTATGAGATTAAAATGACTGTTGAACTCATCAGTGATCTCGACTTTGAGCTTCACTTATCATTTCACATTTGTCTCTCATTTGAAATCTCACATGATTTAATGTTTCTTTTAGACGTGATGGACGCGAACGAGAAAGGAAAAACAGAAGCCAAAAAATCTATCACCTGTAAATCTGTCACCATTTCACATGTAAATCAAGTCTGAAGATTCACATGAGAGTTCACACTGGAAAGAAGCGGCTCAGGCTTTCGCTCTGAAATCACATCTTCTCATTCTGAAGAAGGACCATTTAACTGTGATCAGTGCGGTAAACAGTTTCACTCGGCGTCAGTCCTGAAGAGACACCTGAAGATTCACACAAAGAAGAAGATTCATTAGTAATATTACAGCAGAAAAGACACGGCGGTGTGTGTTTCAGTGCAGAAGTCCTTTACTACAGAAGATGAACTGAAAGAGTTTCAGAAAATTCACACTGGAGAAAAAGGCCATAACACTTAAGAAAGACATGAATCTGATATGAATTTTTAACTCGTTCTTCATTGTTTTTCATCAGAAAATCTAGTTTCTCTTCCACTTCTGCTCTTCCATGCAAATGCAAGATATGCTTTCATGTATCTTTGAAACTGGACACTTTTCTGATGCTTTGGCTCTTATAAGTCAGTAAAGAGAGAGATCTGTCTCATTCGCTTTCACTTTTACTTAATGGTTGTATTTGCTTCATGTATTGATTGATTAAACTTATTTGATCAACATCTCATTTTTATTTTCTGCTGATTCTGCTTGAATCAGGAATAATTCTAGTTCTGAAAGTCATGAAGTATCCTGATATGATTGCCTTTTGAGCTTTCCATGTTTTATTTTTCTCAATAGAGATTTTAAATGCCTAACTAAATTATACATTACTAGTCAATTTGATGTTTCATTCACACCATGAGGCTTCATGAATCAGAACAATTACAATGTACTTTAAACAACACAGTTTTTACAAAATACACTGAAATTATCTCCATCTCAACATAGCTTTACAAAACCAGAAGAAAGAGAGCAGCGTGAACAAAGAGAAGTTGCGTGTAATCCTTATTGGTGTTTTGACAAGTTATATATGATAAATATAATATTTCTTTGATGAGAAAATACCATTTACTGCAGATAACGTCATCATTAGCAATGTTGTATCCATGTCAGTGGTTCCCTTTCGTCCTGGGAACTCCGACTGTCGTCGGGGGAGTTCCCTGACGAATTGGGATCACGCTAGGGAGACCAATTGCCTACGAGTGAATTAAAACGAGCCAATGAAAATTGGCATGCAGGATTTGCATTCCGCAGCCCGCCTACCAGCGCGGGTATAAAAAGGCGGAAGCAACGCATGCATAGTGCTTTTAGCTTCGGAGCCGACCGGTTGTGTCCTCTCTGAGTGAATGAGCTTTAAGATTGGATCTATCTTACGCTCTACGAGTCTGCTGTTTTGGGAAGGCATCTATCTGTGTTGGTGTGACGGCGTTTCTACACGCTGTTAATTCACAAGCTGTTTTCACAGCTGGTAAATGGTTGAGTGCGCACAGCGGGCTTGCAGTTTCCCCGCTGTGTTGCCGTGTTGGGTCCCTGTGTGCTTCAGCACAATAAAGAGAGCACTTTCTTCCTGAAAGAGCAACACGAGTGAAGATCGCGTCCTTTTCAGGATGACGTTTCACTCGTGTGTTTCTGGATGCGATCATTTCCTGTCCTCATTTGACGGCCACGTTCATTGTTTCACTTGCCTAATCAGTGTGTGAGACTACGTTCGTGGGTGGTTCATTTTCTCTCAGGAGTGCATGACCACGTCAGCACGTTGTTCGTCTCCCCTTTTTAAAGGCTCGAGCCGCTCAGCGTGCCGTCGAGCGCCGGTTGACAGCGTGGGTTGTCACGGCAACTCATCACGCGTCATTCGGCGCTCAAGATGCGCGGTCAAGATCAAGACTCGCGTGCCTCTATGAGGTGAGTCCCTTTGCTTATTTCCCGATCTAGTTTCTCTTCTGGTGCACCAGAGGAGGGCTACTTTGGCGAATAACATTGGTGATCTGAGGGTTACAGTGAGCACGAACCACTCACTCCTCTAGCGCATCGCAAACATGCTGAGACTGTGTTCGTGGGTGGTTTGTGCTCTCTACATGAGAGCATGACCACGTCAGCACTTTGTTCGTCCTGCCAGAGGGCTTGAACGCTCCGCGTGCTGTGTGTCATCGAGGCAATGGCCACATTCACTGTCTTGCATGCCTGGTTGACGGCCATGATCGCTGTTTCACATGCCTAATCAGTGTGTTGAGACTGCGTTCATGGGTGGTTCATGTTCTCTCATGCAGACTGATCTCATGAAATGGCGTATGTATGACACGCCAATTCGTATTTCCATTTTTGGCGTGTTATCAACACGCATAATCGCTTTTCAGCGTGTTTATCAACGCCGTTGATTTACGTTACATTACTGTATATAAATATATATGACCTACCCCAACCGCGTCCCTAAACCTACCCATCACTCGGGTTAATACCATTTATGAGTGTTCCCCTACCATCCTAGGAAAAAAAATATTGCTCCCCAGATGTAGATATACATTTTCCTCCATTTCGCTCGGACATTTAACGGCGTACACATACACGCGGAATCACTCTGACGTTTAACGGCGTACACATACACGCGCGTGGACATACACGCGGAAAGCTCAAAATGCGTATAAATAACACGCCACTTGACTTGAAAGTGGCGTGTATGTTTACGCAAAGTCATGATGTCATGTTGCTCATGAGTGCATGACCACGTCGGCACGTTGTTCGTCTCCCCTTTCTTGTAAAAGCTTGAGCCGCTTAGCGTGCCGTGTGCCGTCGAGGCTTTGAATGGGATTTTGGTCCTTCTCATAAGGGACCAAGCATTTCATTCGGGGCACCAGGGGAGGACAGATGTCGATCGCTACATCGGAGAGAGGGCTGTTATACTCTGAGGGCTGAAAAATTTTGGCAGTATGGAAGCATTTTGGTGCCAATTTGGCAAGCCAAACATGCCTAAATCTGCAGAAGTTTTCCCTCTCTCACTACCCCTGCACATTCAGTGCACGTGGGTAGTTCTGATTCGGGGTGGAGCTGCTCTTAGTGGCTGACCGTGATTAGTCACAGCGCTGGCCCTCGGTCAGACGATGTCCACACTGGTGGTCCAGAAACGCCTCAAAACCAGCCCGCTCGGAGTTCGTTTCCCCCCAGCAAAGGGAAGGGAAACGACCCTGAGAGGAGCGACCCGGAGTATATGATGTCTGCTCTTCGGTAGTGCATGTCATCACCACTCCTTCCCCCGGGGGAGGGCCGGGTGGAGAATTTAATTTCTGTTCTGCCGCTGGTCATCCAGTCAGCAGTACCCAAAGTTTGAGCAGTCCACTTCCTCTGAGTCACTCACGGGCCCCAGTGCTCAGATGACAGTGAGGGCTACGGCCTTGTCACTCTCGTCTCTCGCTGGGTGAGGAGGCAGAAACCAGGACTCGATGCCCCCGGGCCCCGCTCCTCGTTTCCCCTCACGGTCGAGTCTGGCAGACCAGTAAGACCAGTCTCCTCCATCCGAGAGGGTCAGAATGGCAGTGCGCGCCATCCCCGAACAGCACCACTCCCGTTCCCCTCTCCCCAGCTCGCGGATAGCAGTGACGCAGCCTCGGCTGCATCGCTCCTGTCTGCAGCTGGGCACGGAGGCGCACTGACCAGGTCACGAGGAGTCAGGGCCTCGTTCCTCGTCTCTCCCCCTCCCACGGGCCTTCTCTGCCGTCTGCCCACAGGTGGAAGCAGGTTGGTGTCAAGTTAAAATGCCCAGACCCCGCTCTCAGTCGCTACACGAGACGGTATCTGGAAGCCTGGCTAGCGCTTTCGGGTCCGTCCCGATGGCTCATCCGCACCATTCTGTTCGGTTATGCAATTCAGTTTGCACGCCGGCCTCCCAAGTTCAGAGGCGTCCACTTCAGCCGTGTGCGGTCAGTGGGTGCCCCTGTCTTGTGGGAAGAGATTGATGTCCTGCTGGCGAAGGACGTGATCGAGCCGGTCCCTCCTGCCGAGATGAGGTTTGGGTTTTACAGCCCCTACTTCATTGTACCCAAGAAAGGCGGTGGGTTACAGCCAATCCTGGACCTGCGTATTTTGAATCGGACAAACTCCCGTTCAAAATGCTTACGCAGAAGCGCATTTTCGAATGCATCCGTCCCCAGGATTGGTTTGCAGCGATCGACCTGAAGGACGCGTACTCTCACGTCTCGATTCTTCCTCGACACAGACCGTTTCTACGGTTTGCTTTTGAGGGTTGAGTGTGTCAGTACAAAGTCCTACCCTTCCGGCTGGCCCTGTCGCCCCGTGTCTTCACGAAAGTCACGGAGGCGGCCATTGTTCCCATGAGAGAACAAGGTGTTTGCATTCTCAACTATCTCGACTATTTTCTTGGAGGATGGGAATTAAATTTATGGGTGAAGTCGTCATAAGTTAAAATTTGATTTGAGTTATTTAATAATTGGGATACCAGTAGAATATCATGTTTAAACCAGTTTTCTATAAAGAGAGTCTTGTTTCTATTTTCATGTTGTTCATGAGTTTTAATGTTAAAGACACTATCAACATTACAGTAATATTTAGACTTTTATTGCCTAAATGTTGACAATATTAGTCCAAAGTACTCTTTTATTAGCCTACTATAATTCAGTTTTCAAATACTGAATATAAATAGACATTTTGTTTGCCACATTTATTCATATTTGGTAATGTTTGCAATAAACAAATTTGATACTTCCACAAAAAATCTGAACTTGCATGTTAGTTATATTGCAACACTCTAAGTGATTGTGTGTAATAACAGGTGGGGACCAACATGGTTGAATATTCACAAAATGAGATGACTGGAGCATTGCTGCATTCTGTGCCTCAAGGATGAGACGAGGGGAACATGTCAGACCTTTCCCATTGCTCCAGGCCACGCCATCGAGACGGAGTCTTTGCTGGAGGCTGTTCATCTTGGTTTAAAAGCTTTTTTTTTTTTTTTTTTTTTGTTAAATACACAAAGACATTTACAGAAGATCCATGAGCCTGCACACCTCTGGTTGCAGTTTTGCTTGTCGCCAGAGGGGGGCATAGTTCTGCAAAAACTCAGAGACTTGCGCATTGCACCTTTAAAGACATGTATTTAAAATGTTTTTTTTTTTTTTTTTTTTTTTTAAACAATTAAACGAGATTTAAATCAAATTTACAGTGGCCTCTCTGGTTTATTGTATAACAGAGACAATAATTATTTTACATTCGTAATATAAAAAATATTTGTTACTAATTTTATTAAGGCAATGAGACACGAAATAACCCAGCACATGAGTAAGACTTAACCCAGCAAGGGGGTTAATTTCACCCACTGGTTGGGTCAAATGAATGACCCAGAAATATGGGTTAAATGATAAAACCCAGCACTTGGGTCAAACCAACCCAGCGCGTATTCTGTCCAATAGTGACCCAGCCGTGTGGTTAAGGTTGGGTTATTTTTTAACCCAGCAGTTTTTAGAGTGTATCGTTCCACTGATTAGCCTAATCTTAAGAAGGAGTCTTTGTCTATTCTGTATTATGTACTAAAAGAAAATACAGTACACCCAGAAATGTTCTCATAATTTACTAATCTTTTCGCTACCGACCAACTGTCATCAGCGAGTGCATGAGAGTCGGCTTCACAGGGTCGGCTTGAATGGCTTCGCGTTTGGTGAAGCTTTAAGCGTTCATTGCATTCTCGCGGGAGTTTGATGTGAAACTTGCGCGAGAACTGGTGTCTCTGTTCTTCTGCATGGTTTGTTTTTCATTATTATTATCTGTTATTGTTTGTATTTTGTTGTGAGCAATAATTAAAACATTAAAAAATAATAATAATTCGACATTTGGTTTTGCGGTGCGCTTACGTCACGCTTTTCTCAACCCTCTCATGAACGTGCAGGTGACAGTTGGTCGGAAGCGATAGTCTACAGTTTAAAAATGTAAAATATTTGGTATCTTTATTACAAACGCTTATCGTTTCACTTCAGAAGACATTGATTCATCCATTGGGGTCGTATGGATTACTGTAGTTATTGTTGTATGTGTTGTTGTCAAATTTTAGGAACACATGAGCTTGCATTATATGCATTCACAGAGATTATTTATTTTTCTAAAAACTTATGTTTGTGTTAATCTGAAGAAGGAAATTCGTATACATCTCGTGTAACCCCTATCACCGGTCCTTCACACCCTGCTCCATGCGGGTCTCGAACCCGGGTCTCCGGCATTAAAGTCAGGCGCTCTAAGGAGGCTAAAGACTGCAGCCTCTAGCATCTGTCGCTAGAGCATCTATTGAGATCAGAGGAGTGAGGTTTACTCGCACAGCAACTACACTCGGTTGACATGAGGGTAAAAGATGAGTAAATGGTGAGGACATTTCTGTTCTGTATTTTCTTTTAACACATAATACAGAATAGCAAGAGACATGTCATGGGATTCATTCTTAAGATTCATGATTCATCAGTGGAAAGAAAGAAAAAGACAAAGAGGAACAAGAGGAGGAGGAAACCAAGCAAGATAAACAAATTACTGTAAATCCGTTTTGAAATAAGTTGTTTTTCAAATAAAGTTTTCCGAGTGATATCAGATTGTTGTTTGTGTAAATGTGTTTTTATAGTACTTACCCTGTAACTTCATGAAACAAGATGGTAAGAAGCACCACTTTAATTTACAGCCCGCAATGTCATACTTTACCTGTAACTACATGGAACAAGAGTATATTTTCCCAGCATAAAAAAAAAAAAGTTGCAATAGTTTTACTTGCCTTGAAACTTAATCAGTGCACCTTTGCAATAATAACAAATTAGCCTACTTAATAAATGCACTGATATGTACCCCGTCATTTTAAAAAAGCCTTTATGTATTTTTATACACTATTATTACAAAAAGGTGCCATGTATGTACTCGTTAAATTGCTCCCAAAAGTAAGATTCTAAAATACTTAGTCTAAATAATTTGCCTAAATAGTTTGCTATTTTCCTGGTTGTTACCCCTTGATTCCCAAAACTTTACATATTATTCCCCTATACTTACACGTACGCACTTTATAGGTACTCTGTAATTACCGAAAGTTACACTGTAATTTTGTTTTAATTACGCAGTATTTTCCTGGTTGTTAAACCTTTATTCCCAAGACTTCACATATTATTCCCCTATACTTACACCTAAGTACATTATAGGTAAACTGTAATTACTGAAAGTTACACTGTACTTTCATTTTAACTTTTGCAGTAATGAAACTGAGTCTTTAAAGTAATTTATTTATTTATTAATTATTACCTAAAGTTGCATATCTCTGCTAATTTTAGAACAAACCAAAATTTGACTTCAAATATGTTTAACACCATAGACATTGTAAAGAAGGACTTGCTATTTATGTTCGGGGTAACAGGGATCAGCCAATCAGCGCTTTCGTTTTGGGGTCACCGAGACGAGAGGACACTTTTTGTGCTGACTTAATTGTGGATAAAAAAAAAGTCATTGCTTTTATGGTGGAAGTGGTTAATTGTTCAGCCCAAGTAACAAGTAGAAGTGATAGAATTAAAATAATTAAAAAGCAGCCGAAAGTATCTAGATATTCATGATTTAGTTGCTAATGGTCAGAAATTAAAACACTTTATCGAGGAACAAGATGTCAAACCAAACATTGATGGTTCATAAAAATAAGAACCGGTTCTCGAGTGGAACCGGTATCAATTCTCATCTCTATTAATATTTATAGCTAATATTGAGGTTTTAAACCTCTTTGTGTGAGGGGTAAAACAATTTGGTACATGGCAGATTGCTAACGTTAGCTAGCCAGCTTTGCTAACATCACTTACTCACTTAAAAAAGATGGGTTAAAAACGACCCAACAGCTAACCCAATGGTGGGTTGATATAGCACCGACCTATTGTTGGGTTATTTTAACCCAATAAATTAGGTAATTAGTTTTACCCAATAAATTGGGTTACAAAAAACTAATCTGTTATTTGGTCAAAATGCTGCCATGTAAATAAATCACAACTTAAGTATATTAACAATTCTTTATTTACATTCAATTAGACATTGCATTCAAAAGTTATTGTTGCAATTGTTTTAATGTATTTCCTAAAGGTAAGAAATTGTTTCAATAAAAATTAAAAAAGTAATGCAATTATAAACTGCCTCATAAGGCGATAGAATATTAATGCTAAAATTACAATTATGTTTGTAAGAAACATGGAATACAAAAACAAAAATAAACAAACAAAACAAACCAAAGCTTGTCCAGCTTATCCAATTATAAACTGCCTAAGTAGGCGACAGTGAGTTGATGGAACTCCTTCATGGCACAGAATATTGTGTGTTGTAGAAACTGCCAAACAGCTGCTGCAGGCTTTGGATACTCAATGTCTAAAACATAAAATAATTTAAAGCATGTATCCACAGCTTGTAAAAGCCTGTCTTGCTCTAGTGCCGCTCCTCCCACAATAACGAAAGCTTGTGAGCAGTTGAATTTATCCCCAAGCTGCAGGACATGAGGGAATTGCCTCCGTTGCTCCTCCTCCTCCAAATATTAAATGATGTTTGTTCCAACCTTTAAAAAATATTTTTAAATGGTAAATATGCACACATGGATCAAATATTACCCAAAACGTGTTGTCATAAATGATGTACCTACAGGCTGTATCAACAAATGACAAATAACAAATAACAATTATTATTTGAGGTGTTTTAAAATTGTCTGGTTTTGCAATAACACCACAAATTTGCAAAAATATAACTTAAATGCCACTAAAAGAAAAGATGTAGAGTTTTGATTGTCAAATTATATTTATTTTAATGAACCAAATGCTGAAAAAAAATAATTAATTTTAAATTGAAAAAAATATTTAAAAATGTGTATATAAAACCAACACAAAATTAGCAGAAATGAAGTTGTGTATGCATGTGTGTGCACTGCATTTGTGTTTGTGTGGGTGTTAGGTCTCACCCCTCTATGTGCATTTGAGGCTGTTCTATACAAATGCATGTTTGTGTGCATGTATGAGCAAGCATGTTTGTCCCAAAATGCATTTGTGACTCAAGGCTTTATTTCTGTGTGAAAATGTTCTGGTTTATTTTGGATTTATTGATGTAAAAAAAAAAAAAAACCTCTTGGGAATTGTGTTCCAAATAAGAACGAAATTCATACAGGTTAGAAGGGACATGGTGAGAAAATTATGACCGATTTAAAACATTTTGGTGGACTACTCCTTTAAGGAGAGGTGTCATTTGAATAATTTATTATCCTTCATTAGGCCTAAGTTCTAATTTTCATGAAGTCAAAAAAGGTTTCACTATATTAGTGATGCTGCTATATGCTTGTTACATTATCTCTCACCTGCAAATCTGTCGATTAATGTTTCAAGGTTCCACTTCTGAGGCGTTTCCCTTACATGAATCCATAGCATCCTGTGTAAAAAAAAGTTTAGTTAATATAAAGTGAATTAACAAAAATAAAGCCTATTGTCAGTGACAATAGAAAAGATCTGAAAAGTGTTATGTAACTTAACTGGCTATTAACTTAGGCTACTATCTTATTGAGTCATAGTTATATTTTTTAACTTTTAATCTTTATAGAGTTGTATAGATAAAATGTTTAATTAGGGTGTCCATATTTCAGGCTTTTAATCGGGAACACAGGAAATGTCTCGGTAAATAGTTTGTGAAATTACATTTGGGCTCTTTTTTAACGCAGTTCAGGAGCCATGTGCCACTGTTGACAAGCCGTGGTGCAGTTTGACCAATGTTTTGCGTTACGTACTACATGACCGACCGAACAATGGCGCGAGAAGGCGCGATCTAAAGCAATGCAAAAACGCACATAATGAATGGTGTCCCGGCCGGGCGCATTTTTTTAGGTCCAAAAAGAGGACATGTCCGGGAAAAAGAGGACGTAGTATTTTAAATGCACACTGTAGTTGGGATAAAACAAGTAAACATTTGCGCTACAATATAGGCCTTTATATAACTCATCATACCTTCTTCCTGTAACGTTAAGTGACTGCAACACTGGATGGATGGACCAGGCTTCTGCTGGGTCTTGAAGCCGAGCGCGTCGGTTAATATATGAAAATATGAATAACTTTCCCAAAAAGAATGGGAAAGAACATAGAAAGTTAGGAAGAGTATCACAACATAGTATTAAAAAATTGGCTGGCTATATGCTATATTGGTGTCGTTAGTCGCAGATAGCGGACAAAAAGCAGTCAAATGGGAGATATAAACATGGAAATAATTGGCTGAACATTAAAAAAAAGCGGCAATAATACTATGTAAGAGCTTAAAGTCACTTTATAACGAAAAAACAAACAAACATGTATACAATATACTGTATAGTGTAATATTAACTCACCCGTGTATCTTCTGTTAGCTGCGGGGATCAACCGTTGAAATTTGAATTTTAACCCAACGGGCTGCGTTGTTATAGAAACAACCCAATAAATGAGCCGAATAACCCAACAGAACGACCCAATATTTTTAACCCAGCTATTGGGTACACATAACATTAGCTTACCTTTCTTTGTGCTTCCTTTCCAAGTGACGATGAAAGTTTGACGTAACTTAGTCCCCACCGTCTCTGAAAGTGAAGCACTGCAGAATTTACAAGAAGTTGAATGCTTTCTTCTGGATTTTGTTTTACAAATATATTCTTTATGATTTTTGTAGCCGAATTTTTTCTTCTCCCGCTCCCTGACAACCACAGCTCACTTTCTTGGGAGTGCGAGTGAAAGGGGGCGGGGATGGGTGCAGGGCTGGACTGGGACAAAAAATCGGCCCGGGCATTTTGGCCCAGACCGGCCCACTATATGATCATAAACACCACCCATCTTTGCACGCCTTTAATTATATGCATACCAACTCCTATTCATTAAAACCACTAATGCCATGTAATGAGTGAGTATAGGAACGAGTGAGAGTTAACAGATGAAATAAGTAAAAATTTGACATTTATTAATACAGTCAAACTATACTCCACAGTGGTGAATCCTAAAACAAGCTATAAGCTGCGTTGGCATAGCAATACAAGCGTTTCTTACAGGATTTTTGTTAAAACTGTGGTGGTGTGACCTTGGTCCTTCTAGGGGGGTTCGGGGGCCTATGCCCCCCGTGAGAAATTTTTTTGTGCATTTTAATGTTAAATTCATCAATCTGGTGCACTTTGAGAGTTCAAAATTAAAAGCTCACCCATATTCAGTGTGCAAATTAAACAAAGAAAAATTCAAACCTCTTTTAGTTACAGTGTCTATTTACATTACACCTACTACATAATAGTTATAATATTAATCCAATGACAGCAATAGCCATATTTTGTAAAACAAATGCACTAAAAAATAAAATAAACTTTCATAATTAGTGTTGTACCAATTTCTATACTTGAAAGAGATAAGCACATGATCTTTTAATTTGACGCAAACTAACCTCAAGCTTTTATTTTGGCGGAAAACATGGTTTACAAACGCATCTCATTAGATTTCTAGTGCATTGCGGTAATTCTCAACTATGCAGATGTGGAAATAATCTACACTCATGACATGGCCTAAGTGTTTTGAAAGAAGGCTAGTTCTGCTTACCGCAGGCTCTACACTTTCTCATCTCTCTCCTGATCCTCCGTCCTCACTATCATCATCTGCCGCTGGAGCTAACGAAGGTCAGAAAACATATATTTTGACACAGTTTGCAGCGTCTGCTTTAAGGGCCTGGTTCTATTTTTTCACGCTATTTATCTGCACATTCCTTGCGTTTCTTCTCCATATATTTTGACAGATACACACTGACACTGCTGCACGCTCGCTCACTCGTTTAAAGTTGTGATTGGCCCAGCCCAGTGTCAATCAAGAAAAGAACCAATGGGCCGCTGATCTACGTGTTTCATGGGCAGTGTTACTGGCAATTTAGTGATATTTCCACAGTTATGGTCTTGACTGGTCTTGAAAAAAAATCCAGAGTCCTCAATGTCCGAGACCGAGACAAGGCCGAGTACAAATGCGGTCGAGTCCGAGACCGAGACCATCAAAAAGTGGTCTCAAGACCGGCCTCGAGTACTACAACACTATCTGGTATATTATTTGGTTATTTGATATAAGCAGCTAAAGTTACTTGAAGGGAAAGTTGTTCTAATTACCATTTATTAGCTTTACTTATTGTCAGCACTGTCATAAATGCTGATATTTTTCTTTGTATTGTTTATTGTAGAACCACACATACTGTACACTCAGGAAGACAGATAATCATCTGCTGGCTGTCAATAAATCCATTGAAGAGCATTAGATCATTCGATTACATTATTACCGATGCACCACAGTGGTCACCAATTCTCAACTAGCTACAGTTACAGTCCTAGCTATCAAGTCACCATTACAGACATAAGTGGTTGTTTCACCAGTGTTTGATTAAAATGATTTAAAAATCTAAATGTTATTAAGCTGCAATAGCATAAAAATAAATAATAAAATTTACATCCTGTTTTCGGTCAAAGTCCATAGTAATCGATTGTCGAGTTCACGCGCATAGGTTTAGTTACCTATGATCATGCGCCCGAACTCGACAATCGACTACTGTGGACTTCAACCGAAAACAGGATGTAAATACAGGTATGAGCGCTGGCTGAATAAACATAATTTTTATTCATATCTTTCACATCTACTGGTGTCAGATTCACCCGTGTTCACTCTGAAGGAATCACTCACATGGCTGGGCACTTGTAATGACACATCATCCATTGAAGTCAACAGGGTGCAAATTTTAAAAAGAGGAAAACACAGTGTAGGCAACACCGATTTTTGTCGTTGTTCTCTGGACAGCACTCCAAATTTACAAAAAAAAAAAATAGCTCAATGTTAAAATTGACCAGAGTTCTCCTTTAAATCAATACTAAATATGAATAGTGTTTTACTCTGGGAACAATAGTGCTTTGTGGTGATCTTTATCTGATCATTTTCAGTTTCTGCTCATATAAAATGTTATTATTTTAATTTCTACTTTGAGAAAACCACTTTTATGATCCCAGACTAAGGTTACAATTTAAATTTCTGGATAGTTTTGAAAGAGTAATATAAATTGATGTTTATTTCAAAGTGAATTAATTTTTTTCAGATTACATGATTTGTCAGTGTATTTTACAGTTCTTTAAAGTAGGAAATGCAGAATTGGTGTTCATATTTTACTCTCTTAGTGTTCATGTTGTAACTCTGTGTCGGTGTTGTGAGAGGCAACACTCTTGAAAGTATCGAACTAACATTTTGAGGGTTGTTCCCATATTTACACTTTTAAAGTGTTGAAATTAAGTATATTGGTGTTGATTTCCAGATTTCAAATTTACTGTGTAGTGATTAGCCTAATGTAGTTATTATAAGATCAAACTATATATTTAGATTAATTTGGACATTATGCTGCTGTAATCTGTAGTGGTTGAGGAAGATGAGTGTCATTGTTTTGTGTTATTGATGTTTTATCCATGTCATAGTGTGAGAAGCAACTGTATTTTCTTTCAATAGGCTAACAGTATCGTCTTTTAATAGAGCAGTTTAACAGGCTTTTATCATGTATCCTGACTCAAATAATGTGTTTCTAACAGCAAACACTCAGAATAAAGTGAGATGATCTGCTGATGATTCTGAATGGCTTGTTGAATGAGTGTTGATAGTCTGAGGCTCATCAATATTAACAGATCTGCTGAAAACACTCTTTATTTCATGACAATAGTTCCTGTTTTCACCTCATTTATTATGCTGATGTCTTCAGATCTCCTGTGAATTGACACTTAAAGCTCATTTCATTGGTGTCAGCAGACTGAGGGTAATTGTTGGTTACTATATGTACATTTATTTCTGTGTTTATGATTTTAACTGTTTTTCTTACCATTATTCATATTTGGAAGAATTTAAATATTCTTTTATTTATTTCTAGATACCTGTATTTTAATGTAGAAACAGAATAATGTTAGGATTAGCAATACAAATAATGAATGAATTATTTCTCACAGGGTTATTCACTTGAGCTTGTGTTTCTGGTGTCCCACTTTCACATGCGCATGAATGAAAGTCAGTGTAAGGAAAAGTCTTGTGTGAACAGACATTGATAATTCAAAACGTTTTTAGTAAAATAAATATCAATCTCAAAGATTCGGTGATGTTTTAGAAATAATAATTGGAAGATATATTTACCACATTCATGTAAAGTTTCAAGGACATATAATCAATTTATAAAAATGCATTCTGCAAATGATCATTATATTTTAGAAGTGCCATTTATTTGTTGCATAGAAGTGACATTTAGTATAAAAACAAACTCAGTAACTGATATATTTTAGATTTTGGGCAGATCAGCTCCTCCAACACCAATTGCATCATCAACGAAGCTCCTCTCACATCAGTCACGTGGTCAGTGAAGCTCCTCCCACATCAATTCTCAAATAAATGCTGTAAATTCCCATCAGCTACAAGTGAAGACGAGCATCAGAGCATCAGGAAGAGCTGAAATCTGCAAAGACTGAGTTTATTAAAGAGGACAGTGAGAACATGAGTGATCCAGAACCCTGCAGAATGAAACACACTGAAGATCCTGAAGAACAAAGAGGTTGGTGTTTATTCTTCATTCATTCATGATGCTGAAGAACATTCATGTTAGAAACATTCAAGCACTTCATCACTTTTAGATAAACAGTTAAACTATGAAATGGTACATTTGAGACATTTTTATATTGATTATCAACATCAGATCAAGCTAATACTATTTTAACTGATAAATAATAAAAGGCATCAAATTATTATATATTTTATAATAATAAAATAAAAAGGCATCAAATTATGATAATATTTTATAATAGTTGTCTAATTTCTGCTATTACTTTAGGGCTCACATTCATGTCCTTTCAATTTATATTTCTTTCAATGAATTATTTTGATGTACTGAAAATTTTATTTAATACATTTTTCTTTCATGTCAGACCTGATGGAAGAGAGCGAGGAGAGTGAAGAACTGAGTGAAGTGGAGGAGGAACTTCATGTCAAACCTGGAGAAAAACCTTTGAGTCGCTCAAAGACTAAAAAGACATTTTTAAAGAAAAGAAGAGCCAAGAAATCTTTCACCTGCACTCAGTGTGGAAAGAGTTTCATAACCAAACAAAGTCTTGAGATTCACATGAGGATCCACACTGGAGAGAAGCCGTTTAAGTGTGATGAATGTGGGAAAGATTTCAGTCAATCTTCAAACCTTAAAGAACACATGAGGATCCACACCGGAGAGAAGCCGTTCTCATGTGATCAATGCGGAAAAACATTTATCTATGCATCAAACCTGAAGACACACCTGACAGTTCATACAAAGGAGAAGCCGCATTCATGTTCTGTGTGTGGAAAGAGTTTTTCACAGCTGGTTAGTTTACATAGACATGAGAAAATTCACACTGGTGTGAGAGAGTACATGTGCTTTGAGTGTGAGAAGACTTTTACTACAGCGGAGAGTTTAAAACGGCACAAGAGAATTCACACTGGAGAAAAACCTTACAAGTGTTCACACTGTGAAAAGAGATTCAGTCACTCATCTTCTCTGAAAAGACATGAGAGGATCCACAGCGGAGAGAAGCCGCACACGTGTGATCAGTGTGGAAAGAGTTTCTCTGTTAAAAGTGACCTGAAGCGACACATGAAGATCCATGCAGTCGATAAACCACATCAACACAGTCTGAAATCACAGTAAGTAGTTTATGTTCATGTGCTGAGCAACAAAGTCTCTTCTGTGTAAGTTAGACACACATCACTCTATATCTCTCCTCTCCACGTATAGCCGGTGTGTGGTGAGCACAGGACACTTTGTTGATTGATTGATATCTATTAACTTGCGCTCTCTGACAGTAGGTGGCGCTCATGTAAAAGCAGAAATAAAGCAGTATACAGGGCTCTAGACTGCAAGTAAATGGAAATTCATTATAAAGCTTGGAAGAGCCAGGACATTTTGTTTTAATATAACTCAGTCAGATAGTATTTGTCTAAAAGAAGAATGTCATACACACCTAGGATAACTTGAGGGTGAGTAAATAATGGGCACTGACTTGGAAACCAGGAGAAACTTTGTGCCTTGAACGAACAAGTTCATGAAGTTTTAAGTAATAGGGCTTCTAAGTCCACAAATCACCAATATTCCCTATGGATTTAATGTAGTAATGTTAACTATAACCATGGTATTGTGGCAGAAATAGTCAAATGTTTTTACATGATTCATTTCAGGGTTCGTACATCCTTTTGAGAGTAAAATTCAAGCACTAATTCCTTCACACTTTTTCCAGCTCTTTAATTTTTTAAATATTATCCAATTTTAATGTTATTTTTAATGTGATGACCAAAACCATGATTTGTTCATCCTTAAAAGATTGTTAAACTAAACATTGATTGTTTAACCATTTGGAAAACTAAAAAGTGTAGGAAAACAGTAGACCGAATATTTAAAACTACAGTTATACTTAAAGGGAAAAGCTATTTCATGCATACTGATTTTTTTACACTGTTAAAGAGTTGGATTCCCATGCTAAACATGGACAAAGTTTCAAAAATTAAATTGTACATTTGAAGGAGTATTTCTGTGGCAAAAATTGTCCTTCCGGTTTGTCACAAGTTTCGGAAAGTTTTTTTTCGCGTATGGGTATGTGTGACGTCAGATGTAGCGGAATTTCCTTATATGGGTCCTAAGGGCACTTCTGCCAGAAGAACCGCGGGCGCGCACTTGTAGACCAGAGCAAGAGAGCGAAAGCAGTACCTCATCTAAGCGCTATGCTCGGCTTTAGGGAAGTCAATGTCACCAAAAGAAGTGGGTTTTTGGTTGCCAGGGCAAGACAACCCTGCACATATTCCCAAAGAACCCAGCGCTAAGGGACCAGTGGATGGAGTTTGTTTTTTCAGAGCATCAACGGCGCTGTGTAAGACTTTGTTCCCTGCATTTCGACGATGATTGTTTTATAAACAAAGCCCAGATCAACGGATTTGCAGATCGTCTAATGCTTAAGGATCGAGCAGTCACAATGATAAAGGTTTGCGGTCGTGATTGGAACCGGGCGGTGAGTACAACTGGTAAAACTGCTTCAAATGTCTCTGTGTTGTTAGTGTGGCACGTTAGCACACAGCTTTAGCTTCGCCTGCCCCCAGCCGCTCGTTTTTTTCCAGAAAAAGACTCAGTAAAGCCTATCTGTCTTTTATAAATATAATAAAACTAAATAATTTTTGGAGATATGAAGGATGCAATACTATTCTATAGGTACTCAAGATTAACAGGAGATTGAGTGAAAATGAGCATTTCACCCCCCCTTTAATAATACCAGCAGCCTCTAGCATCTGTCGCTAGAGCGTCTATTGAGATCAGAGGAGTGAGGTTTACTCGCACAGCAACTACTAGCTGGCCTCCGTTACACTCGGTTGACATGAGGGTAAAAGATGAGTAAATGGTGAGGACATTTCTGTTCTGTATTTTCTTTTAACACATAATACAGAATAGCAAGAGACATGTCATGGGATTCCTTCTTAAGATTCATGATTCATCAGTGGAAAGAAAGAAAGACAAAGAGGAACAAGAGGAGGAGGAAACCAAGCAAGAGAAACAAATTGCTGTAAATAAGTTTTGAAATAAGTTTTTTTTCAAATAAAGTTTTCCGAGTGATATCAGATTGTGTGTGTGTACATGTGTTTTTATAGTACTTACCCTGTAACTACATGAAACAAGAGGGTAAGAAGCACCACTTTAATTTTACAGCCCGCAATGTCATACTTTACCTGTAACTACATGCAATAATAACAAATTAGCCTACTTTATAAATGCACTGATATGTACCCCGTAATTTAAAAAAAGCCTTTATGTATTTTTATACACTATTATTACAAAAAGGTGCAATGTATGTACTCGCTAAATTGCTCCCAAAAGTAAGATTCTAAAATACTTAGTCTAAATAATTTGCCTAAATAATTAGCTATTTTCCTGGTTGTTACCCCTTGATTCCCAAAACTTTACATATTATTCCCCTATACTTACACGTACGCACTTTATAGGTACACTGTAATTACCGAAAGTTACACTATACTTTCATTTTAATTATGCAGTACTTTCCGGGCTGTAATCTAAAGCGTTACCAACATTTCTTTTAAAAATGAAATTTAAATGATCAATGAAACTGAGTCCTTAAAGTAATGTATTTATTTATTAATTATTATCTAAAGTTGCATATCTCTGCTAATTTTAGAACGAACCAAAATTTGACTTCAAATATTGTTAACACCATAGACATTGTAAAGAAGGACTTGCTATTTATGTTCGGGGTAACGGGGATCAGCCAATCAGCGCTTTCATTTTCGGGTCACCGAGAGGACACTTGTTTGCGCTGAATGATAGGTTTCGTTTTACAGAATCATTAAGCTACATACCGTAGGTATAAATACATTGTCAGTAAATATCATATTTCAAAACGCACAGAAAGAGACAAGGGTTTATAGTGCTTTAATGAGGTATGTAAGGGGAACAGGATTGGTTAACAGAATATATATATATATATATATATATATATATATATATATATATATATATATATATATATTTTTTTTTTTTTTTTTTCTATTATTATTAGTTTATTTGCTTCACTCGGATAACACTTCACACTCCTGTCCAGTTGGTGGTGGTAAATGCACCTTTCAGCTGGTTTGCCAACTGCCATAAAACTCCAATAGAAGAAGAACATAGAAGCTCAAACGATTCAGAAATGCTGTAAAGTATCTGAAGAAGATACTTTTATTGTGGATATAAAAAAAAAAAATCATTGCTTTTATGGTGGAAGTGGTTAATTGTTCAGCCCAAGTAACAAGTAGAAGTGATAGAATTAAAATAATTAAAAAGCAGGCGAAAAGTATCTAGATATTCATGATTTATCAGTGGACTTCATTCATAACATGGTATATCTGATAGTCAAGCATCATGTGGCAGTTAATAATGACTTTAGCTATTCTGCAGTGGAATGATGGAAGTTTAGTTGCTTTAGTTGCTGGTCAGGAATTAAAACACTTTATTGTGGAACAAGATGTCAAACCAAACATTTTACTGTATATACAGGAAACCTGGTTAAAGCCATCACTTGATGATTTCATAATATATGGATACACAGCAATACATAAAGACATGTATACTGCAGGAGGTGGAGTGGCCACATTCATTCAGCAGGGGATTAATTACAGAAACTTAAATATAGATAAAGAGATTGAAGCAGTTATGGTTGAGATTTGGGTAAGTAAAACTAAAATTGTTAACTTCTATAACCCTTGTAAAAAAATCTTAAGAGAGATGCTAGATGATATGTGTGAGGGAGGAAATGGAAAGTTAGTAATATGTGGAGATTTTAATGCACATAACACTTTGTGGGGAGGTACTAAGATAGATGGAAATGGGAAATGTCAATACATTACTGACAATGTATTTATACCTACGGTATGTAGCTTAATGATTCTGTAAAACGAAACCTATCATTCAGCGCAAACAAGTGTCCTCTCGGTGACCCGAAAATGAAAGTGCTGATTGGCTGATCCCCGTTACCCCGAACATAAATAGCAAGTCCTTCTATTGAGGAGTTTATGGATGATTATAAGTTGGTTTGTTTAAATGATGGAAGGAACACTAGGTTTGATGCATCTCATGGAACAGAGTCTGCAATAGATCTCACAATAGTATCGAATCAGATAGCAGGGGTAAGTGAGTGGGAGGTTAATGAAAATTCTCTTGGCAGTGATCACTATATTATTTGGTTAAGTATTAGGAATCAAAATATGTGCCTTGAAGAGAATTGGTTTCCAAGATGGAAAATGAGAGAAGCAAACTGGGGGTTATATTGCATGACGGCAAGTGCTAGGCTGATGGGAATAATGTCAGATATGAGTAATGATGTTGATGAGTTAAATTCAATAATTACAAATCTATTGTGTAAGACAGCAGAGGAGGTGTTTGGCAAATCTTCTGGGATGAGGAATAAGAGAATGGTACCTTGAAAATAAAGCTTTCAAAATTGTTAAATCAAATCATTCCTATACCAATTTAATGGAATACAAAAAATCTAACTCAAAAGTTAAAAGAATCATAAAAGAAGCTAAAAAGAAATATTGGCGTAACTTTTGTTGTAAAATAGAGGAGTGTATCAGAGCAATATTTAGAAAGTAGGTACTAATACAACACAGATTTATACAGATGCATCTAAAGATCCAGAGGGTAAAACGGGTATTGCAGCTTACATCCCTGATTATAAAATCTCAATTAAAAAAAAGAACATCAGATCATTTGTCCATATTTGCAGCAGAAATGACAGCCATTAATATTGCATTGCATTGGATAGAAGAAGTTAGGCCCCCTAAGGCAGCTATTTGTTCTGATATGTCATCTCTCACTTCCATTCAAAATGGAGAATCATCATGCCGACAGGACTTATTGAATGAAATTAATAATATCATATTTGCAATTAGTCAACAGGGAATATTAATGCAGTTTGTATGGGTCCCTGCCCATAAAGGAGTTGGTGGTAATGAGGAAGCAGACAGGCTGGCAAAAGAGGCTACTAAAGAAGAGGAAGTTCAATAAGCATTCCACTCAGTAAATCAGAAGTTAAGGTACTCATTAAACACAAAGTTGATAAAATATGGCAAGCTGAATGGGATAAAGATACAAAAGGTAGACACTTATACAATATACAAAAGGTAGACACTTATACAAAATACAAAAATATATCTCAAGTTGCAAATATAGTTATTCAAACAGACAGGAAGAGGTTTGGTTTACAAGACTGAGAATATACTAGTTTAAATAACAGCTTATACATTTTACACAAACATCCATCAGGGAAATGTGAGAATTGTGGAGTGAGAGAAGATGTAGATCACGTTCTTTTATGGTGCATATACGATTTTACAGACAAAGAGAGAAACTGAAGAGGGAAGTGAATGCAGAGAGCCTAGGAAGAGAAATAGATATTTATATACCCTTGGGGAGGGTGGAACTGAGGGAAAGGGTTAAAGAATGCTTAATTAAAGAATGGCAGAATGGATGGGAAAAGGAAATCAAGGGTAGACACTATTTTTCTATTCAACCAAAAGTTAGTAAAAAATGTTTTTGTACCTTTCCGTCCCCTACGGGACTCAGTTAAATTGTGCAGATTGAGGTTGGGGCATTGTGGGTTCAATTATTTTTTGCATATTATAGGAAAGCACATTTCTGGTCTATGTGAATGTGGGAATGTGGAAACAATAGGACATGTTTTTTTTAGAATGCAGGAAGTATAATGTAGAAAGGAGAACTCTTTTTTGTAAATTGGCAGAACTTGGACTTAAAGTCTTTTCTGTTACTTCTTTATTTGGACACAGTGACAAGCATAAACAGATCTCTGAAGCAGTCATCCAGTTCTTGCATGAGACAGGACTGTATTTAAGAATTTAGTTTATAAGTTGACCTGTGGAGGGCAGTAATACGCCCAGTAGAGTCTACACTGCCGGAAAGAGAAGAAGAAGAAGAAGAAGACGAAGAAGACGAAGAAGAAGAAGAAGAATCTCATTTGATTAAAATAGAAAGAATTCAATCTCGAGCATTAAGAATTTGCTGTGGAGCATTTCCAACTTCTCCAGTTTCAGCTCTTCAGGTAGAGATGGGTGAAATGCCTTTGCAGATAAGAAGACAGCAATTAATGGCATCTTATTGGGCAAATTTGAGACGACAGAGAGAGGATCATCCAACAAGAAAAGTAATGAGTCCTAGTTGGGAACATGAGAAGAGAGATTGTAATAGTTTTGGATGGAGTGTCGGGAAATTAGCTGAGATATGAGATGGGAGGAGGTTGGATGTGCTCCAATAATTCCTTTATCTCCAGTACCATTATGGGTTTTGCCCCAACCAGAAGTAGATTTAAGTTTATTAGGAAAAAGACAAAAGGAAGGTTCATATGAAACAGAAGTATATAATGTAAGGGAGTATATTGGGTCAAGATATGGGGAATATATGCACATTTTTACAGATGCATCAAAAGATTCAAAAACTGATCATGTGGGTTCAGCATTTATTATTCCAAAGTTTAAAGTGTATAAGAATAAAAGGATATCAGATTGTTTATCGGTGTATACTGGAGAGATGTTTGCAATAATTATATGGCAATAAGGTGGATTAGGGAAGTTAACATATCTAAGGCAGTAATTTGTTCAGATTGTAGTTCAGCTCTAATAAGTTTGAAGGAGATGAAGTCAGAAACAAGACAGGATATGGTAATAGAGATAATTCAAGAATTATATTCAATCAAACAAGCTAGTTTAGAAGTACAGTTTTTGTGGGTTCCTGCAAATATTGGGTTGAGAGGTAATGAGGAGGCTGATGCATTAGCAAGAAAGGCAATAGAACGAGAAATAGTAGATATCAGAAATTAAGTCAATTATTAAAAAGAATATTATGAAAAAATGGCAGCTATATTGGGATAATGAAATAAAAGGTAGACATATGCATCAAATACAGTCAACAGTGGGTAAGGGAAGAATATCAGGAGAAGGTATGAAGAGAATATGATTACAAGATTAAGATTGGGGCATACAAGATTGAATAACACACTGCACTTAAAAAAAATAAGCATCCAACAGGTTTATGTGAGGTATGTGAAGTTAATGAAACAATTGAGCGTATTAATAAAGTGTAGGATATATAGGGGAGCGCGGGGCACAACCTAACGCGGGGTTAGTTGTAACGCGCTTGTTTTAAATACTTCCGCACATGCTTGGATGACGAAACTTTGTGTATGTACTAGTTGTCATATCAGCACTATATAGAAAAAAAAAATCCGCTAAATTTTTTTTTTTTTTGGAAGATATCCATAGACATTTATTAAACCATAGCAAAAGTAAATTTCTTACTTAAGTTAATTTTTCATCTCTATTTTTTGTGTTTATTTAAAATAAGACAAATCTGATATTATTTTAATCTCCAAGATGTTATTTAACAGTTGAGATAGTTATTTAATGCTTCGCTAACTAGCAGAAGACACTAGCCGGGTTTAAATCCCAGTTGTGCAGGCGGGGGCATGTTGTAACAATGCGTTACAATGTGCCCCTATTAGAAATATGCTATTATATTCTATACTTGTATTAATTTTATTGAGAAAACGTGAGAAAAAGGTGAATAAAGAATGAGAGTCAATGTTCAGAAATTACTAATTATTTATTAGTTTTGAACTATCTTGTATAGCTGTGTTTTCATGTGTTCGTAGTCAAAACTCAAAAATTAGTTTATATTTAATTATTAAAAATTGCCATTATTTTATATGAAAAAGTTTTTTAATTGTGTTTTATTTAGAAAATATTTTAGTTTGTTTTGTATATTTTTTTAATTAGATCAGATAACATTTTAAGCTGTCATATGTCATGTTACAATGTGCCCCACACATGTTACAATGTACCCCACCTATGGGGCATGTTGTCACATTCCACTTCCATTCTTTCGGGGTATATCCAGGAAAAAAGTATATACTGTATTAATAAAACAAAAACACATAATTGTAGTAGACATGTGGGAAATTAATGTGGGGAAAAAAATACTCTGAACCATAAGTAGATTTACACAAACTGAGAAAGACAAAAAGCGTTACTTTGTGCCCCGCTCTCCCCTAATGTTGAAAGGAAAGAGTTGAAGGAGAAATTAAATAATATAGGAGTTAAGTTTACAATTTTAAATGTATTAAAGTCAGATAGGAGTATAATAAATTTATTGATATATATTTGGGAAATACTGGGTTAAATAAGCATATTTAAATTAGGGGTATTTTATTTATTTATTTATTTATTTATTTATTTATTTATTTATTTATTTATTTATTTATTTATTTATTTATTTATTTTATCTGTCATGGGGGCTGAGAGTGGACGGAGGAGCTGAACACGCAGCGCCGGATGAAATTCGATGAAGCCTCTGTGCGGGTAAATAAAGGAATTTATGTTGGTAAGGAAATGTCAATGGTCCATAGGTGGCGGTAATGCACAAATATGTCTGCGATCCGCCGTAAAAAAAAAAAAAAAAAACAAGAAGAAGAAGAAGAAGAAGACCACGGGCAGCACATCGTAGATATTTCTGAAGTGCATAGTTGTCGTCTGTGTCGTTATCTGTGCATGTGTGCGTTCAGAGACATGTGAGTACCCTGGTGTAAATGTTTACAAAGTTCGCTAGCATTATGCTAATGCCTAGTTTATGTGTGTACTCACCTGACATTGTATAGTTATTATAAGAGTTTTTACAATGGTTGTGTAATAGAGAACTATGTTTTTGGGTTGCTGAACTGAGACCCAGCAGTAAAAGGCTGTTCTTTAATTTAATAAGGAGCTATGTGTGTTATCTGGTATATTATTATTTTTTTTTTATAAAAGCAGCTAAAGTTACTTGAAGGGAAAGTTGTTCTAATTAGCATTTATTAGCTTTACTTGTTGCATCATGTCAGCACTGTCGTTTACTTGTATGCTGATATTTTTCTTTGTATTGTTTATTGTAGCACCACACATACTGTACACTCAGGAAGACAGATAATCATCTGCTGGCTGTCAATAAATCCATTGAAGAGCATTAGAGCATTCGATTACATTCTTACCAATGCACCACAGTGGTCACCTATTCTCAACTACAGTTACAGTCCTAGCTATCACCATTACAGACATAAGTGGTTGGTTCACCAGTGTTTGATTAAAATGATTTAAAATAATCAAAATGTTATAGATATAGAATTTTAAACTAATTTTAAATGCATAGCAATGCATTTTATTAAAGGAAAAGATACTGCTAAATGCTTTACATTGAGCCTATAATGAGCCACGTGAGACATTAAATCAATACTAATAAATATGAAGTGTTTTACTCTTGGAAAAATAGTGCTTTGTGGTGATCTTTATCTGCTAATGTTCAGTTTCTGCACATATAAAATATATACTCAGAATTTTTGGTATCGGATCGGATCGATTCTGAAAAAAATGGTATCGTTGCATAATTATTTTAATGACTACTTTGAGAAAACCACTTTCATGATCCCAGACTAAGGTTACAATTTAAATTTCTGGATTGTTTTGAAAGAGTAATAGAGAGTGATGTGTTTATTTCAAAGTGAATTTATTTTTTCAGATTACATGATTTGTCAGTGTATTTTACAGTTCTTTAAAGTAGGAAATGCAGAATAGGTGTTCATATTTTACTCTCTTAGTGTTCATGTTGTAATTCTGTGTCGGTGTTGTGAGAGGCAACACTTTTGAAAGTGTTGAATTAACATTTTGAGGGTTGTTCCCATATTTACACTTTTAAAGTGTTGAAATTAAGTATATTGGTGTTGATTTCCAGATTTTAAATTTACTGTGTAGTAATTAATGTAGTTATTAGCCTATAAGATCAAACTATATTTAGATTGATCTGGACATTATGCTGCTGTAATTATTTATCTGCAGTGGTTGATGAAGATGAGTGTCATTTTTTTGTGTTATTGATGTTTTATCCATGCCATACTGTGAGAAATAGGCTAACAGTATCGTCTTTTAATAGAGCAGTTTTACAGGCTTTTATCATGTATCCTGACTCATAATGTGTTTCTAACAGCAAACACTCAGAATAAAGTGAGATGATCTGCTGATGATCCTGAATGGCTTGTTGAATGAGTGTTGATAGTCTGAGGCTCATCAATATTAACAGATCTGCTGAAAACACTCTTTATTTCATGACAATAGTTTCTGTTTACACCTCATTTATTATGCTGATGTCCTCAGATCTCCTGTGAATTGACACTTAAAGCTCATTTCATTGGTGTCAACAGACTGAAGGGAATTTGATGGTTACTATACATTTATTTCTGTTTATGATTTTAAAGGTCCCGTTTTTCCTGTTTTTTTTAAGCTTTGATAACTTACAGTGTGCAATATATAACATGTTCATGTTTCGCGTGTATAAAAACACAGTATTTTTCACACAATTTACTTATCTGTATACCGCTGTTTTCACTGTCCGAAAACGGGCTGATGACTTCCTTGTTCTATAAAGTCCCTCCTTCAGAGATACGTAATTGTGCCAGTGGTTCCTGTGTTGTGATTGGACTAGGGCTGTCGCGATAACCGCAATATCGCAGTACCGCGCTAATGACAAGCCAACCGCAGAGGAATTCAAGTAACCGCAGCAACCGCGATATTCGCTTGTTTTCTTTTTCATAAGGCTATTCCCTCCTTGTTTTAAACTTCGTGCATGTGTATTGAATGTTAAATACGTTAATAATGATAATAAGACGCGGCGATCATGGTTTTATCATGGTGATTTGTAAAGATCTTCGTGGATTTGCTCTAAACAGACAGTGAATGAGAGCGATCGACTGAGCGCGTGCGATTACCTGCGTCTGTCTTTGAGGTCAAGTCACAAGTCATATTCGTGAAAAGGTTGCCGTGGCCAAGGAAAGTTAAATATTTGTCCTGTCATCCTTTTAACGTTTAAAATAAAGGGTATTTACCACGAATGGCATCAGTGACAGCGCTGGTCAGCATCCACAGCGCGAGGAACTCGCGGTTGCGGGAAACAAAACTCAGTGAGTCACGCATTGAATCAATGCCATTTGTCTCTATTAAAGGAGAACTCCGGTCAATTTTAACATTGAGCTCATTTTTTTGTACATTTGGAGTGCTGTCAATACAGAGAACAATGACAAAAATCAGTGTTACCTACACCGAGTTATTCTATTTTTAAAATTTGCACCCTGTTGACTTCAATGGGGCAAGTTTTAAACCTGCTTTTAGCCTCTTAACATCCTTGATGTGTCATTACAAGTGCACAGAAAATGTGAGTGATTCCTTCTGAGTGAACACGAGTGGATCTGACTGCAGTAGATGTAAAAGATATGTATAAAAATGATGTTATTTAAGCCAGCGCAAATACCTGTGTTTACATCCTGTTTTTCGGTTGAAGTCCAAAGTAGTCGATTGCCGAGTTCACGCGCATAGGTTTAGTTACCTATGATCACGCGGGTGAACTCGGCAATCGACTACTTCAGCGTTACCCATGCAACGCATTGCTGGTCA
This sequence comes from Scardinius erythrophthalmus, assembly GCF_964197995.2. Classification (NCBI taxonomy): domain Eukaryota; kingdom Metazoa; phylum Chordata; class Actinopteri; order Cypriniformes; family Leuciscidae; genus Scardinius; species Scardinius erythrophthalmus. The sequence continues at coordinate 16,678,434 of NC_138221.1, forward strand.
GCTGAGCCTTGAAAAGTGGAGCTCAAAGTTAAAAATAATTAACCTTGTTTCATTACTATCTTTTAATGAATCAATCAGCGTTTTTGAACGTGTTGTTAATGAATGGTTTATGACTCACTCAAAGACAGTCGGTCCGTTGCCGTAAGAACGGCACGCTGAGTGACAGGATTTCAATGCGGAGAGACGCTGTTTTGTTTCGGTTTATTGGTTACTGAAAATGTACTCGTTTTTGTGCATGCTGATTATTTATATAGCAACAAATAAATATAAATAAATTAGGGATGCACCGAAATGAAAATTCTTGGCCGAAACCGAAAACCGAAAAAGAGGAGACCAAGGCCGAAAACCGAAACACCGAAAGAAATTATGCCAATTATTGTTAGTACCATTGCATTTATGGCTATGACTGTGTACTAAGTTTACTAAAATCAAGGCATTGCAATTGCATAAATTAATATTAAAGTTTCAAAGAATAAATCCATTAAAATTTTATGCAAATATTTATTTAGCATTTGCAAAGTATAAAATTAAATGTTTAACTTGACCCCACTCATGTGTACATTAAATAATAATGTAAAAGCCTACTGGCCTGGAGAAAGGTTTAAAAATGAAATGTTCTCTCATAAAAACAAAGTGCATTGTTGGGATGTCTGTGTTTTGAAAATCGCTGTCCGTGGGTCACTCTTAGATATATTTAAATACGTCCACACCGCAGATGTGTAATGTTGCTTCAGACAAGCACGTGCAGGTCGCGGTGTCTGCTGTTTGCGTCATCACAACATTTCGGCCGTATTGTTTCGGTGATAAAAGTCTTTCGGCCGAAAACCGAAAATTTTCGGTGGCCGAATATTCGGTGCATCCCTAAAATAAATCAAAATAAATTAATAAATGCGGTAAAACAGCATATCGCGCTATTGAGCCACTCAAAATTACCGCAAGGGAAAATCCTTCACCGCGACAGCCCTAGATTGGACAGCAACTTAGCGCACATTGCCGGAACGGTCACGCCTCTTACCATAACGCAAATGCATGCGCTCAGTGTTATTATAAACATGCCTTCAATATTACCATATCAATTTGAGCCGGAATCAGACCTGGAGAACGTAGATGAACAGGATAAATTAGAACCTGTTCAAGCACGACTTTTGCAGGATGTTTCACAATGGTAATCAGTTTATTTAAAAGTTGTCATACTTTTACGGTTAGCTGTTACCTTGAATTGGTTAAATTGTAATCTTAAATGTAACAAATAGTTATAAAAGCTTGTGGTATATGGTTTTGTCCATCTGTCGAATTAACGATGGTGTTGTTGAATTTTTTAAATAAGTGCATTGTTTATTCCTGCCTTAGTTACACGTGAGCACGAGTTTTGATTAGTAGCCTAATATATGTTTTATAGGTGTACATCTGGTAACTGAAAAAATGCCAACGAAGATTGAAAACTTCTGCTGCAGAGAAATACAAAAAGTACTTTAACACCTCCTAATTAAAAGTTTTTGTTGTGTATAGTTCTTTTGAAATTTTCATCCAAACAATTTTATATAAATACACTTTATTTTCACCATGAATATAGCCTGAAAAGTTGCCATGTTATGTTAAAAAAATCGTTGCCATGCATTACAATAATTTATTTCTTAAAATTTACAAGCATATGCATTTAATTAAAATTAATCCTTTTTTTATGAGGAATGAACAGAAACATTAAGTAGAATCAAGAATCAAGTTGTGCTTTATTGTCTAAAACGTCTCAACAACGCATATTTAACACGCGAGTACATATAAAATGGTTTAGTAATGATTCATTAGTATGACAAACACACTCTACAAACGCAACTCTTCCTCTTCTCCGTGGGAGCGCAACAAGACCACGCCCCCTTTTTTGTGTATTCCTGTGGATGTCTAAAAATCTTCTTAAATTAAATACAGATAAAACTGAAGTAATCATCTTCGGGAGAAAGGATCAGAGATTAAAGACTGCCACCCTACTGGAATCAAAAGGTTTTGAGGTAGCAGAAACCGTTAAGAACCTAGGGGTAATTATTGATAGCGACCTAAGCTTTAAAAGCCACATGAAGGCAGTCACAAAATCAGCTTTTTTTCATTTAAAAAACATCGCAAAGGTTAAAAACTTCATACTAACAGTGGATTTAGAAAAGCTTATTCATGCTTTTATTACCAGCAGGGTTGATTACTGCAATGGTCTCTTCACTGGGCTTCCTAAAAAAACAATAAAACCTCTTCAAATAATTCAAAATGCAGCAGCAAGGCTATTGACTAGAACCAAAAGAAGAGAACATATTACTCCTATTTTAAAATCTCTACACTGGTTACCAGTGACTTATAGAATTGATTTTAAAGTCCTTCTTCTCCTTTTTAAATCATTAAATGGCCAAGGACCTCTCTATATAACAGAAATGTTTGAAACTTATAGCCCTATAAGATCACTAAGATCTGCAGGAAAATTTCAATTGGTACAATCCAGTGCTCGTACTAAGCAAGGAGAGGCAGCTTTTAGCTGTTATGCGGCTCGTCTTTGGAACCTTCTTCCAATGCATATTAAGACCTCTCCTTCTATCTCTGTTTTTAAATCTAGGCTAAAAACTAAACTTTTCTCTGATGCCTTTTACTAATTGGGGGGTTTTGTACTTGATGTTTTTTTTTTTTTTTTTTTTTTTTTTTTTGACTGACTGAACTTGTATTTTCTTTTAACTTGTTTTAATTATGTTTGTATTGTTATGATGATGTGAAGCACATTGGGTTACCGTTCTGTGTATGAAATGGGCTATATCAATAAACCTGAACCTGAACCTGAACCTGTGGGCGGAGGTTAGTCAAAAAAACTGTTTTAGTGACATCATTAAAGCAGGAAGTAGAGGGATGTAGTCCAAACCGACCGTTCGCTGTAGTCTTTGAAAGGAGACTTCTGTTAAATAAAATATCTCGCTTGGCATTGAACTTTGAGCTTTATAATTTTACAGGTATTATTTATACTCTAACAGCAACATTACACACTAACTAAAGTTTGAAACATGGAATGATGAAGAACAGGACCTTTAACTGTTTTTATTACCATTATTCATATTAGGAAGAATTTAAATTTGTTATATTCTTTTTTTTATTTCTAGATACCTGCATTTTAATGAAGAAGCAGAATAATGTTAGAATAAGCAATACAAATAATGAATTAGTTGTTATTTCTCACAGGGTTATTCACTTGAGCTTGTGTTTCTGGTGTCTCTCTTTCACATGCGTATGAATGGAAGTCTGTGTAAGGAAAAGTCTACTGTGAACGTCCATTAATAATTCAAAACGTTTTTAGTAAAATAAATATCAATCTCAAAATTGGTGTCAAAATATGGCAACAATGGGATTTGTCCCTGGATTCAGGTTCGATAATGTTTTAAAAATAATAATTGGAAGATAAATTTACCTCATTCAAGGAAAGTTTCAAGGACATATAATCAATTGATAAAAATGCATTCTGCAAATGATCATAATATTTTAGAAGTGCCATTTATTTGTTGCATAGAAGTGTTTATTTACTATAAAAACAAACTCAGTAACTGATATATTTTAGATTTTGGGCAGATCAGCTCCTCCCATGCCAATTGCATCATCAATGAAGCTCCTCCCACACCAGTCACATGGTCAGTGAAGCTCCTCCCACATAAATTCTCCATTAAATGCTGTAAATTCCCATCAGCTACAAGTGAAGACGAGCATCAGAGCATCAGGAAGAGCTGAAATCTGCAAAGACTGAGTTTATTAAAGAGGACAGTGAGAACATGAGTGATCCAGAACCCTGCAGAATGAAACACACTGAAGATCCTGAAGAACCAAGAGGTTTGTGTTTATTCTTCATTCATTCATGATGCTGAAGAACATTCATGTTAGAAACATTCAAGCACTTCATCACTTTTAGATAAACAGTTCAACTATGAAATGGTACAGAATGTTCTGGGTTTTTCTTCAACAAATGGTCAGTAAAGGGAGGTTTGAGACATTTTTATATTGATTATCAACATCAGATCAAGCTAATACTATTTTTTACTGATAAATAATCAATTTATAAAAAGGCATCAAATTATCATAATTTTTTATAACAGTTGTCTACTTTCTACTATTTAGGGCTCACTTTCAATTTATATTTCTTTCAATTAATTATTTTGATGTACTGAAAATTTTATTTAATACATTTTTCTTTCATGTCAGACCTGATGGAAGGGAAGGAGGAGAGAGAAGAACTGAGTGAAGTGGAGGAGGAGAGAGAAGAACTGAGTGAAGTGAAGGAGGAGAGTGAAGAACTGAGTGAAGTGGAGGAGGAGAGTGAAGAACTGAGTGAAGTGGAGGAGAGAGAAGAACTGAGTGAAGTGGAGGAGGAGAGTGAAGAACATCATGTCAAACCTGGAGAAAAACCTTTGAGTCGCTCAAAGACTAAAAAGACATTTTTAAAGAAAAGAAAAGCCAAGAAATCTTTCACCTGCACTCAGTGTGGAAAGAGTTACACACGCAGAGATCGTCTTGAGCGCCACATGAGAGTTCATACAGGAGAGAAGCCGTTCTCATGTGATCACTGTGGAAAGAGTTTCACACGTAAAGATAATCTTGATGTTCACATGATGATCCACACTGGAGAGAAGCCGTTCACATGTGATCAATGCGGGAAGAGTTTCACGCAATCATCAAACCTTAAAGAACACATGAGGATCCACACCGGAGAGAAGCCGTTCTCATGTGATCAATGCGGCAAAACATTTATTAGAGCATCAGACCTGAAGAAACACCTGATAGTTCATACAAAGGAGAAGCCGCATTCATGTTCTGTGTGTGGAAAGAGTTTTTCACGGCTGCAAACTTTACATGCACATCAGAAAACTCACACTGGTGTGAGAGAGTACATGTGCTTTGAGTGTGAGAAGACTTTTACTGCAGCGGACAGTTTAAAACGGCACCAGAGAATTCACACTGGAGAAAAACCTTACAAGTGTTCACACTGTGACAAGAGATTCAGTCGAACATCATCTCTGAGATCACATGAAATCTTGATCCACACTGGAGAGAAGCCGCACAGGTGTGATCAGTGTGGACAGAGTTTTGCTTTTATAAGTGCTCTGAAGCGACACATGATGATCCACACCGGAGAGAAGCCGTTTTCATGTGATCAATGCGGCAAAACATTTATCTGTGCATCAGTCCTGAAGTCACACCTGACAGTTCATACGAAAGAGAAGCCACACTCATGTTCTGTGTGTGGAAAGAGTTTTTCAGTGCAGTGTAATTTACATAGACATGAGAAAATTCACACTGGTGTGAGAGAGTACGTGTGCTTTGAGTGTGAGAAGACTTTTACTACAGCGGGCAGTTTAAAAAAGCACCAGAGAATTCACACTGGAGAAAAACCTTACAAGTGTTCACAGTAGCCGCGTTTCCATTAACCTTCAAATTGCGCAAATTGAAATTGCGAATTGTAAATACGCCCAATGGAAACTAGGGCTGAAACGATTAGTCGACATTGTCGACAATAAAAAATTGTCGACAAATATCTTTGTTGTCGAGTAGTCGTTTGATCCCACGTGACCTAATGTAAGGGCCTGCAATATCGCGACTTGACCGCTACGGCGCTGTAGCGCTAGAGTGTAATGCAGCCGTTACAAATGCTATTGCGGTAGAAGAAAACACAGCGCGAATTATGACGGAGTGCAAACGAATCCGAACTAGCTAGGTGTGTAAAAGTTTCACAAAACTTCAAACCAAGAATGCTGTCGTGTGCAATACATGCAAGGCGTAACTTGCTTTTCACGGGAGCACAACATGCATGATAAAGCACTTAAAGAGGAAAAACCGTCACGAGACGAGCCGGTGAGAGGTGAATGTTCTCCAGCTGGAGCTAACGTAAATAACTAAATAAATATAGAGAATGCAATACTACTAATAATAGCAATAATATTAACAATAATAATATAATTACAGTAATGTGATGATTATTTTTGCATAGAATAAAGCTTGATCGAGCTTAGGAGTCAGGGCTGTTTTTATTATTGTAACTATTAGTTATTACAGTCTTATCACTTGCCTGTATTTTGTTCCATATTCATGAAGACTTACAAAAAGAGATGTTATGAAGAATATCATGTCAGTTATTTTTTATACTGTAAATTAAAAGGTGAATGAGAATGTCTCTGTCAGCTCAGCTGTCAATTTTTTTTAAATTGTGTTCGTATAATATTATTTGCAGTTTAAGTTTGTCTGTAATGCAGCTGATAATTTTTTGTTTTGTTTATTTTTTTCTATTGAAAGAGAACCGAATATTTAACCAATGCTTTTTGCATTTGTGTGTGATTTGAGTTGGACAGAAATCTGAAAACTTAAAGAGAATGTTTAGTTGGCTCAAAGTTCATTAAACCAACCATTTCAAAAGCTGAAGTGATTTTCTTTTTTTATATATTATAGTTAGAATATGTATAACTCAGTGTTTTAACTAATTGAAAAGGCTGAATAATCGTTCCAAACTTACTGATTAGTCTGCGAAATAATCAACGATTAGTCGATTAATCGTTCTAATAATCGTTAGATTAATCGATTATCAAAATAATCGTTTGTTGCAGCCCTAATGGAAACACGTAATTTTCGCAAAAACTCCCAGTTATCGCAAAAAAGTTTTTACGCTTACATGAGCTGGTTTTTCAGGCAATTCGAAAAAGAAATATTTCGCAAAACTGCAATGGAAACAGTTTTTGCGCATGTACAGGTCACCTGACTTAGAAGGCGCGGTGTGTTTGGACAGAATACGAGATGGACTTCTTGATCCAGAAATACTGGATTCTAAACCTCAAAGAAATGCCACAATAGAGACCTCGGAGCAGAAATGAGTGAGAAAAACCCAGAAACACCTCATATGTGCTGCTCACAGACACAGTATAACTTTACTGAACATTAATGCTTGGATAACACGTCTGTTTCCTTCCATTAATAATAATGTCTAGTGAGGTACGTGGCTGTGATATATATATAAACTTACCAACGTCCGTTGCCATGTTTTTTGGAATGACTAATCGCGAGAGGAAAAAATGACGTTTTAGTCGCATAACATCGCTTAATGGAAACGCCATCATTTCGCAATAGTTTTTTTATCGATATGTAGAAAAAATCGCAAAAGTTTTGCGCAAATCTTTAATGGAAACGTGGCTACTGTGACAAGAGATTCAGTCAGTTAACAAATCTGAAAACACATAAGAGGATCCACACTGGAGAGAAACCACACACGTGTGATCAGTGTGGAAAGACCCATATGAAAAAAACCTGCATGGTTCATAAACAGCAACCATATATCTTCCTTACTTAAATCGGCCAGAATTACCTTCTGTGTTTCATGTAAGGCCAATATATGTCCTATACAAAATCAGACCGATTATGGCCCATTTCATACTAAATAGCACACATACAACTTGTAGGGGATGTTTGCGTTATATATGAATACTGTTAAAAGTCTTATGAGTTTTACATGACAAAAGTATGCAAATGTGTATGGTATTAGGAGAAATATATAAAACTCCATATAAAATTCATATATAAATCGTTTAAAGTTCTAATATTGAATCATGTGCTAGTCAAATTAAAGTCATATAGAATTTATACACATTTTTTGTCATTTGTTTATGTGTTTCATACAGATTTCATGTTTTGATGACCAACATCTGATTCACTTATATGCAGTTTGCAGATTTGTAAATTGTACAGTGCAGAAGCCGGTTCGAGGATTACTGTCAGAGTATCACTGACCTTTATGAAGACTGTTCATTTTCCTACAGGATTTGAAAGAGCAGTTATAAAGCAATGACTTTGTAAGACCGTGTATTTACATTAATTGTGAACTGTCTGGGCCTGTTGTTTGTGAACAAATCATAACATATTATTGCAAATGAACAAAGTTGAGTCAAATATGTTTCTAGAACAGTGATTAAAATGTTGAAAATTGGCTGTAATATGTTTTTGTATATGAACTCTGGTGGTGATGCACTCTAAAAACTTTTAATATGATTTACTAAATTTTTTTTGTTTGGTTAAACATTTTTAAGCAGTGAAATCAATTACATGCACTATATATTAACTGAGTAAATGTAAGTAAAAACCAATTAAATGATCTGAGTAACTGCATTTGATACATTAACAAATAAAAACAAACTGTGTACATTAACTGTGTTTATATGCCAGTAATATTAACTTTATTTCCTTTAAACCTTTGTAAAAATATTCCATACAACCACCAGTATAACTATGTTACATGACATTGGCCTTTATTGTCTTTGAGTAACGTTAGCCTACAGCAATGCAGCATCATTTTGTACTATTTTTAACACATAGGCTATACAATAATAACCCAGTTTTTTATATGTCCCGATCCGATCACGTGATCGGAAATCGGGCCCGATCACGTGTTTTCAGACTCGATCGGAATCGGACGTTACCTCCCGATCAGGACTCGGATATATATGTATATATATTCTCATTATTTTTTAACACATCTATAGTTATGCGGTGGCACAGAGTTACGCCGGTTTCACACTGCACGCGTTAGCAGAGTGTAAGCAGCGCAGGAGCAGTGCGTATGGTGAGCAGGGCAGGGGCAGGACACGCGCGTTTTGCTTTCACACTGGCAGCTTTTGTCACGCGCGGCTGAACCGCGGGTTGTGTAGGGCAGGTTACAGACAGAGTAGGCTACTCTATAATGGATAAGTTGGCATTGCTTTTTTCGTTTTCAAATACATTTAAGAATAAAGACTTGTCAAGAAGCTTATTTTATTAATAATTTCATATAACTTTTTGTTCATCTTTGTTTTTATTGTCATGGCAACAAGTTTGTTTTTGGACATTTGTTTTCTTTTTAAATTGCTGTTGGTCATTTGATTGACTGTTTAAAACACAATAGATATCATCAATGCACTTTTTGGATAAAACTGCGGTGTATTTTGGCCATGATCAATGTATTGTCACTTTAATTCAGCAAAAGCGGCGCAGCAAAAATAGACTCGGCGCCGAAACGATCGCGGCACTGCTGCTCTGCTCTGCTACGCACTGCCGCGCCGCCTCTGCGTGCGGTGTGAATGCTCTAAAGCCTGGTTTAATCTGTTAACATGGGCGGCGAAAAAAATACGCACTGCACGCTCTGCTAACAGTGCAGTGTGAAACCGGTGTAAGAGTTAGGAGTGCAGTTCCTAAAAGCACATTACTGGCTTTGCAAACACTGTAGCACTTTTATTTTTTATTTGTTCACATGCCTGCCGGGTATTTTAAGTTGAGGTGCTATTTGTTTATATATTAGACTTTTTTATATTTACTGTTGCACTAAAGTCCAAAAGTGAAGAATTTATTTATTACTTGATTGTTCAAGCTACCTCACAGAAGTGCTCTGTTTGTTAACAGAGTTGTTGAATGTTAAAATAAGGTGAATTAAATAAAAAATAAGGAACATCCTGGATCTGTTTTTTCGCTCTTCTTTATTCTTTTTTTTATGTATTAAGTATCGGATCGGGACTCGGTATCGGCAGATACTCAAAATCAAATGACTCGGACTCGAGGGCAAAAAAACCTGATCGGGACATCAATAACCACTACGCTTTTCAACAAAGCAAATAAAAATTGTTGCCACTCACACACTTTGTCCATTACTATAATATCGGTAACTTTCTCCAGGTTATTTTCCCGGCAAATAGAGCAAGCAGCTATGTGTGGGGTCCGACCTGCATGACGTATTTGTTGCCTTCATCCTATAGTGTGCGTGGAAAGTGTCGGTGTTGGTGACGCGGCGTTTGTGAACACACTGGCGCGCTTCGCGCCCAGGATTTAAAGAGGTCATATAATGTAATTTTTGTTCAAGCTAATATGATTCTTTGGGGTATAAATTAAAAGTTTGTAATATACTTTAATTAAAAATTCTCATTAGTATTGTAAGAAAACACTCCTTTTACCTGGTCAAAAACAGCTGTTTTCAGCACGCCGTTTCAGTGCATGCGTCTTTAAATGATAATGAGCTTAGCTCGCCCCGCCCCTCTGTTCTGTGCGTACACCGTTTGTAACACAATAACCAATTCGTTGTTTATTACAAACATGGGATTATGAATTATATTGAGAACGTCGTACATAGAAAACATGCCGTAATGTACCGAGTGTAAAAATAGCCGCATTCATCGTGAAGCGTGCAGCAAGCGATTTGCAAAGATTAATATAAAGATTAATAAAACGTTACATTCACTTCAGTTCTTCTGGAGGTGCAGCAGGAACACGAATTGTTGGTACGATCCTTTTTTCAGGAGCAGCTTCTTAGTAAAATAGCTTTATACTGACCATCGTTTGTAAAGCAGTCTGGTGAAATGATTCGCGCAAACATGAAAGCATTGACGTTGTGGGGAATTCCCTTCGAAAACAAACTCAGACACTGCGTCTTCAGCGGTTCGGATTTAGGAACATCAAAATGACTGCTGTGTTCGTTATTACACCCAAGAACACCACAATCGCTTAGAAGCCATTCTACTCAGTGCTCCAGCTATCAGCGATGAACACGCCGGTTGGCGTGAGGGCGGGTCTGTGTTGAAACGCTGCTGTCAATCAACCATCGTGGGAGGGGCGTCGATTTTGTGACGTCACAAAATCGAACAGCTTGATTCAGGAGAGGGGGAAACATATAAGAAGATTTGGATGGATTTTTATCATTTTATGATGGTTGTGTACAGGCACTGCCAACACACATTTCAGTACAATCAACTTGTAAAAGTGCATGTACCATTATATGACCCCTTTAAGATTGTACTATTTACAGGGTGGCCGCGGGTCCTTAAAAAGTCTTAAAAAGTCTTAAATAAAGTTTTCCTAATAAAAGGCCTTAAAAAGTATTAAAATGTCTTAAATTCAGATTCGATAGGTCTTAAATATTTCTGGTCACATAACCGCTAAAATTTCTCCAGTCTGACGGACCTAATGTCCGTCAAATAACCAGTGAAGCATCTAATCGCGAGAATGATTCAGATTTTATTAAACATCAGGGGTCGATTAACGCTTGTCAGGGACACGTGTTTTGTTTTTTCTTCTTTTTTTGAAGGGAAAAGTGAGAGATAATTGTAGGCCTGCTACTTGCTCAACCGGACAAACGCCCTGATTAAAACAATTTTTAATATAAAAATAAAAAATAACTAGGGAATCACCGAAAACGTGAGGATGATTCTGTTTTATTTCATTTAATGTAAGTGGCGATTGATAGCGTATAGTTTATAATAATATAGGCCAACGTAATACTGACGGTAACAATGTTGCTCTGTTGAGGCTCGCGCTGTTATTTATAACATATTATAGTTAAGAAACAATATATAGCCTAGGCTACACATGACCAGAGAGCTGTTTTCCTGAATGCCATCAAGATTGAAACCGAGACTGATTTCATAACAGTTCAGCAAACAAATAGTTAAAATTAAGTCACTTACATTTTAGACGCAATGACTGTTTTTGTTCTGTTTCAGCAGCGAAAATAGTTCCAAACAAAGATCAACGCAGAACCATAGCGCATCTCACAGCAACACTTAGCCGTGTTTCATTAATGAATGATTCAGCGTTTTGAACGAATCGGTTGAGTCAAAGATTCAATTACCCATTCATAAATTGCCTTATTCTGAATAAATCAGCTGTTTGAACGAATCGTTTGAATGAATGACTCAATGACTCGCTCATGAAGACGGTTGCCTGCCGCCTCCTACTGGCGGGTTAGTTTCAAAGTATCATTCTTTTCAACATTCCTTATTTGTATATTCAAAAATATTTAAAATAATCTAATTTAATACAGTTATAATTTTTCAATGTAAATTATTTAATTTGATTGGTAACAGATTTGTAACAGCCTAGTGCCTTATTATTTTAATTTAATATATTGATCAAATTTAAGAATTTGAAATGAAAGATGGAGCAAACATTTAATAACATGAGTGTTTTCAAACAGTGATGTAATGAAACATTGACAATTTAAGTTTAAGTTGAAGTGTGATATGTTACCATATTATCATGCTTAACACTAAGAATTTGAATAATTGTAATGTGATGATCAGATGCAGATATCTAAGTGTGGTTTGTGGGTGGATTATTTATTTTTAACAGTGGATTCGGGTGACTCAAAGTGCACTTAAAGGGACACTAGGTAACTTTTTAACCTTAACTGAACAGCTTCGGAGTCAGTGGAATGGTTATATTACTTATTTCGGGTTGAATGGTGGTGGTTTCGCACCCCTCTGGTGCCCGAGAGCGGAAAAAACTCACTTGCAACTTTGGGACGCGGGTCGGTGTCAGGAAGTCTCGCGTGACATCAGGTCTCGCGATGTAACGAATTGCTTGACGGCACTGCACACGTACACGCCCCTATTCAAGCACCGGCGGGCTAGCTATAAGCAAAGGGCAACGATAGATTGAGTTATGGCTGAGGCTGAGCTTGTAAAAAAAGAAGCAGAAAGCTAGGAAATCTTTGTCGGAGGACCAACGAAAGAGGAAACAGGAGACTGACAGAGCAAGAAGTCAGACTCGAGTAAATATATCGGACCGGCTTTTTCAGAATGGTGAGAACTGAGAGAAACAGAAGCCTGCAAAACGGATGCTGATCCTGCTGTTGCACTTGTAAGTTAAGTATCTTTGGATTAAACTGTGTTTAATATTTAAATTTCAAGTAATTGTGACCTCAGGATGTTTGCTATTGTCTGTAAAGGTTTTTATTATGATCGCTGTCTGTTAGGGGCTTACTAGTACACTAGATACTATAACTTTGATGTTAGCATTGTCATTAGCAAACACGTTTGATTTCTGTAGTTGTTTGGCCGTTCCTCTGTCGGTTTTATTTGTGTAACTTACACTTTTATTTTATGTCACTAAGTCAACGCGTCTGATAGTAGGCAATATCAGACGCGCAAAATGTTGCACATATCATGATCGAGCTAGAAAAAACGTTCTGATATTTTTCTTAGACAAGCAAAGGTAAACCATCATTCTACCAGATGAACTTATAGACCTTGCTAATATAACTTAGACAAATATTAGCCTCCGATATATATATTTTTTATGCTCATGCCCATTCTCCCAAAAACAAACAAACACGAAAGCAGTAGTTTGCCTCGTTCATATCGTTCGTTCCCGGTAAAAATACTAGTATGCATGACAACACAATAAAAAAAAAAAAATCGCCATCAGTTGGAAAGAAAGTATTGCTTTTCGGTAGACATAACTGGTTTTGAAATAGCCGGTTCCTCTGCTCAGCTGGGTTGACAGCTGATCAGCTGGGTTGCTCGTGGCGAGGGGGGAGGAACAGCAGTTCGTTTTTACGACAGAGTGTTTGAAAGCATTATTCTACCAGACACTAGGGGGAGCTCGTAGAGAAAAAACACTCAGACTTGCATAATGCCCCTTTAAAATGTAAAAAAATTTCTTCCGGGGGGGCATGCCCCAGGACCCCCCTAGAGGTACCAAGCTCCACCCACAAAAATAATGTGGGAAATACATTAAACTATATGAGGATCTACAATTAATTAATTTAATTTAATTAATTTAATTAACTTATTATTAAAATACATTATTAGGATGTTACCACTCCGCCTCATTTTGAGCCAGGAAAAACCCTGTTATTAGTAGTAATGATTTCATGAATTTTTTCACTGAGAAAATAGAAAACATCAGATCCACAATTGTAAACGTTCAATCCTCAATCGCGCCTTATAATTCAGCCTCAACTATCACCCCGCAAGAACAATTACAGTGCTTTACAACTATAGAACAAAAAGAGTTAAATAAACTTATCATTTCCTCTAAAACAACAACATGTTTATTAGATCCCATACCAACTAAACTATTGAAAGAAGTGTTACCTATAGTGGTAGAGCCTCTTCTTGCAAGAAAATGACACCTATGAAAAGTTTCAGTCTGGGTTCAGGCCGCACCATAGCACTGAAACTGCGCTCGTTAAAATCACAAATGATTTACTCTTAGCTTCTGACCAAGGCTGTATCTCAATACTAGTTTTACTTGATCTTAGTGCTGCGTTCGATACTATAGATCACACAATACTCTTAGATCGACTACAAAACTATACCGGTGTTCAAGGACAAGCATTAAGCTGGTTCAGATCATACCTATCTGACCGCTACCATTTTGTCTATTTAAACGGAGAAAAATCGAGTAAACTATGGAGTGCCGCAAGGATCTGTGTTAGGCCCTCTATTATTCTCAATATATATGCTGCCACTTGGAAATATTATAAGGAAACATGGAATTAGTTTCCATTGTTATGCTGATGACACTCAACTATATATTTCATCACGGCCGGATGAAAAAGCTAAATTATCCAAATTGACAGAGTGTGTTAAAAATATAAAAGATTGGATGACGCGCAATTTTCTTTTATTAAATCCAGATAAGACAGAGGTACTAATCATCGGTTCAAAAAACCACCCACAAAACCTCTCACAATACAACTTTAACATAGTAGGGTGTCCTGTTACTTTATCCTCTACAGTAAAAGACCTGGGTGTTATATTAGACCGCAACTTGTCTTTTGAAAATCATATTTCATATGTTACAAGAACAGCCTTTTTCCACCTTAGAAACATTGCTAAGCTACGTAATATGCTATCAGTTTCTGATGCAGAAAAGTTAGTTCATGCATTCATGACCTTGAGACTAGATTACTGTAATGCTTTATTAGCTGGTTGTCCTGCATCCTCAATAAACAAGCTACAGTTAGTCCAAAATGCCGCCGCTAGAGTTCTTACTAGATCAAGAAAATATGATCATATAACACCGATTTTATCATCACTACATTGGTTACCTATAAAGTTCTGTATTAATTACAAGGTATTGCTACTGACTAATAAAGCCCTAAACGGCTTAGCTCCAGTCTATTTAACGGATCTTCTATCGCCCTATAATCTATCGCGCTCTTTAAGGTCACTAAATTCGAGGCTTTTGGTCATACCTAGGATATCCAGATCCACCAAAGGAGGGAGAGCATTTTCACATTTAGCTCCAAAACTCTGGAATAGTTCCTGATACTGTTCGTTGCTCAGACTCGCTCTCCCAGTTTAAAACTAGATTAAAGACGCATCTCTTCAGCCAGGCATTTATATAACATTTTTAATCTTACAGTTTAATCCGGTCTCTACTTCATAAACGCCAGAGGAGAACTGGCCCCCGACTGAGCCTGGGTTCTCCCAAGGTTTTTTATTCTCCATTAGGTCACCTGATGGAGTTTTTCGGTTCCTTGCCACTGTTGCCTTTGGCTTGCTCAGTTGGGGATACTTAATTTGATTAATCGATTCAACAGTGCTATTGATCAGCATTACCAAACGTGGATGTTTTACACCAGAAACAAACACTGATGTACTTTTTTATTTAATACTGTGAAGCTGCTTTGATACAATCTGTATTGTGAAAAGCGCTATATAAATAAAGTTGACTTGACTTGACTTATTACATAAACAGCTATTGATAATGATAATGTAGGCTATTTCTGGTAACGCTGTTGAGGGTCGCGCTGCTTGTCTCTGTGATAGATTTTATAGTAAGAAATCAAAACAAATGAAATGAGCATAATGGCACACATAAAAAAACTCACAGAAGAAACATACTGAGGTAAAAATTCAAAATGTTGATTTTTTAATTTATTTTATTTAAGTAACATAACATGACGGGAGCTATTTTGCTGAATATTCTCACAATTGCAAATGTTACATTGATTTTAGTTCAATAAACAAGTAGTTAATATTAAATTATTTCAATTACTTAGGTTAAATATTACATATACGTATGCAATATAATGTGTATTTCCATCACAGGTTTTGGTCTTAAATTTCATTCAAAGTGGCATTAAAAAGGTCTTAAAAAGTCTTAAATTTAACTTGTTTATATCTGTAGACACTAGGGCTGTTTTCGACTAAGGATTTTCATAGTCGAATCTGATTCGTTAGATTTTGCCGTAGTCGACTAGTCGAACCTTTTTTTTTTTCTTTTTTTTCAGATAGCAGCTAGATTTTTTCCATTTCAAACAAAAGAGCTAAAAAACACATATATATCACACATATATCATAACATTTCATAAACATGAGGAGCAATATGAGAGAGAAATTTGGTGATGGTTGTTTAGGTACATTAAACCACGTAAAGCTTTTTCACGCCCATGAGAACCGCGTGGAGTCAACTCACAGCCGCTCCGCTGCCCTGCTGAAAATGTGAAGCAGAAACGCTTAATATCAGATAACGTCCATAATAATTGGACTCTGGGTTCGATTTTTTTTATCATTTTAAGTGGTTATGTGGAGCAACATGAGAGGGGAATTTGGTAATCATTGTTTCAGACATCCCAAGTCTCCCCAAGAGGGACCTCTTGGGGACCCCCCAAGAGCTTTGACACAATTCGAACACTGTATATACACATACATTTTACATGTAGAACGTATTTGTTTAACTTACACATTAACAATCAGCAATGTTTCTCCAACAGTCTTCTCTTGCTTTGGCAGCAGAGACCGTATTGTTTCGAGTTTGAAATACATATTTAAATTCATCATAATTATGAATGATTATCTCTTGCTCCTCCGCGTAAAAATATATCGCTCTCGCTCTACCCGCGATTGGTTGTTCAGTGTCGACGTCACTCTTTTATGTGCACGCGCGCGTGGAGTAATCATAGCTTGAGGATCAAAGCCTGAGTTGACAGAGAAAGTTGATGAGCTGCATCATGGTACCAATAAAGCCTGATTGCTTCGGTTTGGTTTTGTCAACTCAAAACTAATCCTGTAACCCCGAGTTTGTTCAGCTACCTTCATGGTACAGGCCCCAGATCAGCAGATCAGATCCTCACACACAAATTGCATCATCAGTGAAGTTCCTGGAGCTTCACTGACCATGTGAGGAGTTCAGCAATAAATGCTGTAAATTCCCATCAGCTGCAAGTGAAGACGAGCATCAGAGCATCAGGAAGAGCTGAAATCTGCAAAGACTGAGTTTATTAAAGAGGACAGTGAGAACATGAGTGATCCAGAACCCTGCAGAATGAAACACACTGAAGATCCTGAAGAACAAAGAGGTTGGTGTTTATTCTTCATTCATTCATGATGCTGAAGAACATTCATGTTAGAAACATTCAAGCAATTCATCACATTTAGATAAACAGTTACACTATGAAACGGTACGCCATGTTCTGGGTTTTTCTTCAACAGATGTTCAGTAAAGGGAGTTTGAGAAATTTTTATTGACTTTTGATTGTCAACATCAGATCAAGTTAATACTATTTTAACTGTTTTATTGTACATTTATTTTATATCTGGTTCCCAATTTGCAATTTTGCAACAACATTACCAGAATTTTAGTTATTTTCAATATAGTTTACAAAACAGTTTTTTTTTAGGAATAATCAGTAAACACCAAGTTACACGGCGCACGCTCAGCTGCGACGACACAGCCTGTCAGTCTTTTGTTTGTTTGTTTTCCGTCGTGTTTTGTCATGTCTCGTGTCCCTATGTTAAGCAGCTCAGGCAAAAAGCTTGACCTGGGCAGGATTATTGTTTTGACATTGTTAATCATATGGCTACTGGATAATTGCGAAGCTTTACGACCAGGAATCAGCGACTATGTTCCACTCACCTATGGCCGTGATGAGCTTCTCCAACTACGCTCCTCCTCGCTCTGCCTCCAGAAGCCAAAAGTGAACCTACCACGCGAACTCCGACCAAGAAAACGGGGAAGGAGAGGTGGGGTACGTACCAGGCTGAGGAAACGTCCCTTCCGACCCCCACTCCCCACCATTGTTTTGGCAAACGTCCGCTCCCTCCGAAACAAAATGGATCTGCTGCATGCCAAGTGCCAGTTTGACAGGACCTTCAGGGATGCCTGTGTCATCGCCCTGACAGAAACCTGGCTGGACGGGACCATAACGGACTCTGAGGTCAGTCTTGATAACTTTACCATCCTGCGGGCTGACAGGACAAGCAAGTCTGGTAAAACTAAAGTCTCTGTTGACTCTCTGCTTCAATGCATTGATGAAGTCAACAGCTGGATGTGCCAAAACTTTCTACAGTTAAACAAAGACAAAACTGAAATCATTGTGTTTGGAAACAAAGATGAGGTTCTCAAGGTGAACGCATACCTTCACTCTAGGGGTCAAAAAACTAAAAATCAGGTCAAGAATCTTGGTGTGACACTAGAGTCAGACCTTAGTTTCAATAGTCATGTCAAAGCAATAACTAAATCAGCATACTATCATCTGAAAAATATTGCAAGAATTAGATGCTTTGTTTCCAGTCAAGACTTAGAAAAACTAGTGCATGCTTTCATCACCAGCGGGGTGGATTATTGTAATGGACTCCTCACTGGCCTTCCCAAAAAGACCATACGACATTTGCAGCTCATACAGAACGCTGCCGCCAGGATTCTTAGCAGAACCAGAAAATATGATCATATCACACCAGTACTCAGGTCATTACACTGGCTGCCAGTTACTTATAGGATTGATTTTAAAGTATTATTACTAGTATATAAATCATTCAATGGCCTAGGACCTCAATACATTGCAGATATGCTCACGGAATACAAACCCAACAGATTACTCAGATCATTAGGATCACATCAGCTAGAAATACCAAGGGTTCACTCTAAGCAAGGAGAGTCTGCTTTTAGCTATTATGCCAGCCACAGCTGGAACCAGCTTCCAGAGGAGATCAGATGTGCTCCTACAGTAGTCACTTTCAAATCCAGACTCAAAACACATCTGTTTAACTTTGCATTTAATGAATGAGCACTGTCACTGTTTGTCCGACTGTTTATACTGTGTCTTATTTTAGTCTTTATTCTAAACTGTTTTAATTATTTTAAGTTCTTTCTTGTTTCTTTATTTTAAACTGTTTTGTATATTCTTATTTCTTCTGATTATTTTTAATAGTATGTAAAGCACTTTGAATTACCGTTGTGTATGAAATGTGCTATATAAATAAACTTGCCTTGCCTTGCCTTGCCTTGCCTAAAGGTGGTGGTGTCTGCATCTTCGTTAATAAGCGATGGTGTGTTAACATCAAGACTCACCGCACAATCTGCACACCCGATGTAGAATTGTTTACTCTGTCTCTACGGCCTTTCTACCTCCCGAGGGAATTCCCGTGCATGGTGATCAGCTGTGTTTATATCTCCCCAAATGCTAACACCCGGTTGGCAGCGGAGCTACTAGCAGAGGATGCTAGCTCTATGATGGCTAAGTATCCGGATGCTCCGCTCTTCATAATGGGTGATTTTAACAACTGTAGATTGGACTGTGTTATGCCATCTTTGCACCAGTATGTGGACATTCCCACGAGGAAGCACAACACCCTGGATTTATGTTACGGAAACATCTCTGATGCGTTTGGTGTCCAAGCATATCCTCCACTCGGGTACTCTGACCTAGGGGTGGGCGATATGGCAAAAATATCATATCACGATTTTTTTCAGGAAAATCACGATTAACGATTTTATCACGATTCTTTTTATGTTGGTTTTACTATTTTGTGACTGAGAATTACAGCCAAACTAATATCCATATTTTAAAAACAAAGCTTTAGGTAACAAAATAGAAAAATGGCAGACAGGGGCAAAGCTAAAAATATTTGTCATTATTTTCTTTGTTAGCAAATATTAAGATTAAAGATACACATTACATATACACAACTTAATATACAAATTAAATAGGCTAAACAGTGCTTTATGTTTTCAGCTACAGTATATGTGTATTTAACAGTAGCATTGAAGTAATTAAATGAACAAATATGAAAATAAAACAAAACAGACTTCACTGTATAAATTATACATTGATACTTATTAAAGCTACTATTAAAGTTATCAGTCAAGTGATTTGAGTGATTTTCTCTTTGCATTTTGTTGTTTTATTAACATTAAAGGGATAGTTCTCCTAAAAATTCAAATTATCATAATTTACTCTCTCAAGTTGTTTTAAACTTGAATAAGTTTCTTTCTTTTGTTGAAAATAAAAGTTATTTGGAAGAATGACCAACAGTTGATGTACCCCGGTGACTACCATAGTATATTTTTCTCCTATGGAAGTCAATGGGGACCAGCTACAGTTTGGATAGTTCATTCTTCAAAATATTAATATTAGAAAAATATTAGAAAATATTAGAAGGAAATTAATACAGGTTTGAAACAACATTAGAGTTCGTAAATGATGAGATTTTTTTTATTTTTGGGTGAACTATCCCTTTAAGGACAAGCGGCAGCGTGTTTACTATTGCTACTGTCTCTTTAGAGCTGCGCGCGACGCGTCTAATATACATACACGCATTTGACAAGCAGATTTTCTCTCAATTTTCTCAAGTTTGCTTTCACTTTAGACATAACCGACTTTGTTTATGTAAACCTTGTGTGTATTTAACAGTATACTATAAGCACAATAAGACTCGAAAGATAACTTAACTTAGTCCAGTATCCAGGCACTGGTAGACAGGCTTTTAGTGCATGTGAGCTTCACATGTAACTTAGGCTACGCGCTGAGAAACGCATACGTTAGAACAGCGCATCAGCACGCGAATTAAATGTTTAACAGACAAGGCATTAACGCACATGCAAATTATGAACTTTTGTGAACTGCAGTCTCCTGTTCCGCTGCGTTAACATTTTATGTGAATATACGTTGCGTTGTTCGGTATGTTGGGACAGAGGCGCCAGAACAGATATAATGCACGATTCTACGATATTTCTTCAAAAGCAGATCGTGGAGACATTTTAATCGCCCACGATCAAAAATCGTCATATCGCACACCCCTACTCTGACCACAATGTTATTGCTTCCGCTTTACAAGTCGGAACTGAAACGCGCTAAACCCACCATCCATAACGCCGCAATCTGGTCGGAGGATGCAATTGCACTGCTGCAGGGATCTTTAGCGTGCACTGATTGGGATATTTTTCAAGGAGACTTGGAGCACAGGACTTTGGTAATCACAGATTACTTAAAATTCTGCATATCATCTACCATACCCACAAGGACATTTAAGAAGTACCCCAACTCCAATCCCTGGATCACATCACATATTAAAATTACAATGAAAGAAAGGCTCAAAGCCTTCCAGCGTGAGGACTGGAACACTGTCAACACACTAAACCAGGGTTCACCAATCTCGGTCCTGGAGGGCCGGTGTCCTGCAGAGTTTAGCTCCAACCCCAATTAAACACACCTGAACCAGCTAATCAAGGTCTCACTAGGCATACTAGAAACTTTCAAACAGGTGTGTTGGAGCTGGTTGGAGCTAAACTCTGCAGGGACCGCGGCCCTCCAGGACCGAGATTGGTGAACCCTGCACTAAACGGACAGATTAAAAATGACATAACCAAGGCCAAACTTAGGTATAAAGACAAGATTGAACAGGAGTTCAGCTGTATGAACACCAGACAGGCTTACCAGAAAATTAAAGTTCTTACTGGTAAAGCATCTAACACCGGGCACAGCATAACAACTAATCCTGCCACTTCTGCTGACTCTCTGAACTCTTTCTTTACACGCTTTGATACCGTTGACCACTCTGCTCTCTGTGATGAGCTGCTCAGTGCCCTGCCACTAGACCCCCCATCTCGGCCTCCGTTTACAGTGGAGGATGTACGCCAGCAGTTGAGCAGGTGTAAAATGGGCAAGGCATCGGGTCCAGATGGCATTCCAGCCAGGGTGCTTAAGCTGTGTGCTATGGAGCTGTCCCCAATACCAACACTATTTTCTGGGACTCTCTCAAGTCGGCACACATCCCCACAGCCTGGAAAACCTCCACGATCATCCCGGTCCCAAAGAAGCCCCGTCCATCTGAGACACATCACTACAGACCAATTGCACTTACCTCCATCATGATGAAGTGCCTGGAAAAGCTCATCCTTCACTCCATCCTCCCTGCTGTTAGACCTCTGCTGGACCCATATCAATTTGCCTATAAGGCTAAGCGGGGAACGGAGGATGCCGTGGCATGTCTCCTCCACCCCCTTCTGCAACATCTTGAGCCACCTGGTACCTTTGCATCTATCCTCTTCATCGACTTCAGCTCAGCCTTCAATACAATACAACGGCACCAAATGATCAGGAAGCTCCAAACCCTCAATCTGTCCCAACTCTTCATTCACTGGATTCACAACTTTCTCAGCAATAGACCACAAGCTGTCAGAATCGGATCAGTCACCTCATCCACCATAATCACCAACACCGGCGCTCCCCAGGGGTGTGTACTTAGCCCCTTCCTGTATACACTCTATTCCAATGATTGTACCAGCCCTTTCCCTGTCACCACATATTTCAAATACTCAGATGACACTGCCATTCTGGCATTTTTCAAGGACAGTAACTCCATAACTGCTTACCACCAGTCTGTCACCCACTTCACTATGTGGTGCTCCGATAACTTCCTGGAGCTAAATTTAGACCAAGGAGCTACTCATCCACACCCAAGCCCACACCCCGGATCTGGCACCTACTATCATTTACAACAAAATAGTTGAACGTGTCAACCACTTCAAATACCTTGGACTCATTCTGGATAATAAACTTACCTTTGAGCAACATGTTATCAATACTCATAAACGTTCCCAGCAGAAACTTTACCTTCTCCGCAAGCTCCGTGCCCTCTGTGTCACCCCTAAACATCTCTTACTGTTATACACCAGCATCATCCAACCCATCCTTCTTTACTGCTCCCCCTGTTACTATAATATGCCATCCATCACCAATAGAAATAAACATCATCAGCCTGCCTATTATAGACCTCGCCCACCAAAACAATAAAGCCAACGCACGCATGGCCCGGACTGTCAGTAGAGACCCAGATCATCCCCTCCACAGCCACTTCTGTCTGCTGCCCTCAGGCCGCAGGTACAGGACTTTGCGGTGGAAGCGGGGAAGCTGCAGATGTGTTGTGTGTGTATTTGTCCATGTTGTTTGTATCTGACAGTGTTTGTGAAAAAGAATTTCCCCCAGGGGACAATAAAGATCTATCTATCTATCTATCTATCTATCTATCTATCTATCTATCTATCTATCTATCTGATAAAGTTGTATTTGTCAAATATCATGTTATTCATAGTTATAAAGATTCTTCTTAGAGTAACGTTGGGTTGATGAATCAGCACTGTACTGTTTGTGTAAAAAAAAAAATTAAGAAATGCTCTGTTTATAAAATAAGGAAAATCATGTCAGGAGTAACAGGGTTGAGTGAAACATGTAGGATCTGATAAAAATTATGAATTTAAAACTAGATAAAGCCATGGCCACTCTTTTAACATGTGAAATTTCTACACACACTGCAATGGTCATGAAATGACGTCAAACTCTGCTGCAGCTTTTTTACAAACATAAATTCAACATGTAACCAATAATTAAAATTAATAAAAAAAAAAAAAAACAATCCACTCTACAACAATAACACTTGTGTTATTTCTCACAGGGTTGTTCACTTGAGCTTGTTTCTGGTGTCCCACTTTCACATGCGTATGAATGGTAGTCAGTGGAAGGAAAAGTCTAGTGTAAACGGCCATTAATAATTCAAAAAGTTTTCAGTAAAATAAATATCAATCTCAAAGTTGGTATCAAAATATGGCAGTATTGTATATTTATCATATATATATATATATATATATATATATATATATATATATATATATATATATATATATATTATCATATGTATATTATCATATATTCATTTATCAAATATATTTAATATTTCTTGCTAAAGAAACATGGGATTCGGGATGTTTTAAAAATAATAATTGGAAGATAAATTTACCCAGTGGTCGAACTGAATCAAGTTTTATGGGGGTCCCCAATATAAAAGAAATTTCACCATAAAAAAAACATTTTTTAGATGGGGGGTTGTTTAGTTAGTCTCGCAATATACAATTTATACAATATATTTGATAATATTTCATAATATGCATAAATATATATTATTTATTTTCTTTTTTTGATAAAGGATGATATATATATATATATATATATATATATATATATATATATATATATATATATATATATATATATATATATGTGTGTGTGTGTGTGTGTGTATGTTTGGTTTACAAGACTGAGAATATACTAGTTTAAATACAGACAGAGAGAAACTGAAGAGGGAAGTGAATGCAGTAAATAACACATTTTCTTTAGAAACTGTATTATGTGAGCCTAGACCAAAAAACATCACTAATGCTATGATAACATTTATCAAAGAAACACAACTAGCAAATAGGATTTGATTTTTGTGTGTGTGGGAGTGGGTGGGTGTGTGTGTGTGTGTGGGTGGGTGTGGGTGTGGGTGTGTGTGTGTGTGTGTGTGTGTGTGTGTGTGTGTGTGTGTGTGTGTGTGTGTGTGTGTTAATGACATCCATTCGATTGCACCTCAGTCCAGTAGATGGCGGTAATACACTTGTAAACTGTCATAAAACTTAACAGAAGAAGAAGAAATGTTTCGTTTTGAGTTAGTAGTGAGAGTGACCACGGGCAGCACATCGTAGATATTTCTGAAGTGCATAGTTGTCGTCTGTGTCGTTATCTGTGCATGTGTGCGTTCAGAGACATGTGAGTACCCTGGTGTAACTTACATATGTGTATTTTGGTGCCTTAGTTTTTTTTATGAGTGTTGTCTATTCTGGGATACTCAGTTAAATGCAGTATGTTAGCATAAAGTTCGCTAGCATTATGCTAATACCTATTAGGCTACTAGTGTTACACTACTTTGTTTATGTGTGTACTCACCTAACATTGTACAGTTATTATTAGAGTGTTTACAATGGTTGTGTAATAGAGAACTATGTTTTTGGGTGGCTGAACTGACCCAGCAGTAAAAGGCTGTTCTTTAATTTAATAAGGAGCTAGTGTTATCTGGTATTATTTGGTTATTTGATATAAGCAGCTAAAGTTACTTGAAGGGAAAGTTGTTCTAATTGGCATTTATTAGCTTTAGGCTACTTGTTGCATCATGTCAGCACTGTCGTTTACTTGCATGCTGATATTTTCCTTTGTATTGTTTATTGTAGAACCACACATACTGTACACTCACGAAGACAGATAATCATCTGCTGGCTGTCAATTCATTCGATTCACATGACGTCACTGTAGCTTTGCGCCACCATCTTTGCGACCACGGTGGTCTCAAGTAATGCCATATGTAGTGCAGTTGGCTGCAACAACAGCCGAAAGAGGAACCCTGAACTGGTATTTTATTCTATACCAAAAGAAGAGAGAAGAGAAAATAATTTATTTAAAAGACTTGAAGTCTCATGTTGGTTTGTGGTTAATTATATTTCCATCCTATACTCTCAGTGGCCAACATTATAGACAGAAATCGACAGATAATGTTTTGTCTTCATTTTATTGTTGGATCTGTTTAAATGCACTTTATCATGGTAAGTTAGTAAGATTTGGGGTTGTTTTGAAAATAACTGTCTGTCTGTCTGTCTGTTAGTTAATACCTACCTAAATCTAATAAATATTTTTCTGAAGTTCATAAAGATATTGTCTTCGTCACATGCGCTTTATATGTTATTTTGTGTAAGTAACGTTAACGTTAGCTCTGCAGACGATGCATAATCTCAGCCTTGAAATGCATATTAAAGGACTAGTTCTTCCAAAAATGATAATTCTGCCGTCATTTACTCACCTTCATGTGCAAATCCTTAAGTTTACTTTCCGTGGAAGACAAAGGGAATTTTTTTAATATGTAGCCTAATGGAGACTCTTCTTGTCGATGTAATGGAAGTGAATGAGTAACATTAGCCTACTGGGGGCTGTCACGCAAATAATCATAATAATAAAAGACAAAAAAAAAAAACCATCACAAAAGTATCATAAAAGTGATCTAATACGACTCGTCCGTTATATCGTTATTTATTCATATGATAGCTTTATGTGACGAACAAACTGCAATTTAAGTCGTTATATTATAATCACTGAGCTTATTACCTCTTGATAGCTTTTAATCGCAGCCGAATCATTCAAAAAGATTCGACTCGAAAGATTCTTTCATTTTGATATTTGTGTGTATTAAACCTTCTCTCTGTAATTGAACATCTGTTCTTTCGGACAGATATGGCAGTCTTTTATGATATTCGGCTGATGTCTCTGGCTGTGCTGATGGACGGATTAGATAGATTCATTCATGCCAGCCGAACAGCTGCGGATTCATAGATTCATTCTTGACATCGCCTCGACTCTCATGAACTCGTGCCATGAAGCTCTATGACTTAAGTATTTCTATATCATGAAAGGCCAATTGGGGCAAGCCTGGGGCAGATAATAATGGACTAAAGAAAACTGGGGGTAAAAAATAAGGATCGGAGCCTAAAATAGAAATTTTCTCCAGGTATCTCTGTCTCTCTCTCTCATTCAAATGGGCAGTTTGGGCAGCCATACCGGGCGAGTCGGTCGCAAATATGGCGGCGTTCTATTTGTAGTGACGTAGGTGGCATCTATGAATAAATCCATTGAAGAGCATTAGAGCATTCGATTGCATTCTTAATCTTACCGATGCACCACAGTGGTCACCCATTCTCAACTAGCTACAGTTACAGTCCTAGCTATCAAGTCACCATTACAGACATAAGTGGTTGTTTCACCAGTGTTTGATTAAATTGATTTAAAAATCTAAATGTTATTAAGCTGCAATTTTAATAGATATAAAATATTAAACTAATTTTAAATGTATAGCAATGCTTGTAAAAAAATAAAAAATAACTCAGGTATTCAAACAACAAATTCATGTAAAACAAGAAAATGTTTAACCATTTATAGTATTCTAAATGATGAAAATGTGAAATAGATTATTTTTTATCTTCTGTGACGGTGAAAAAGCCACGTCACGTCAACTACCCTTATATAAAAATATAGTTAATGTAGGCTAATATATATTCCTTTATTTTATGGAATATTCTTTGATTTTAGAGTTGCACATATCTTTTCAAAATGTATACATTTGCTCTTAATTTCATGTTATCCTATCCATAATGTAGGCTACTTTAGAAACTAAATCTAACCACTCATTTAAAACTGGGGATTCTTGCTCTCTCCAAAACATTATTGCAGCTGTAATTCTCAGCATTCTAGATAAGTATACATCATCTTTATTAAGTAGCATAGATATACCCAAAACTATAATTTGTATCTTATATATTTAGTTTCTTAAAAAAATAATCTTCCCTGAATTAGGCTACTTCTGTTCACTGAAGTACTTCTGTTCGCTAGAAGATTAATTATTATAATTAGAAGATATTTCTAGTGTTATATAAAATATCGCATGTTAATTTTCCAAGCAAAATGTATATTTTAGTCAGAATTATTGCACTCCTATTTGGTGCGCATGCGCGCAGCAGCGCTCATTCAATATGAAGATTAGCAGTAAAATGGATACATTTGCATGACTTTCTAACATTTACAGATGGAAAATATAACTGTAAAATGTAAGTTTTGCACTGAGGGGAAAAAAACATGTCACAACCGCATAAAACAGCACAAAATATAAGCTGTTTGATGGTGGATCGATTTGATCCACGATCGACCTGTAGGGCTGCTTCAGAAACGCGTGCACACGCAATTATCTAGACTTGATAAACCTGGATCAAATTAGTGAGATTGCGTGAACTTCAATTACCTTTTATGGAACCACTTTAGCCCCAACTTATTTGTTAGGCTCATTCATGTCCGGTTTTGAAGTTTAATCCCCGCTTTTCTAAGCGTCTTTTATGGAACAACCCTCAGGTCTGATGGGGCCAACACGACAACATCATCCGCAAAGAGCAGAGACGAAATTCTGTCCATAAAAATTATAAACAGAACCGGCAACAAAGGGCAGCCCTGCCGGAGTCCAACATGCACTGGGAAGAAGTCTGACTTACTGCTGACAATGCAAACCAAGCTCCTGCTCCGGTCATACAGGGACCGGACAGCCCTTAGTAAAGAACCCCGGACCCCTTACTCCCAGAGCACCCTCCACAAGATGCCGTGAGAGACACAGTCGAATGCCTTCTCCAAATCTACAAAGCACATGTGGATTGGTTGGGCAAACTCCCATGAACCCGCCAGCACCCTGTAGAGGGTATAGAGCTGATCCAGTGTTCCACGGCCTAAACGAAAACCGCACTGTTCCTCCTGTATACAAGGTTCTACTATCGGCCGGATTCTCCTCTCAGTACCCTGGCATAGACTTTCCCAGGGAGACTGAGAAGTGTGATCCCCCTGTAGTTGGAACACACCCTCTGGTCCCCCTTATTAAAGAGAGGGACAACCACCCCGGTCTGCCAGTCCAAAGGCACTTTGTCCCTGACCACCATGTGACGCTGCAGAGGCGTGTCAGCCAAGACAGCCCCACAACATCCAGAGACTTGATGTACTCAGGGCGAATCTCATCCACCCCCTTGCCACCGAGGAGTTTCTTGACTACCTCTGTGACTTCAGCCCAGGTGATGGATGAGTCCACCTCTGAGCCCTCAGCCTCTGCTTCCTCAAAGGAAGATGTGACGGCAGGATTGAGGAGATCCTCAAAGTATTCCTTCCACCGTCCAACGACATCCCCAGTTGAGGTCAACAGCTGCCCACCTCCACTGTAGACAGCGTTGGTAGGGCACTGGTTCCCCCTCCTGAGGCGCTAGACGGTTTGCCAGAATTCCTTCGAGGCCAGCCGATAATCCTTCTCCATGGCCTCACCGAGCTCCTCCCAGGCGCTGGGTTTTTGCCTTCACAACCACCCGGGCTGCAGTCCACTTGGCCTGTCGGTACCCATCAGCTGCCTCAGGAGTCCCACAAGCCAACCAGCGACCCTCTCGTTCACCGGGGTGAACTCCACCACATGGTGGCTGAGCTGGGGGCTATAAGCAAACCAACAACAGCCTGCCGCCTCTCACCATGGGCAACTCCAGAGTGGTGAAGAGTCCATCCTCTCTCGAGGAGTGTGGTTCCAGAGCCCATCCCGTGCATAGAGGTGATACCACTTTCACATGCGTATGAATGGAAGTCAGTGCAAGGAAAAGTGTGAACGGCCATTAATAATTCAAAACGTTTTTAGTAAAATAAATATCAATATCAAGGTTGGTGTCAAAATATGGCAGTATTGTAACAATGGGATTCATGCATGGATTCAGATTCGATAATGTTTTAAAAAATAATAATTGTAAGATAAATTTACCTCATTCATGGAAAGTTTCAAGGACATATAATCAATTTATAAAAATGCATTCTGCAAATGATCATAATATTTTAGAAGTTCCATTTATTTGTTGCATAGAAGTGTCATTTAGTATAAAAAACTCAGTAACTGATATAGATATAGATTAGATATAGATTCGTTAACTGATTTAGATTTTGGGCAGATCAGCTCCTCCCACACCAATTGCATCATCAATGAAGCTCCTCCCAGACTAGCACATCATCGGTGAAGCTCCTCCCACAGCAGTCACATCATTGGCAAAGCTCCTCCCACATCAGTCACATGGTCAGTGAAGCTCCTCCCCCATCAATTATCTAATAAATGCTGTAAATTCCCATCAGCTACAAGTGAAGACGAGCATCAAAGCATCAGGAAGAGCTGAAATCTGCAAAGACTGAGTTTATTAAAGAGGACAGTGAGAACATGAGTGATCCAGAACCCTGCAGAATGAAACACACTGAAGATCCTGAAGAACAAAGAGGTTGGTGTTTATTCTTCATTCATTCATGATGCTGAAGAACATTCATGTTAGAAACATTCAAGCACTTCATCACTTTTAGATAAACAGTTAAACTATGAAACGGTACAGAATGTTCGGGGTTTTTTCTTCAACAAATGTTCAGTAAAGGGAGGTTTGAGAAATGTTTATATTGATTGTCAACATCAGATCAAGCTAATATTAATTTAACTGTTTTATTTTACATCTGGTTCCCAATTTGCAACAACGTTACCAGAATTTTAGAAGATTCTTCTTACAGTAACGTTGATAACAGTGTTGATGAATCAGCACTGAGTGTGTCAGATAAATTTACCTCATTCATGAAAAGTTAAATAATCAATTTATAAAAAGGCATCAAATTATTATAATATTTTATAACAGTTGTCTACTTTCTACCATTACATCAGGGCTCACTTTCATGTCCTTTCACTTTATATTTCTCTCAAGGAATTATTTTGATGTACTGACAATTTTATTTAATACATTTTTCTTTCATGTCAGACCTGATGGAAGAGAGCGAGGAGAGTGAAGAACTGAGTGAAGTGGAGGAGGAACATCATGTCAAACCTGGAGAAAAACCTTTGAGTCGCTCAAACACTAAAAAAACATTTTTAAAGAAAACAGGAGCCAAGAAATTCTGCACTCAGTGTGGAAATAGTTTCACACGCAAAGATGGTCTTGAGCGTCACTTGAGAGTTCATACAGGAGAGAAGCCGTTCTCATGTGATCAGTGTGAAAAGAGATTCTCATGTAAACTAAATCTTGCGCATCACATGAGGATCCACACTGGAGAGAAGCCGTTCTCATGTGATCAATGCGGCAAAACATTTTTCTGGGCATCAAACCTGAGGGAACACCTGAGAGTTCATACGAAGGAGAAGCCGCATTCATGTTCTGTGTGTGGAAAGAGTTTTTCACTGCGGCAAACTTTACATAGACATGAGAAAATTCATACTGGTGTGAGAGAGTACATGTGCTTTGAGTGTGAGAAGACTTTTATTACAGCGGACAAGTTAAAACGGCATGAGAGTATTCACACTGGAGAAAAACCTTACAAGTGTTCACACTGTGTCAAGAGATTCACTCGATCAGAAAGTCTGAAAACACATGAGAGGATTCACACTGGAGAAAAACCTTACAAGTGTTCACACTGTGACAAGAGATTTATTCAGTTAGCAAATCTGAAAACACATGAGATGATCCACACTGGAGAGAAGTCGTTTAAGTGTAATAAATGTGGGAAAGATTTCAGTCAATCTTCATACCTTAAAAGACACATGATGATCCACACCGGAGAGAAGCCATTCTCATGTGATCAGTGTGGCAAAACATTTCTTAGGGCATCAGACCTGAAGTCACACCTGAGAGTTCATTCGAAGGAGAAGCCACATTCATGTTCTGTGTGAGGAAAGAGTTTTTCACAGCTGCAAACTTTACATACACATGAGAAATTTTCACACTGTTGTGAGAGAGTACATGTGCTTTGAGTGTGAAAAGACTTTTATTACAGCTCAACATTTAAAACTGCACCAGAGAATTCACACTGGAAAAAAACCTTACAAGTGTTCACACTGTGGCAAGAGATACAGTCAGTCAAGAAGTCTGAAAACACATGAGAGGATCCACAGCAGAGAGAAGCCACACACGTGTGATCAGTGTGGAAAGAGTTTCTCTATTCAAACTCACCTGAAGCGTCACATGAAGATCCATGCAGTGGAGAAACCACATCAACACTGAAATCACAGTAAGTAGTTTATGTTCATGTGCTGAGCAACAAAGTCTCTTCTGTGTAAGTTAGCCAACCCTTAACTCTATAGCCAAATCTCTCCTCTCCACCTATAGCCGGTGTGTGGTGAGCACAGGACATTTTGTTGATTGATTGATATCTATTAACTTGTGTTCAACCAACAGGAATCTGTAATTTGTCAGTTCAGATCAATGCAAAAAAAAAAAAATTGATCTCTGACAGTAGGTGGTGCTCATGTGAAAGCAGAAAAAAGCACTAAACAGGGCTCTAGACTGCAAGTAAATGTAAATTAATTATAATCAATTTTAAAGCTTGGAAGAGCCTGGAGATTGTTTTTTTATATTACTCCGTTTGTATTTGACTAAAAGAAGAATGTCATACACACCTAGGATGACTTGAGAGTGAGTAAATTATGGGCACTGACTTGGAAACCAGGATAAACAAACTGTTGTGGCAAATTCAAAGTTCTTTTTGGTTCAGGTCTTAAAGAAGTTTCTCAGAGTCGAGGTTCCAGGTTTTTAAATTTAAGAATTAAATTTATCGTACAAACAATAGAGGAGAAGCCAGATGTCATTCTGAAGTTATAATTTTCATTCCTTCACTCATTTTTTATACCTTTTTCATATCATCAAGTACCCTCAAATCTATCTCTTCCCCTCTGTCACGCCTGGTGACCCTGGCACAGTTAGACATGTATTCTCTATTGGTCAAACCTCACATAATGGTGCTTTGTTTCATACAGTATTTTGACACTTTGGATTGCTTATGCATACTGGTTATTTTCAATTCTCTCATTGTGAAACATTGTGCCATGAACAAAGTTATAAGGCTTAATTCCACAAATCACAAATATTCCCTATGGATTTAATGTAGTAAAGCTAACTGTAACCATGGTATTGTGGCAGAAATAGACAAAAGTTTTTACATTATTCATTTCAGGGTTTGTACATTCTTTTGATAGTAAAATCCAAGCACTGATCAAGGACTTTGAAGTCCTTCACACTTTTTCCAGCACTTCAATTTTTTTTTTAAATATTATCCAGTTTTAATGTTATTTTTAATGTGATGACCAAAACCATGATTTGTTCATCCTTAAAAGATTGTCCCCATTTGTAAAACTAAAAGTTTCAAAGTGTAGGAAAACAGTAGACCGAAGATTTAAAACAGTTTTAAAATACTTATGTGTAATACTGAAGAGTAAAGAGAATGGAATATTCTGGAATATTCGCTGTAATATATATGTATGTATTTTCAGAAAAGTAAACAAAACAACAAATACATCATCGCAATTACAAAGTCCATCTCATCTGGCATGTTATTAGAATTATTGATAATGTTTTAGAACGTACTCGGTTACTAACGTAACCTCGGTTCTCTCTAGAAGAGGGAACGAGTACTGCGTAAGTAGCTTACGTTAGGGGAAAACCTCTTTTCCACGAGATATTGAAGCCAATAAAGTATCCAATAATTTTGTATTATTGCAAAATGCGTTGCGGCAGCATGCAGTCATGGGCGAGACAGCTCGCGCGCCCATTAGCTGCTCTGCGGCAACTGCATCAGCCTACCGAGCGAGGCGTCACGTCCCGCCGAAACGGGCATGGCTTAGTCCTATAAAAGAAAGGCTCGGGGCAGCTGATCCCTGGTTTTTCATCGCCGAAGCGAACCAGAGTGTGTTGCATGCACGGCAAGATACGCAGTACTCGTTCCCTCTTCTAGAGAGAACCGAGGTTACGTTAGTAACCGAGTACGTTCTCTTATGAGAGGTCTCTCGTACTGCATAAGTAGCTTACGCTAGGGGACCCAATGCAAAACGCTGTGCGTGCTGGGATCTAACACTAATAAACCTGAAGGCGAAGCCCAGGACTTACAGTGCACAATCACCAGGGGAACTCGCAGAGAGTCCTGGAAGAGGAGGGGGAATCACTCTATCCATATGCAGCAGCGTCATAGACGCAAACGTTTAACGTGACATCACACAGACAGGGCGGAACTGGCCTGAACTGATGCGGGAAATGCGGGTCTTATGCAATGCTGCCCATAGTATAAACAGTCGGCGGCACGCAGCGCTCAGCGACCTCAGTGTCCTGAATCAGCTAAACAGACAGCACTGATTCGTCTATACCGACAGCCAGCTTGGTTATAGAACCTTATAAATGTAGACGGTGAGGCCCAGCCCGCCGCCATACATATGTCTTGCAAGGAAATCCCGCTAGACCAAGCCCACGAAGAGGCCACACCTCTCGTGGAGTGCGCTCTGACACCCCACGGGCACTGTAAGCCCTTGGCAGTGTACGCCAGCGCTATGGCGTCAACTATACATCTGGATAGGCTCTGTTTAAAACAGCCAGTCCCTTGGAACGTCTGCTGAACGAAACAAACAGCTGCTCTATCGGTCTGAAAACAGATGAGCGAGACACATAAGTTCTTAGCGCCCTAACTGGGCAAAGAAAGCTTGCGTCCCCTTCCTTGTCAGAGACCGGTAGGGCGGACAGGGAAATGACCTGAGCCCGTAACGGCATGTTGAGGGATTTTGGAACGTAACCATGCCTAGGTTTGAGTATGACTCTTGAGCCACTGAGCGCCCATATATGAAGGGACCACAACTCCGGGTGAGGATGCCAAATCGAACCCTTGGCCTGAGAGAGGAAGTCCCTCCTCAATGGCACTGGCCATGGGGCAGTGTCCGCTAGCTGCATCAGAACTGGGAACCACAGTTGGTTCTTCCAGAGCGGCGCTACGAGCAGCACTGAGCATCTCACTTCCCTGATCTGTTCTATCACCTGAGGCAGGAGAGAGACGGGGGGAAAAGCATAGAGCGGGCAGCGCGGCCACACTTGGGCCAGCGCGCTCTTGCTCTTGGAGAAGAACACAGGGCAGTGAGTGTTTTCGTGAGACGCGAACAGGTACACTTTCGCTCTGCTGAATCTCACCCACAACAGTTCGACTGTTTGTGGGTGTAGAGACCATTCGCTTGCCGGAATGTTGTTCCTGGACAGTCTGTCTGGCCCCAAATTCTGTAGCCCAGGCACGTGCACTGCTCTCAGCGAGCGCAGGTTGCGCTGAGCACATACCAGGAGGCATTCCGCCAGCCTGTATAAATTTCGGGATCTGAGACCGCCTTGGCGATTTATGTAGGACACCACTGACATGTTGTCCGAGTGGACTAAGACGTGGTGGCCCTTTATCTGAGGACAAAAACGCGTCAGCGCGTTGTCTACTGGCAACATTTCCAGGCAGTTGATATGTTGAAGCTTTTCCCGTTCTGACCACTGGCCGAAGAATGGTCTGCCCTCGAGCAACGCTCCCCATCCCGAAGTGGAGGCATCCGTCGACACCACTTTCACCCTCGAGGAAATCCCCAGGCTTACAACTGATTGGTACCAGTCGTTTGCTTTCCAAGGTTTCAGAGCTGAAACGCAAATCTGATCGACCTTGAGACGAAGCTGACCGGATGGCCACGCTCTGCGCGTGACCCGCGCTTTTAACCAGAACTGTGCCCAGAAAAGATATCGTCTGACTGGGGTTCAGAGAACTCTTCACCCAGTTGACTCTGAGACCTAGATTCTCGAGGTGATCGAGTAAAATGGTCCTGTGCTCTTCGAGCTCTGAGCGTGATTGAGCTAGAATCAGTCAATCGTCCAAATAGTTCAGCACTCGCATGCCTCGGAGTCTGAGGGGTGCGAGCGCTGCGTCCATGCACCTCGTAAATGTACGGGGTGCTAGGGACAAACCGAACGTTAGGACTGTGTACTGATAAGCCTGGCCCTCGAAGGCGAATCTCAAGTATCGCCTGTGACTTGACGCTATCTGTATTTGAAAATACGCGTCCTTCAGATCTATCGACATAAACCAGTCTCCTCGGCGAATTTGCATGGGGAGTTTTCTTTTTGTGAGCATTTTAAAAATGCGTTTTGCCAATGCTTTGTTCAACTGTCTTAGATCCAGTATGTGTCTGAGACCCCCGTCTTTTTTCGGAACCAGGAAGTATCTGCTGTACAGCCCCCCTTCGCGGCTTCTCTCGGGATCCAACGATGCGTGAGCTTCGCTGAAGAGATGAAAAATCAGGGATCAGCTGCCCGAGCCTCCTTTTATAGGACTAAGCCACGTCCGTTTCGGCGGGACTAGGGCTGCAACGATTCATCGAGTTACTCGATTTACTTGATTACAAAAATTCCTCGAGGCAAAAACTCTGCCTCGAAGCCTCGTTAAATTCCTATGACGCGCACTATACGCGCATGCATCTGATTTCACACGGACCGTTGTTCAATGTTCAGGAAGCACACCATAGGGCGTGATACATTTTTAATTTATTTGGCGCGATGGCAGAGAGATGTCCATAAACGGCAGAGAATGTCTAAAGTTTGGGATCGCTTCCTTTTAGCGTCGCTGAAACAAGGTAACGATTCTGTCCCCCGCACTTTTTTTGACCCAGCGCCAATATTTCCGCCCGTGCCTAAGCCTATACATTGATGTTCGCTGATTTTAATCCCATACTGTATTTGTAGTGATGTCGTGATGCGGTTTGACTAGATATGATGTTTAGCTTTGATGTTTTTAAGTAAACGTATAGCCTAAAGAAAGAACCCCTTCTCACACACACACTCACACACACACACACACACACACACGCACCCTCGTCTCTCTCACGCGTCAGTCAGACCAATTGCGGCAATGCATCACATATGCTTAAACTTTTATGTAGCAACGCAACAATAATTTCAGCATGCATTCACTGTATACACAGAGACGTGATGGAGGAACAAATATTGTATTGCAGTCTTTGCGAGACCTTGTTTGTAGGCTATGTCACGTCTACCAAATAGTTACAGACAACAACAAAAAAATGAAACTCTCCACCAGCCTGCTTCTCCAAATCCACTCGTCCTTTTGGGGAAGACATAATCGGCCACCAAAGTAATTGAGCATAGAACATTTTAAATTAACAAAAAAATATAATACTACAAAACGTGCTAATATATTTCAACTAGCTTAAGTGAAAAACAAAATGCTGTTCTTTTTCTATTTAACAAAATGCATATTTGCAATAAAACATTCCCCTTTTCAAAGCTACACTTATTTTTTTATATAAATTGTATACATTGTGTACCTGTTTGGCTTGATATTTTATATTCATTTCATTTATTTTTGTTCTCCGGTGGGTAATTTGCAGAAGGTGCAATCCTTTTTTTGTAATGTTATATTAAGAAGACAAAACTAAGACCAAATGGCCTTTACTATTTAAGTTTGTATTCATAGTTTTACATGTTATACATGTTTTACAGTATAAAGTTGACTTAACTGTATTGTTATATAATTATTGGCTCTGGCACTTATAAAAGCTAAATGGGTAAAAATTACAATAAATAGGCTTAGTTTTGAAGCCAAATGTTGGAGTTTTTCAGCCACATCATTTTCGTTATGCATTATTTGTTTTGGTTGTTTAAAAACACACAAAAATGTTTTATCCGATTACTCGATTAATCGATCGATTAAGTGCTAGATTAAGCGATTACAAAAATTATCGATAGCTGCAGCCCTAGGCGGGACGTGACACAGAGGGCGCGGAGCGCCCTCATTGGCATGACGTCACTTCAGGCCTCGCTCGGTAGGCTGATGCAGTTGCCGCAGAGCAGCCAATGGGCGCGCGAGCTGTCTCGCCCATGACTGCATGCTGCCGCAACGCGTTTTGCAATAATACAAAATTATAGGATAATTTTTTGCCTTCAATATCTTGTGGAAAAGAGGTTTTCCCCTAGCATAAGCTACTTACGCAGTACGAGAGACCTCTCGTAAGAGAACTCATCTCTGTTTATATGACACATTAGTTACAGTTTCTGTTTAAATGTAGGTTTTAAATCCTTCATGTTAATCTTCTATGAACAATGTAGATTAATGTACTGTAGAATAAACAAATGTATATTTTAGTCAGAATTATTGCTCTTCATCAACTTGAGGTCCTGGAGCTCGTTCTGTAAAGTTGAACAGAGACTCACTTGCTCTCGGGACAAGCATTGAAGGACAATGGAAATGCACACACGACTTTCTAACATTTACTGATAAGGATATAACCATTAAATATAAGAATGTGCTACAAAAGTCATTGAAATTGCAATAATTTATTTCAATCTCTGCATTTAATAAAACTACTAGTGAGTGTTTTTATCACAGCTTGTAAATGTTTTAAATGAATTTGTATGTGTGCGTATTGTAACTTATGTTTGAATGTCTTTCATGAGATTTTAACTCTCCTGTCAAGCTGTTGGTGAAAATAAGAGCTTGTTCTTCAGTGGTTTGCCTGGTTAAATAAAGGTTAATAAGTTACACAAAGGGAATACCACATCAGAGTAAACATCACATGCATCTGTATGATGTGTTAAACTATGTTTTATGAGTTTATTTGAATCGCTGAATATGAAGCACTTTCCTGCAGCAATTTCATCAATTAGTTGTTACATTACTAGGTAGTTTAAGTTTGTTTTGTTTGTTGTATTGTTGTGGCTTCGACAAAACCTGAGAATCTTAAATTACATGATCACGGTCACTTTTTTTCTAACGTGTGATTAGCCTTAGTACTTAGTTCAGTGTCTGAAATATTGATTATTCCTCTCGTAGCATGTCGGTTAGAAATTAAACTTGTTTGTTTTTAGCAGAACTGCCAGAAAGCATCTGGAAGGAGAGGACGGAGAGAACGCCAGTGATCCAGAACCTGCAGAATGAAACATCATGATACTGAAGAACAAAGTTTGAGTTTATTAAAGAGTGTTTATTCTTGATTCCTCATTCATTCATCATGATGAAGAACATACTGATGTTCACCAGATTTACATTGTTTCATTACCAAACTAGTGTTTTAAAACACAAATCATCATCATGACATTAACCCTCTGGGGTCTGAGGTGTTTTTGGGGTCCTTGAGATGTTCTGACATGCCCTGTTGTGCTTTTTTCAGTTGCTTATAAACATATTAATGGCAAAGGTGTAATTACACTCTATTTAGCACAAACAGGGCTACCATAATATGTAGGGGTGTAACGATACATCGATATGGATCGATGCATCGATATAACGTCTTAACGATATGATGCATCGATTCCACACTTAAAATATCGATACACACCTTTATTTTGACACTCTCCACATTCTCACGTAGCATCCTTCCGCCAAAGCGCACATTTTCGTTTACTCACCAACTGCCTGCCGGTGTGTAGGCTAACGTTAATCTCCTCATCTGAAAAAGACGCCTGAAAAGACTGACTGAACCCTAAACAAGTTTTTTTTTTTCAAAAAAGCCGGTATTGTCCGCTGTCAAGGCATCGCGAGTTTATGTTTTACAGCAGAAACAGACAAGCACTCGCACCCTTGTTGGTGAACACAACACGATAAGTCCGTTTTAGCGACTCAGCGCGCAGTACTCAGGTCAGATGTCACTTTGAAAAGACGCGCTGGCTAAGAGGAGTTTCGTCAAAGCTGACTAAAAGTGATCGAGGATGGATAATTTCAATGAACTCGTGATATCTTCTTCAGGGCATAGCCTAAAAGGAAAATAAAACCTGAAACATTTTCACGGAACCTTACTAAAGCAGCTCGTTTAGTGGTGAGGGAAAAGCTCTCTGTATTGCGTGTACTTTATCACAACAACAAAGTTTGTTAGGCGTCTATGTCAGCTGAGGAGATTAACGTTATGAAGATTAACCGAGTGTTGTATTATTTATCATAGCAATTACTTGGTTTTGTTTGACTCAGAAAGATGAAATGTGAATGTATCTGCTCTGCTAAAAAAAAAAAAAAAAAAGTTTTAAGTTATTATTATTATCAAAACAACCCAGCTGCAGTTTGATTGATATTACTTGGATGCACAATAATAAAAAACATGATTTATGAAAATGAACAAGAACGGAGTACTTGCAAATGACCACTTCTGTTATA
Source organism: Scardinius erythrophthalmus (assembly GCF_964197995.2). Lineage (NCBI taxonomy): Eukaryota > Metazoa > Chordata > Actinopteri > Cypriniformes > Leuciscidae > Scardinius > Scardinius erythrophthalmus. The sequence goes on from NC_138221.1 coordinate 16,717,825, forward strand.
AATGTCCCAATTGGGAGAGGGTGTGCAATTTTCAAAGAGTTTAACTAAACGTTCATGTTATATATTTTGATTGCATTTGTGAGTTAACAAAAACGTAACTGGTTGTGTGAACATAATCTAAATATCGATCAATATAGCCCTGAATCGAATCGAATCGTATCGTGGAATTTTTTGAAGTATCGGAAAATATCGTATCGCTGGCTGAGAGAATCGATATCGTATCGTATCGTGATGAACTGTCCGATTTACACCCCTAATAATATGTGAGCAACATGTATGTACATGTTTGTATTTTTGGAAGAATAATGTTTATGCATGGTTATTGAAAAAAACTAAAAACTAAAGTTTTTGAAATAAGGCCACAAAACACATACTAAATATGTGTCCATTAGACTTCTGAATAATGCATTTTGTCGCCTAGAGTTTTTTCATCAAAATGATGTGAAAATCATCCTGCCTAATCATTCACATAAAACAATACATTGATTTAAATTTTGTAAGACAATTTTTGTTTGGAAAGGCAATATGCGAGTGGGCATGATTCACACCTGAGGAGACAATGCCCCAGCATAATGAGGCTGCATACATAATGAGCCTTTCATTTAGGTGTGTCACAGAGCCACATTAAAGAATGCAAGGACAATATATATATAATTGGTTCAGTTTTTTTTTTTTTTTTTTTTTTTTTTTACAAATTGTGCTTGCAAATTTTATAATATCCAGGGTAAACATTTCTAGTAATTGTGCAGTTAATTGTTCTTTGGAATATATTCTCTACCCAAATATTTCACTAATAAAACACAATAAAAATCATTTAAAGAGAAGGCTTATATTGACCTTTTAAGATTTAGTTTACATCTATCCTTGTAAAAAGGTTTACAATTACAACAACAATTTAAATGTTAACAATATTTCAAGTGTAATATATAAGTGCCATCTGAAATATTCTTTTAGAATGATCATTTTGATCAAGCTCGTATATTTAAGTTCAGCAATTTCACTTAAATGGCAATGAAAATAACCTATTAATTGTCATTTAAGTGAAATTACTGAACTTAAATATACGAGCTTGATAAAAATAATCATTCTAGAAGAAAATTTCAGATGGCATTTAGAGGCTTTTGCATCTGAACTTTTCATATACATATATATATATATATATATATATATATATATATATATATTATAACATATGAGCAGAAATTGGCATCATTATAAGTTTATTTGATGTGGCAGTATTTTACAGTAAAAACTTTATAATCTATCCAATTTTTGTAGTCGATTTTTTCCTCATCTCAGTATAGCACAGTGGTTCCCAATCCTGGTCCTGGGGACCCACAGCTCTGCACAGTTTGTATATCTCCCTCATTTAACACACCTGATTCAGATCATCATCTCGTTAGGAAAGAGCTCTATGAACCGAACTGGGTGTGTCAGATAAAGGAGACATATAAAATGTGCAGAGCTGTGGGTCCCCAGGACCAGGATTGGGAACCACTGGAGTTTGGTAAAAGCTGTTCATTCATTCACACACAGAAACGCGATTCATATTTAAACTAGTGGTCGACCGATATATCGCCAAGGCCGATATTTGGCACTTTTAAAATATCAGCATCGGCCGATATGTTTTTCTGATTGGCCGATGTGTTGGAAGCGGGACTTTTATTTTGACGGCGCCCTGGACTTTTATTTTGACGGTCGGCGCTGAGAACACAAGCGCCAGAAGAGAACGGCAATGGCTGTTCCTCAGATCAAACAAGCTCACTCACATTCTCTGTCTTCATTAGTTTACGATCTCTGTCAGTCATATCTAATACTTGGTTAGACAGAACTGGTAAACAAAGAAAGTAAATGGTATGCAAAAAAGTAAAGTGTTGCCTTTATATTTTTTGTTACAGAAAAGGCAAACAATCAGGCTAAAATAATTTCTCATTTACCGCCGTCAGCATTCAGCAAATGCGCATCTACATCATTTAAACATATCTCGGAATATCTAAACATTTAATTTGACAAACCTTGCAGATTTAATGGAATCCAGCTGTGATATCTTGTGAAGTGTGCATTTGTAGCCTGATAAACGTGTTACGCGAAGTGAGTGAATGCGAACAGAAGATCAGCTTCACAGGAGACGCGATGGAAAAACTTAATTTTAAAATATGCTGTGCTATATCCAGTTGCCCACTGTGTCATATTCATATCGTTTTCACTGTGTGCTGTATTTAATATTAGCGTTACCTTGTCTTTATTTGAAAAAATATATATATATATGATTACCAGTGAGCACAATATTACCAGATTACTTAGTGCAATGTTAGTGTTTACTTCCTTTTTATTCACATATATTTTTAAACAATTACTTTATTTGTGAAAAATACTGTAGGATTGCAGATTCAAGAAGTTGCCATCTAAAGTATAAGCATGTTTATTTTAAAGATTTGTTTTCTAATTCATTTCAAATTTATAATATATTGATTAAAGTATATGTATATAATAAAAATATCGGCCATCCTGCTCTCTAAGATATCGGCATCGCCCATCAAAAAAACAATATCGGTCGACCACTAATTTAAACAGTCTTTTTGCGTGTACAGACACTTGCGATTAGAACAAAGCAAATATATAACTGACCTATTCCTCAGCTGGATCCGTTGCTCCTCAAAATGAAACTTCCAGCACTTCAGAGGTAAATTTTTTCAGGATTATTATTAAGATAGAATTATTCCTCACAGCGTCGTAAAGAACATGAGTCTGATAACTCGCGGTGTGTGTTATCCAGCTGATGTGAGCGTTTCACAGGTTTGCATGGATCACCTCTGATTTGCGTTTAAATAACGCACGCTCTCCGTGGGCGGGGTCACATAAAAACATAATGAGCTAAAAGAGAACGACTGACATCTCTCTCTTTTCATGCATATTACATAAACTGGGAATATTAATTTTTTTATAAAAATTACTTCAATTAAAAGAAGAGAATTCAAGCTTCATGCCTGTGTGTCTGTATGCTTGTTTGACTGAGTATTCGCTGAGTTATTGTTCATTTTCGGACGTGTAGAGCTCGCATCATGTTTATTTTGCTTTATTTGGCAAAAAGCACAACACTTTGTTTTTATTGTGAGTAGACACAAAAATAATAAACACTTAAAGGAGAACTCTGGTCAATTTTAACATTGAGCTTTTTTTTTTTTTTTTTTTTTACATTTGGAGTGCTGTCAATACAGAGAACAACGACAAAATTCGGTGTTGCCTACACAGTGTTATCCTCTTTTTAAAATGTGCACCCTGTTGACTTCAATGGGGCAAATTTTAAACCTGCTTTTAGCCTCTTAACATCCTTGATGTGTCATTACAAGCAGGGTTCTAAATTAACACCCGCCAACCCGCCAAATGCGGGTTAAAATTCATTTTGGCGGGTGTTAATAAAAACTTACTAGCCAGTTTGGCCAGTGATGCATGAGGCATTACATGCATGATACATAAGGTTCTGTTCTGCTCGGTTCCGCTCTGTTCTCAGTCGGTCATTTATCCCCAAGGCAGTACTTCCTTCATTTCCCATGAACACCGTAATGCTACGTGATGACGTTTCATACGCCCATTGGCTGCGCGCAGTTTGCAGTGAAACCAGCGCGAGAAACTATGGAAACGAACGGACACAGAAAACACAAGAAATAAGACGACCGGAGTTGGCTATTAAAGTAGGTTAATATTAAACGAAATGCGGCGGTGGTTGGGTCAGACTTCTGGGGACAAGAAGAGGAACGAGGCAGGGGATGAGGAGGGTATCGACAGAGAAACTAATAAAATAAAATTTAATGCCAAATGGCTGACGGGTCGTGAATGGCTAACGGAAGGATTTAAACTGCCAAGACAGGTTGTATTGAAGAAGAAGAGCTCTGAAGACATGCGATTCAAATGATAGATAGATAGATAGCTGCTAGATCCCAAATTTGAAATTAAATGTTTGCACTTTCTGTGTATATTTTGTTGTATTGTACTTTGTGTTTTTCATGCCAGCAATTAGAATAAAATAATCAAATGCATTCAGTGGCACTCATAATTTCTCTTATTTTCACCGGAAAAAAATTGGCTAGTGGATATTATGATTGGCTGGTAACTTTCTAAAGTTACCAGCCACATTGGCTGGTGATCAAAAAAGTTAATTTAGAACCCTGATTACAAGTGCACAGGTCATGTGAGTGTTTCCTTCGGAGTGAATGCGGGTGAATCTGACTGCAGTACATGTGAAAGATATGAATACAAATTATGTTTATTCAGCCAGCGCACATACCTGTATTTACATCCTGTTTTCGGTCGAAGTCCATAGTAATCGATTGTCGAGTTCACGCGCGTGATCATAGGTATTAAACCAATGCGCATGAACTCGACAATCGATTAATATGGACTTTGACTTGAATAAAGTGATGTTTCATGTGGTATTAACTTGTATATGTATTTATTTATTGTGATTATTTCTTTTATTCATTCATTTACTTATTTGATTTCATGTTTCGTATTGTTGTCAGTTAATAAAATATATACATTTCATGAATTCATGCATTAATCATTGCTTGAATAAAAATTGTATATGTATTCATGCATAGCTATGTCAATACAATAGTTTGCTTGTTTTCATTTAACTTTCATTCATTTCATTTTATTGTTTATTTTTAGAGGGACAATGCACAATTAAAAGTAATTGCACCAGAATTAGCTAATAGCTAGTTTACATCTGCTGTCCCTGGGCAGGTAAACAAATAAAATAACATACATTACATATACACCACATAAAACATCACAATACATACAGGTCCAGGAATATAACATTTAAAACAGATAATGTACAGTCACACAGTCGTTAGTGGTTGCAGATCTGTTGTGATAGTAGCCAGTACTTAAGCTTATTTTTAAAAATTGAGAAGCTATTGAGGTTTCGAATGTTTGTAGGTAAGGAATTCCATTTTACCAAAATATATCATTTTCATTAAGAAAATGTTATATAATTAAGTGTTGGTCAGCATTTGTCATATTGTGCATAAGTGTTGGGGTGGGCTAGTAAATCAATTCATTCTGGGGTAATCTTAATTTGTTTGGGTATGAAATCATCAGTCTTCTCCAAAGGCGAGATCTTCGAGCGGCTGCCCGACGTCTCCTTTGTGCACACATTCGTCTTACTATTGCAGACATGCCAACCATTTCAGACGCTGATGAAAACCATTCTAGTTAGGTTGTACAGATGCAATCAGATGTCGGTGCACCTGTTGCTCATAACTTTTAAAATGTTGCGCTTGTGATAACGTCATAGGTCACATGATAACGCCAAGATGCCGGATGATGTCCGGATCGCATTCATACTCAAACGAGATTTGGCTATAAAGTACCTACTCTTTTAGTGCTCGTTAAGTAAGTACTTATTGAAATTAAGTATCTAGTCGTTGAATTTGCGGTTTCGAGCGCAGCCTATGTGTATTTAAGGCTATGATCGGCCACCTGCAGAAACCTCACACGCAAAATAGCCTACTAACCAGGACTCCTTCTTTATGTATACAGACGTGACGTAATGACGCAGAGACGAACCGCAGCAAGCTCGTATTTCCCGTGGAAACCCACCAGTACCACTCAAATTAGAGCACATTAAAAGCTCACTGCTGTGGATCAGGCTACGGTAAGGAGATGAAAATGTTGTAGAGGTGGGTCTAAAAGACAATTTTCACCTGAGATTCAGACCCAGACAGCAACCTAGTGCTACCAGATCTGGGCTGGATGTTGCTTGATGACTTTAGAAAGATGGCAGCATCATTATTTTTTGGTAGGTCTATCAGTTATATCTGTTGACTTTAGCAATCTTTGTTGCATAATAAACAAATGGAGACAGTTGTCTCCAAAAAATGGGGGAGAAGCACTTTTCATGTTTAGTTTTTTTTTATGTTAGACCAAAACACCAATAAAAATACATTTATAATGCTTTCTCCTCAGCGTCCGTCTGTCTGGTGGCAGACGCCAGTATTCCACAATATGAAATTAGAAAAAGAAATCAAATGAAAACTTCCTTGCGAATGGCCCGTAGCTAGACAGAGGCCAGAAAAACCAGGTGCATGAGCACTACATATAAAAACAAAAGGCAGATTAGGTAACCTAGATCAAACTATATTACATTCATGAATCAGGTATGATTGAGATGAATTCACCAATAGCCTACATCTTAATGCAGTGGAAAACAGACGTCAGGGCTTTTCAGATAGTAGTAAAATATTGCATAGTACACAAAATCCCACGGTTTAACACTAGGTTATCGACCGGCAAGTTATTGAGCTTATTGAATGGCTGGTTGGATTCCAGGAAAGATACACACGTAAGATACACCACATATGGTGATGATCCATTCAATACATTACAAATGCAAGGGCTCGGCAGTGTTCAGCATGGTTCAACCGGTCATTTGCCCAATTTAGTGAGTAATCGGACAAATAGTGGGTTCATGGGATGGGGGCGTGGCTTGGTAGTGGTCTGTGGGGGTCAACCCTAACATTACCTCACTTTAGTGGGTAATCGGAAAAGTAGCGGGTTAGTCGGATCGGGTGTGGTTTGGGAGTGGTCTGGGGGGGTCATTTGCCCACTATAGTGGGTAATCGGACAAAGAGTGGGTTCGTGGGATGGGGGCGTGGCTTGGGAGCGGTCTGCGGGAGACATTTGCCCACTATAGTGGGTGTTCGGACAAATAGTGGGTTTCATGGGATGGGGGCGTGGCTTGGTAGTGGTCTGCGGGGGTCAACCGTACATTTGCCCACTTTAGTGGGTAATCGGACAAGTAGCGGGTTAGTCGGATCGGGGCGTGGCTTGGGAGCGGTCTGCGGGGGTCTGGGGGTCATTTGCCCACTATAGTGGGTAATAGGTCGAGTATTGGGTTCGTGGGACGGGCCGTATAGTGCTATAGTACTAGGTCCTAATGCCCCATTACAGTGCCAGGGACACTATACTGTCAAAGAGCACTGTCCTTCGGATGAGACGTAAAACCGTAGTCCTGACTCTGTGGTCACAAAAAATCCCAAATTTGCTCAGTGGCCTCTGTCCATCATGGCCATCATATATATATATATATATATATATATATATATATATATATATATATATATATATATGCTAATTGGCTTCATCACTCTGTCTCCTCTCCACCAGTATGTGTGTGGTGGTCGTTCTGGCACGATATGGGTGTCGTCACATCATCCAGGTGGATGCTGCACATTGGTGGTGGTTGAGGAGATTCCCCCCTTCTATGTAAAGAGCTTTGAGTGCAGAGAAAAGCACTATATAAATGTAATGAATTATTATTATTATTATAGCATTGTTTGAAATTCAGCAGATCAACAGCCTTGAGCAAACCATCAGTTTAGTTCTAACACGCCCTTTCTTTGAAAGGGGGAAGGATAGTTAATGTATCAAATAATCAGACTATGTTTGATACTTGCATGTCTGTCATTGGCTGATTGCTGTAATGAGTTCTTTCTTAAGAATAATTCTTAATATAAATAGCACACAACGTTGGCTATTTTTAAAGCAGTGTTTATTTGTGTTCGGGATCTCTGGTAGGCCTTATTGCAAGTTTAACTCCTTTACCTGTTTTCATCAATAGTAATGTTATGATGATGTGCAATTGCAGTGCTGTCACAACGATTAGACAATGTTTTAATACTAATAAATATGAATAGCGTTTTACCCTTGGAACAATAGTGCAACTACATGGAACATAAAGTTTTATGATCATTTTCAATTTCTGCGAATATAAAATGTTAGTATTTTAATGATCTAACTACTTTATAGTGATTAATGTAGTTACCATACGATCAAACTAGCTATGTTTAGATTAATTTGGACATTATGCTGCTTCAATAATTTTTCTGTAGTGGTTGATGAAGATGAGAGTGATTGTTTTTTTGTTATTGATGTTTTATCCATGTCATAGTGTGAGAAATAACAGTATTGTCTTTCAGTGGAGCAGTTTTACAGGCTTTTATCATGTATTCTGACTCAAATAATGTGTTTCTAACAGCAAACACTCAGAATAAAGTGAGATGAGCTGCTGATGATCCTGAATGGCTTGTTGAATGAGTGTTGATAGTCTGAGGCTCATCAATATTAACAGATCTGCTGAAAACACTCTTTATTTCATGACAATAGTTCCTGTTTTCACCTAATTTATTATGCTGATGTCTTCAGATCTCCTGTACATTGACACTTAAAGCTCATTTCATTGGTGTCAGCAGACTGAGGGGATTTGTTGGTTACTATATATACATTTATTTATGTGTTTATGATTTTAACTGTTTTCTTACCATTATTTATATTTGGAAGAATTTTAATTATTTATATTCTTTTATACATTTCTAGATACCTGTATTTTAATGTAGAAGCAGAATAATGTTAGGATTAGCAATACAAATAATGGATGGATTGGCATCAGTTGTGTACTGTATGATGAATAGATAGACAGACATAAATGCATAAATACAAACATAAAGCTCAACATATAACAAATAATAATAATAATAAAATAAACAATCAATTCCACTTGAATGCTAAACGTTTGTGTTATTTCTCACAGGGTTATTCACTTGAGCTTGTGTTTCTGGTGTCCCACTTTCACATGCGTATGAATGGAACTCGGTGCAGAGAAAAGTCTAGTGTGAACGGCCATTAATTCAAACATTTTTAGTAAAATAAATATCAATCTCAAAGTTGGTGTCAAAATATGGCAGTATTGTATATTTAAATTTTAATATCATGTTCGATAATTGAGTCATTGAGTCAAATATATTTAATTGTTTTTGCTAAAGACACATGCCTATCATGTTTTAAAAATAATAATTGGAAGATAAATTTACCTCATTCATGGAAAGTTTCAAGGACATATAGTAAATTTATAAAAAGGCATTCTGCAAATGATCATTATATTTTTGAAGTGCTATTTATATGTTGCATAGAAGTGTCATTTAGTATAAAAACAAACTCAGTTTGTTTTTATACTAAATGACTCCCGCATCCGTCACATGGTCAGTGAAGCTCCATGGGATGGGAGGAGCTTCCAATGAGAGGAGCTTCACTGACCATGTGAGGAGTTCAGCAATAAATGCTGTAAATTCCCATCAGTATTTTAGGACATCCTCAGACCTCAGACATATGAAGACGAGCATCAGAGCATCAGGAAGAGCTGAAATCTGCAAAGACTGAGTTTATTAAAGAGGACAGTGAGAACATGAGTGATCCAGAACCCTGCAGAATGAAACACACTGAAGATCCTGAAGAACAAAGAGGTTGGTGTTTATTCTTCATTCATTCATGATGCTGAAGAACATTCATGTTAGAAACATTCAAGCACTTCATCACTTAGATATGCAGATAAACTATGAAATTGTACAGAATGTTCTGGGTTTTTTCTTCAACAAATGGTCAGTAAAGGGAGGTTTGAGACATTTTTATATTGATTGTCAACATCAGATCAAGCTAATACTATTTTAACTGTTTTATTTTACATTAATTTTATATCTGGTTCCCAATTTGCAATTTTGCAACAACATTACCACAATTTTAGTCATTTTCAACATAGTTTACAATAGTAAATAGTTTTTCTTTAAACACCAAGTTACTGATAAAGTTGTATTTGTCAAATATCATATAAGTTATTCATAGTTATAAAGATTCTTCTTACAGTAACGCTGATAACAGGGTTGATGAATCAGCTATGTACAGTTTGTGTAAAAAAAAAAAGAAATGCTCTGTTTTTGAAAGGAGGAAAATCATGTCAGGAGTAACAGGGTTGAGTGAAACATGGTGGGACACAGATAAATCTGATAAAAAAATATGAATTTAAAACTAGTTAAAGCCACGGCCACTCTTTTATCATGTGAAATTTCTACACGCACTGTGACGGTCGTGAAATGAAAAGCTTTTTTACAAACATAAATTCAACATATAACAAATAAAAATAATTAATTAAAAAATTAACAATCCACTCTACTTGAATGCTAAACACTTGTGTTATTTCTCACAGGGTTATTCACTTGAGCTTGTGTTTCTGGTGTCCCACTTTCACATGCACATGAATGGAAGTCAGTGCAAGGAAAAGTCTAGTGTGAACGGCCATTAATAATTCAAAACGTTTTTAGTAAAATAAATATCAATCTCAAAGCTGGTGTTAAAATATGGCAGTATTGTATATTTTAATGTTAATATCATGTTAGATAATTGTTTCATTTATCAAATATATTTAATAGTTCTTGCTAAAGAAACATGGGATTCGGGATGTTTTAAAAATAATAATTGGAAGATAAATTTACCCAGTGGTCGAACTGAATCAAGTTTTATGGGGGTCCCCAACATAAAAGAAATTTCACCATAAAAAACATTTTCTGGGTGGGGGGTTGTTTAGTTAGTCTCGCAATATACAATTTATACAATATATTTGATCATAATATGCATGTCACACAGGCTGTCACTTCCGGTGGGAGTACGCTGTGCGCGCCTTGCTGCCGCTTCTCGCTGGAAATTTTGTATGTTTGTTTTGTTTTGTTTTGAACCCTGTGCTTTGTTTCGCGTCTACCGTGTCATCTCCCTGCTGAACTGGACGTTTGCTTGGACTTTATTGCTGTCACGACTCACTTTCTCTGGATCTTGTTTCGGATACAACGCAGACACGCTGTAACTTTTGTCTGTCTGTTTTGAACACTGCTGTGTTTCGTGTCTACCGTGTTATCATCTTCCCTGCTGAACTGGACGTTTCCCTGGACTTTATTGATTGTCACTTGCCTCTGGATATTATTTTGCATACAACGCAGACACTGACAACTCTTCAACTCATCCTGGCATTCATCCAACTCACATACTCATCTGCTGTTTGCCGATCCTTGCACTACTCCACTGTACCTTCTACATAGGTGGCCGGTGAGTCTCCACTCCCTCGCTTATCTATTGTGGACAGTCTTTTGGATGGTTGGTTACCCCCAGTCATTAAATTTATCTGAAAGGTCGTCATGCTGTGTTGATCGTGCACAATTAGCAACGAGAGTAACGTACTGCTTCTTTCTTGCATTGTTTGCAATGAAAGTACGTTTTCCAACTGCCAGTGTTGTGTTGTCCCGCGGTCTGAATATGCATATCATTTGCAACATCTCTGCACTGCTTGGAGTTTTAACTCTGGGTTTATTGTGTACCCATGGCTCTCAACTATTCATTACTCCAACTGGGTGATTCTCGCGAAACTAGACTTATGAGGTGTCATGAGGCATTTTGACGATAAAAGTAAATGCTATCAAAATAAGAAGAATACAGTTATAAACATCTCTTTATGTACTATATTGCACATGATTTCAAATAACATCATAAATACCAATTTTATTGTTTTTTCCACATTTAAGGGGAAATTTCTCATTACCGCAATGTGTCCATGACTGGATTTTGGTTCTTTGAGATGTAAATATTTATAATTAAAAAATAAGAAAAATAAAAAGCTTCAGTGCATGTTATACTATACATTTACAGTAAAGAAACATGTGTTATTTGATGATCATTGGTAAATGTAGTGACAATAATAAGGAATATAAATGTGTCCAAGACCAATTTTCTCATCCTCCGCAACAATTTTCAATCATTGTTTAAGTCCTCTAAGAATGAACTTTTTCAAGGAATTTTGTTGGAAGGGACATAATTGACTGTGACACTCAAGATGGCTACTAGGTAAGCAATTCATATTTTTTCTCTCCAGATAAAAGTTAAAATGTTGTTTGTCATAGTACCTACACAACTTTTTAGTTCTCATTACCGAAACATGAGTTTGTGAAGTTTTAAAAAATGTTGCCGTTTTAATTTTTTGACTAGCCTACTATATACCCAATTATGGTCTAAATATAAAAAGAGAGGGAAAGTTTAGCTAACCCTTATTTAGCCTCCACAGTTAGCAAGAATGTTTAAGGTCACTCATCCTCCGCAACACCATTATCATTCACCGCAACAATTGAAGGCCTGTTGCGGTGGAGATACCTACTCAATGTTTCGGTAATGAGAAACAGACTTATGAAGGAGGGACGTGCACTATAACTCTTGCTCATTTCAATATATCTTGATATTTGCCTTAGCACTAATTGAACAGATTGCATTAAACAAAATACAACCCCCCCCCAGCAGGAGTCACTAATTTTTTTTTTATGAAGTGCTTCCTCAAAAAGCAGTATGAATGCAGTATAGGCCACCTACTATACATGTAATATTATTTAATATTCAATAGTTCTACTGTGAAACAATGTATTTCTGTCTTTTTTACAAAATGTTACATTCAAGATGGCTATTGTGTATTTTATTACAGGCAAGCATCAGTTGATAAAAAAGGGGATCAGCAAAAGACAGGCTGAAAAAGCACAGGGAAAAAATATACAGCAATCCAATCCTTCTTGAGGAGTACATAAGAAAGGAGAGAGAGCGGTCAGGGAACAGGGTGATAATAGGGAAAAAACAGTCACGGTTCGGTTCATAAATTTACACGGAATAAAAATAAATAAAACTCACGTGCAAATTAATTAATGTGATGCGGAACTACTGTTAGATACACGGGTTCTTTAGGGACACATAATCTGTAGCCCCGCCTTAGCTCTGAAGCAGGGGGCCAATGTTTCGGAAAAAGCTTCCCCGGACGCCGCCATTGATTAGCAGACCCCCACCTGCTGTTAGCATTCCATTGACTCCCATTCATTTTGGCGTCACTTTGACAGCGAATAACTTTACATCTGAGGTGTTTAAAGGAGAACTCCGGTCAATTTTAACATTGAGCTCATTTTTTTGTACATTTGGAGTGCTGTCAATACAGAGAACAACGACAAAAATCGGTGTTGCCTACACAGAGTTATTCTATTTTTAAAATTTGCACCCTGTTGACTTCAATAGGGCAAGTACTAAACCTGCTTTTAGCCTCTTAACATCCTTGATGTGTCATTACAAGTGCACAGAAAATGTGAGTGATTCCTTCTGAGTGAACACGAGTGGATCTGACTGCAGTAGATGTGAAAGAAATGTATAAAAATGATGTTATTTAAGCCAGCGCAAATACCTTTGTTTACATCCTGTTTTCGGGTGAAGTCCAAAGTAGTCGATTGCCGAGTTCACGCGCATAGGTTTAGTACCTATGATCACGCGCGTGAACTCGGCAATCAACTACTTTGGACTTCACCCGAAAACAGGATGTAAACAAAGGTATTTGCGCTAAAACACCAGTTTATTAATAAATAATTAAATGTCTCCTTGCTATTTTAGACACATTCATAATCATTACTTTTACCGGTTCTTTGTGGCTAGCTTTAAGCGTTCGGTCGTGCGCTTGAGTGCGGATATTACAAACGCTCATTATCCTGTGTAGGCTATATAGCCTATTTAAGTAGTATAATTAAAATAATATAGCCTACAGGGGCGATTTGTCCACGAATGGCTTAAATGAACAGCTACTAGTCGACTAGAATTTTTTTTTTAAGTCGGAGGCAGCCCTTATTCCACATATTTTCGAACCAGGAAGCAGGCCATTATGGGTTGAGCGAGCGACCCTACGGAATGAGCGAGCAGAGCGGAATATTCAGAAATGCGCTCTCCGCTCACGAGCTCTGATCGGAACAAACCCGAACCACTGTCTGCTGAATTTGCGCAGAAACATCAAAATAGACGTAACCAGCTTCTTAAATTTGTTTTTAAAACTAAACATTTAGACTATTTTAGCACAAATTATGAGCTTATTGACGATTTTTTATAGTTCTTGACAAAATTAGAACGTTTTTTTTTTTTAAAGAAAAGTTTTGGGTGGGCCTGTTGAAAAGTGGGTGGGCCTAGGCCCGTCAGGCCCGTCAGGCCCACCCATAACGCCGTGCCTGGTTGTATGTGCACCTCGAGCACCCGTATGCGGGTTATTTCAGTTTGATGGTCATTCTTATCCTACTTTTGTTTATCAAGTAAAGATGTGGATGGTAGAACGGGTGACAGACAGTTACACGAGTTTGACTGGGGAATAAAGTGCAAGTTGTGAGATGCCAATCGCCTCTGTGAGTCTGTCTGGCCTCTATAATAACTTCATCTGTGAGCTATCCCTATTTCTCCTCCTGACAGAACGCGTTACAAAGCGTCGGACATCGAACAGGCACAGATAACCTCTGAAGATGTCTACTAGTCCATCAACAAGAACGATATTTACTCGAGTCTGACTCCTTGCTCGGTCAGTCTGCCGTTTCCTCTTTCTTTCGTACTCCGACAAAGCTTTCCTAGCTTTGTGTGCAGTGCCGTAAAGCAATTCGTTACATCGCGAGACCTGATATCACGCGATACTTCCTGACGGCGAGGCCGCCGACCCGCCGGCCCAAAGTTGCAAGTGAGTTTTTTCCACTCTCGGGCACCAGGGGGGTGCGAAACCACCACCATTCAACCCGAAATAAGTAATATAGGGTAAACGTACCTATTAAGCTCAAGTACCCATTAAGCACACTACCATCTTGGAACTCAGATTATAAAAAGAAACAGCAATGTATTATCCTATTTGATGTATTAACCAATTGATGTGTTTGTTACTATATACCTCCTGTAATTTTAAACCAATCAGACCATTGCACACTGAGATATGTGTGTCCATGTGTTCACACTGTCTGGCGGCTATTTTCAAAGCTGTCTGAAAACTTTCACCAGAAGAGTAGCCCCTCAGATGTGCATTTTTTATATGTTTAAGCCTTTATTTTGAAGAAGTACATCTTCTTATTGCAAAATTAAGAGATTAATGTTTAGACTGTTGAATATTATAACCTGGAACCTGGATGTGGGAAATAATTACAGTTAGATCTAAAAGATAGTTTTAGCAACATAGCCCAGATGCTACGAACATAGCTAGCTTACTAGCTGTATAAGATTGTGTGCTACATTAATATATTACTTCACAGGAATTAATGGCTTGTACTTTTAAATCCATAATATTATAATTTTACATTTTATTGATAGTCTGTGGTTTTAAACTGCTGTAATTTTTAAAGAATTCATATTATTGTTAGGTGAGCTTAAAGGGTGCACGACTATGACAATCACACAGCTTCAGTGTGACATCAATTAGAAAAAGCATAATTTCATAGATATTGTCTATAATAGTTGTTCATATTAAAATTGGTATAAACTTAATACATTACCTAGATTATTAATTTAGCTAAATATTTTCCTTTAAATTTTAATTTAATATTTATTAATTAAAAAATGTTTTTGCTCCAATTAAGCACAGTGTGTGCTCCCTTTAAGCTCACCCACATTAAACGTCTATGTAAATACTTAATAATCAGAATTTAAATATTAACTGATGGTTGTCACTATGTTAATCTTCAAAAAAATGATTAATAAACTTATTTTCACAGTCTTAAGATGACAAAAGCTAGACGAAACTATAGTGTATGCCCAAAGATGAAAGAGGCATGTCATACAAAGAAGGAGCCATCAGAAACCTGTCGTATCTGTCCAAGAAGTTTGGAGTAGACAGGAAAGCTCTGACCCAGAGAGTTAAAGGGATACTCCACTTTTTTTGGAAATAAGCTCATTTTACAACTCCCCCAGAGATAAACAGTTTTACCGTTTTACCTCGTGTACTAAGACGGACTGAAAATGAAAAGGTGCGATTTTGAGAGTATAGTTCCTAGCCATATCAGCCTAGAAAATTTAAACTTTACATTTTCCGTCGGTCTTATTACACGATGTAACTACAGAAGAGTCGAGTTTTAAATAGGAAAAATATCGAAACTCTTTGGTCATTTTTTTGAGAGAGATGCTAATGGTCTTGTCCGGTTCAATTCATTATGCTAAGCTATGCTAAAAGTGGTACCGCCAGACCCGGAGATCGGCTGAATGGATTCGAAAACGGTAAAACTCAACTGTTTAACTCTGGGGGAGTTGTAAAATGAGCCTATTTCCAAAAAAAGTGGAGTATCCCTTTAAGGAGCACATTGGTTTGTTTTGTTATTTGATTTTTCAATATGGGTTACATAGCTGAACGTGGACTAGTCTAGATGTTGCAATGAGTTTGAATGACACGTCACTATGAATAGGATAGGCTACCTGATCAAATTGAATGCCTTGTTGCTTGATTTTAGTGTTCTGTTTTTTTGTGATTGACTCTGTACCTTCAAATAAAACTTTTTTCAATTATTCCTTAAAAAGGTTGTTTAAAATAAACAAGAATTTTTAATAAAACTTGTTGTGAGCTTATTGGGAACAGGGGTGTGCTTAAAGGGTACAAAACGTACCCATTAAGCACAGCCAGACTTTTTATATTTAATGATGTACATCTTAATTGAAATACTTTTGTCATTTAAAATAAAATGAAATATTATAGTGTGAGAGATTAATATTTTATTTTAAAATAACTTCTTGTACTAAAACCAATATCTTGTGCACTAAAAATGTCTCAATGTAGATTTTGGTGAGCTTAATAGGTACGTTTACCCTAACCATTCCACTGACTCCGAAGCGGTTCAGTTAAGGTTAAAAAGTTACCTAGTGTCCCTTTAAGAGCAGGTGTGCTTGTTCCATGGTGGATTGCTATTATAACGGCGGATTTACCAGGAGCGGTTCACAGCCGAGGAGACCAACGTTCTCGTCAGGGCCGTAAAATACAGAGAAGTGACATTGGGGATGGGAGAAACACACCCAAATTAACTTTGGTTAAACAGGCGTATGATAATTTGGGTTAATGTGTAAGCTAGATTTATGCCTATTTTTTCACATCTTCATGGACACAACAATGATTTCCCTCGTGTGTTAATATTTTTCCTTGTAATAATGTATGGTTTTCTAAAAATGAAAACTTCTGCGTCTGTGTGTAGTAGGGCTGCACGATTTTGAGAAAAAACCTAATTGCGGTTTTTCTGACAAATATTGCGATTGCGGTGCGATTTTCGATTTTTTTGGTTTTATTTATTTTAAAGCTTGAGTAAGCAAACTGTACTTTTTATGTAATTTATGTAATAAATATAACCTTATTGTAAAGTGTTACTGATTAGTTATACACCGATTCAGACGTCTCCTGAGTTCACTGTTGGAAGATCAGTTGTTTTAACCCTTCATTAAAATGAATCGGTTCAAAGGAGTCATTCGTTCGCGAATTGGACGTGTCATGCGCGTTGTGTGATTATCCCAGCAGTTAGGACATGGACATCCAAGATTTCTGTCAACACAGAAAACATTTCATCACTGGATATTTTTTTCGTTTAATTAAAGAGTTTTTTTTTTTTTGTCAGTTAAATGTCCGGAACGCTTTTCAGTTCAATTTATTTAGCACAATTCACACCCAGCGATAATTCAGGAAAAAAAAAAAATCTCCGAATGATCCACATGAAACTTTGGTCTTCCGACCTTTTACCACCGTGTCGATTTATTTTGATCAATATGTGCGAGGGAGAGAGAGCAAGACAGCGCTTAGTTTGGAGACGGTGAAGTCTTGTTTACACTTTCGCCTGGCTCCGAAGAGAGAGAGAGAGAGCGCGCGCGCGACCGTCTCTCTCTCTCTCTCTCTCTCTCTCTCTCTCTCTCTCTCTCTCTCTCTCTGCTCGTTCTTTCAGTTAAACATGCGCCCTGTCACTCACAAGCGCAGCAGTTCATCTACATGAACTATTATGCCCCTTTTCACAAGATGTAAAATAAGTCTCTGATGTCCCCAGAGTGTGTATGTGAAGTTTCAGCTCAAAATACCCAACAGATCATTTTTTACAGCATGTTTAAATTGTCATTTTTTGGGGCTCAGAAAAACACGCTGTTTTAGTGTGTGCCCTTTAAATGCAAATGAGGTGCTGCTGGACGACCCAAGGGGCGGAGCTTCATGAGCTTGCACTCAGTCTGTCAGGACAATTTCATCTCACGGAATGATGATAATATCAGAAACTCTCAGTAACGGTGTTCATTTCGAGTCGGACAATAATGCCTACAGAGTCAGAGTGCTGTATAGAGATGAAACAGGTATAGTTTAGTAGTTTAATTACGGTTATTATAACGTATTTGTCATCTGCTTGTATGTATCCATTATTTATTAATAGCCTACAAGTCTGCTGTCTGAATGATGATCAAACATATACTGATGAGTTTAATAAAGTTTATTGTACATCACACAAAAGATGAAGCGTCATAGGTTTAGTTACCTATGATCACGCGCGTGAACTCGAGGAGACCAACGTTCTCGTCAGGGCCGTAAAATACAGAGAAGTGACATTGGGGATGGGAGAAACACACCCAAATTAACTTTAGTTAAACAGGCGTATGATAATTTGGGTTAATGTGTAAGCTAGATTTATGCCTATTTTTTCACATCTTCATGGACACAACAATGATTTCCCTCGTGTGTTAATATTTTTCCTTGTAATAATGTATGGTTTTCTAAAAATGAAAACTTCTGCGTCTGTGTGTAGTAGGGCTGCACGATTTTGAGAAAAAACCTAATTGCGGTTTTTCTGACAAATATTGCGATTGCGGTGCGATTTTCGATTTTTTTGGTTTTATTTATTTTAAAGCTTGAGTAAGCAAACTGTACTTTTTATGTAATTTATGTAATAAATATAACCTTATTGTAAAGTGTTACTGATTAGTTATACACCGATTCAGACGTCTCCTGAGTTCACTGTTGGAAGATCAGTTGTTTTAAACCTTCATTAAAATGAATCGGTTCAAAGGAGTCATTCGTTCGCGAATTGGACGTGTCATGCGCGTTGTGTGATTATCCCAGCAGTTAGGACATGGACATCCAAGATTTCTGTCAACACAGAAAACATTTCATCACTGGATATTTTTTTCGTTTAATTAAAGAGTTTTTTTTTTTTTTGTCAGTTAAATGTCCGGAACGCTTTTCAGTTCAATTTATTTAGCACAATTCACACCCAGCGATAATTCAGGAAAAAAAAAAAATCTCCGAATGATCCACATGAAACTTTGGTCTTCCGACCTTTTACCACCGTGTCGATTTATTTTGATCAATATGTGCGAGGGAGAGAGAGCAAGACAGCGCTTAGTTTGGAGACGGTGAAGTCTTGTTTACACTTTCGCCTGGCTCCGAAGAGAGAGAGAGAGAGCGCGCGCGCGACCGTCTCTCTCTCTCTCTCTCTCTCTCTCTCTCTCTCTCTCTCTCTCTCTCTCTCTCTCTCTCTCTCTCTCTCTCTCTCTCTCTCTCTCTCTCTCTCTCTGCTCGTTCTTTCAGTTAAACATGCGCCCTGTCACTCACAAGCGCAGCAGTTCATCTACATTACTCACCGATCAAATAAGACTTTGGCGGGACAAAAATTCACTTTGGCGGGCGCTAAAACAAGTTCAATGCAGAAAATTCATGCGTGAATTTAACTTAGTAGGCTACATGACCATGCACTCGCACAAATGCGACCACATAAAATTTTAACTCGCACATTCTCAAAAAATGGTCGCATATGCGACCATTTTGGTCGCAGTCTGGAACCCTGCTGTCGGTGGTGATTTTTAAGATGCTGGTATAGATTGGTAGTGTTTCCTCTGGATCTGGCCACGGCACGTCGACATATTTTAGCACTCTTTTGCTCCACGTCGTTCTTCGCGAATCCAAAATAAGTCCAAACAGCTGAAGTACAAGTGCTCCCCCGCTTCCTCTCCCGTCATTTCTGCGCAGTTACAAGCTTTTTCTATTGGCACAATTCGAGGTACACGTTGTGTGTTAGCTGCTTTGCTGCTGTGCTGCCAGAAAGCCGGTGCACTGCATACAACCTTGTAACTTTCCATTGCCATTTCTAATTGGCCAGCAAGCCAGGAACGCGAGATTCGACCATTTTGATTGGCTAATAGGTTTGTCACTCAAATGTCAGAGGCGGGGGAAAAAACCTCAGACTCCTGAGGTTAGGTTATTGCGAGAGTTAAAACCTCAATATCGATGCGATAAAGGTTAATCGTGCAGCCCTAGTGTGTAGATGAAATAAGCAAAGTGTATGCACGTTGTGCTTACGCTACATTATGGCCAAGCAACCGCCCTTAAAATAGTATATGAATAACATGCGCAACGCGCCACTGACTTTAGACTAGGTTTCTCCAGGTCAGTGGCAGAATTGTT
Source organism: Scardinius erythrophthalmus (assembly GCF_964197995.2). Classification (NCBI taxonomy): domain Eukaryota; kingdom Metazoa; phylum Chordata; class Actinopteri; order Cypriniformes; family Leuciscidae; genus Scardinius; species Scardinius erythrophthalmus. Next base: position 16,737,917 of record NC_138221.1, read on the forward strand.
TTCTGAAACTGCAAAATAGCACCAGGAAACGTTTGCGCCAGAACATGCCTCCTCTTTGCGCTGAACCGCCCCCGGGAGCGCAAATGCATTTTCTAGTTTACCAATGTGCGTCTATGGAGGGAAAAGTCTGCTGTGCGCGGGTTCAAAATAGGAATGAGACATGCGTCGGTGTACAAAGTCAATTGCGCTGGGTGCAAGATAGGGCCCCATTTGTCCATTATTTATTTCTAAAGAAACACGAAATTTGATACAAATGCTCCATTACCTTGTATCTTACTTTATGGCCCTGTAGAAGCAGTTTTTGTAAAAATAGGCTAACGATTGCATCATAACCACGTGACTCTCTGTCGCACAGTAGAAAAATTACTGTATAGACAGGAGGAGAAGCTTGCGCGCAATCTGGGGGACGCGGAGGCAAAATGACAAAATAATTAATCAGAATACTTAGCAAAAGTTTCTCCTGCTCCTAGCTCATGGACACCCCCTACTCACACTCTCCGTCTCTGCAAGTTTTGGAAGGGAATGATTCAGATTTCTCTTGGCACAGCTACTAGAAGACAGACGGGTTGCTCACGTCACATCTACGTTGTCAAGCTCAGTTTGAGTCTGCGCAGTACGCTCAGCCTACTCAGTATAATATTTATATATAGTCAAGTCCAGTCAAGTCAAGTTTATATAGTGCTTTTCACAACACAGGTTGTATCAAAGCAGCTTCACAGTAATAAATTAGAACAATACATCAATGTTTGTTTCTAGTGGAACGTCTACGTTCGGTAATGCTGATCAATATATACACACAAACATATACCAGGGCACTACATATAAGGCACTTGAAGACCCGTAAAAGCATGTGGAGGTCGTCTTTACCTGCACACTAGACAATGCCATGTTTTGGTTTCAATATTTTTTAAAATAAATATGCATAATAAAATGAAATATACACTACCTTTCAGAAGTTCAGATTGATAAGATTTTTAAAAGAAGTCTCTTCTGCTCAAAGCTGCATTGATTTGATAAAAAAAAGAATATTCTGAAATATTGTCTATTTTCTATGTGAATTTATAGTAAAATGTAATTTATTTCTGTGATCAAAGCTGAATTTTCAGCATTGTTACTCCAGTCTTCAGTGTAACATGATCCTTCAGAAACCATTCTAATATGATGATTTGATGATCAACAAATATTTATGATTATTATCAATGTTGGAAACAGTTTATATTTGTGTGGAAACCGTCATACATTTTATTTTTCAGGATTTTTTGATGAATAGAAAGTTCAAAAGAACAGCATTCATTTGAAATGGAATCTTTTGTTACATTCTAAATGTCTTTTCCATCCTTCAGATGAGAGGTTAAAGGTTCCGTATTATGCCCCTTTTCACAAGATGTAAAATAAGTCTCTGATGTCCCCAGAGTGTGTATGTGAAGTTTCAGCTCAAAATACCCAACAGATCATTTTTTACAGCATGTTTAAATTGTCATTTTTTGGGGCTCAGAAAAACACGCTGTTTTAGTGTGTGCCCTTTAAATGCAAATGAGGTGCTGCTGGACGACCCAAGGGGCGGAGCTTCATGAGCTTGCGCTCAGTCTGTCAGGACAATTTCATCTCACGGAATGATGATAATATCAGAAACTCTCAGTAACGGTGTTCATTTCGAGTCGGACAATAATGCCTACAGAGTCAGAGTGCTGTATAGAGATGAAACAGGTATAGTTTAGTAGTTTAATTACGGTTATTATAACGTATTTGTCATCTGCTTGTATGTATCCATTATTTATTAATAGCCTACAAGTCTGCTGTCTGAATGATGATCAAACATGTACTGATGAGTTTAATAAAGTTTATTGTACATCACACAAAAGATGAAGCATCATAGGTTTAGTTACCTATGATCACGCGCGTGAACTCGGCAATCGACTACTTTGGACTTCAACCGAAAACAGGATGTTAACAACATCATGTATAACATAATTTTTATACATATCTTTCACATCTACTGCAGTCAGATTCACTCGTGTTCACTCAGAAGGAATCACTCACATTTTCTGTGCACTTGTAATGACACATCAAGGAATTTGAGAGGCTAAAAGCAGGTTTAAAACTTGCCCCATTGAAGTCAACAGAGTGCAAATTTTAAAAATAGAATAACTCGGTGTAGGCAACACCGATTTTTGTCATTGTTCTCTGTATTGACAGCACTCCAAATGTACAAAAAAAATGAGCTCAATGTTAAAATTGACTGGAGTTCTCCTTTAACAAAAAAGTTCTCTAATACTGAACATAAAGAATAATAATAAAATATAATCTTTTAGGAGTTTATTTTTATATCCTACAGAGAAAGTCATCATAAGTGGTTATTTTAGCCAAATTCTAGTCGTGTTCTCAACTGGTCAAACAAAGATGTTTTCTTTGAACGTTCCCTGCAGGTTATTTTGGAGTTTGTTATATAAACTAATTAAAACATTGCATATGATACCAATATGCTGCAGAGATTATTCTAATGCTGAAATGTGTAAATTATTTATAAATAAAGTATTTATACTGCTCGGACACATTCGGTCTCTCTCGCGCACTGTCGAGCGCGTTCTCGGACACACTCGACTCGGGTCTCACTCGCGCACTGTCAGCGCACTCGCGGCGTTCGCCTCGCTTTTGACCGGTTGCCTCAAATACACACCAGAGAAAAAACTTTGCAGCTCCTATGGCTGAGAGAAAGCCTACTCGGATGAAAACCGCTTCAGTGAGCTTGTAGTAACGCCGCATTTTATTGACAATAACGGTAACGGCGTTGTAACGGAGGAAACAGTAATTCGTTTGATTACTCGTTACTGAAAAAAATAACGCTGTTAGTAACACCGTTTATTTATAACGCCGTTAATCCCATCACTGTTAGGGATGGGTAAAAAATATCGATTTCTCGATTTTATTAGATTCTCATTTTTACGAAACAATGTTGATTCTTAAAACCCAAGAATCGATTAGTCATCCTGTTTTCAGTTGATGAATGAATGTAACATTCTAGCTCGCATCCCATCAAATAAATCACAATAATCTTTGTGCTTTGTTATTATTGATATAAAAACAAAGTCTCAGATTTCAAATTGCGTCCATTTTATTACGCAATTCATAAACATAAATACTTTAAGTATTTGTATACAAATCAGTTAATTTTTACCTTATTTTTAAGCTATATTATAGTAGGCTAATAAAGCCTACAGGCTACAACATGTAATTCCCAAAACTTTGCAGTGTGTTTGGCCATTGGTCCTAGCAGCATGAAAAACAAGTTTTAAACAAATTCTGAATCTCATCTTCATCGAGATTTCTAGCTCTCCCGTTGAACCAGGACTATTAATAATGAAAAATTAGTAACTTAAGCCTAAATGTTTCCAATTTATGCAAGGAATACAAAAGCCCCGACGTGGATGGGATATAGATATAGTAGAAAGATATATATATATATATATATATTTATATATATATATAGAGAGAGAGAGAGAGAGAGAGAGAAAATTACCCCTCAAAGAAGTCAGCTTTATTTAGGAGGTCCCTAATACCTTATGGGGGGGGCCCAGATCCCCTCAGACCCCCCTGAATTTGAGCACTGAATTTACCTCATTCATGGAAAATTTCAAGGACATATAATCAATTTATAAAAAGGCATCAAATTATCATAATATTTTATAACAGTTGTCTACTTTCTACATCAGGGCTCTAGGGCTGTGTTGAAAAAATCGATTCACCGATTCTGAATCGATTTTCATATTAATTTCTAAAGATCGATCCGTAACTCAGAGGATCGATTTTCCCCGTGAACTTTAACTTGCCGCGTCATTGAATTCACGCATGCGAGGTGGAAGGACATTAAAACAACGTCAGTAACGTTAAGCAAGCGGTTGCTTTGAAAACTCCAGAAACGCTCAAAGCTGCGATCTGGCACCATTTCGGGTTCAGAAGCAATGCAGAGAACGAGCTTGACAAAAGCAAAGGTTTTCTAAAGGTTTTGTAAGTTCAAATTTTATTTACATTCTGTGTAGAGATGCGCGGTTGGCGGTTACAGCCGCGGACTCCGTGGATAAACCGTGGATCGGACGGATGACGTGACGAAAAATTATATTTTAATTAAATTCGGATGGGTGGCGGGCGGTTAACCAATCAAATAAAAAATATATGCATACATTAAGTGGATGGCGGGCGGGTGCGGTTTTGAAAATTGGTCAAAAACGTTGGTGCGGACGGATGAGTTTTGTTTTGTGATGCGGTTGAAATAATAGCCCATCTGCGCATCTCTACTGTGTAATGTTGTCTGTTTACTGTGAAGCCAGTAACCAACAATCTGTTTACATTTGCACTGGCTTAGAACAAATGTGTTCTAAATGTTGATAATTAAAATAAAAAAATAAAGGTGCATTTGCATCTGAACTGTAGCAGCTTTTTGGAAAATTCTTAATGTCATTTTTAATAATACATCAGGTTCGCGTCTAAATAATCGGTCTGCTGCTGATATACCTCTGCGTCCTCGGTCGTCTACACTAGTGCAAGTTTGTGAAAGCAGTTGCATCAACACTCTGGAAGGGGAATTGTTCTTTACAACCACCAATACTCCATTAATTTGCAGTTGAATGTCTATAATAATAGTATCAATATGTTGCATAACTACAGTCCTGTAATTCAGGTAACAGCAGGAAAAAATGCTTTTTTCAAAAACCATTATCTAAATCTCGAAGATCGGATCGGATCAGATCGAATCGGATCGAATCGAATAATGATAATCGATTCAAGATCTTGAGAATCGGAATCGAATCGATTCTTGAAATTTGAATCGAAACCCAGCCCTACAGGGCTCACTTTTATTGGTGATGGGAAGTTTGGATCATTTTACTGACTCTCTTGTTCGATCTCGTTCATCAAAATGAACTAGGGTAAACGTACCTATTAAGCTCACCAAAATCTACATTGAGACATTTTTAGTGCACAAGATATTGGTTTTAGTACAAGAAGTTATTTTAAAATAAAATATTAATCTCTCACACTATAATATTTCATTTTATTTTAAATGACAAAAGTATTTCAATTAAGATGTACATCATTAAATATAAAAAGTCTGGCTGTGCTTAATGGGTACGTTTTGTACCCTTTAAGCACACCCCTGTTCCCAATAAGCTCACAACAAGTTTTATAAAAAATTCTTGTTTATTTTAAACAACCTTTTTAAGGGATAATTGAAAAAAGTTTTATTTGAAGGTACAGAGTCAATCACAAAAAACCAGAACACTAAAATCAAGCAACAAGGCATTCAATTTGATCAGGTAGCCTATCCTATTCATAGTGATGTGTCATTCAAACTCATTGCAACATCTAGACTAGTCCACGTTCAGCTATGTAACCCATATTGAAAAATCAAATAACAAAACAAACCAATGTGCTCCTTAAAGGGATACTCCACTTTTTTTGGAAATAGGCTCATTTTACAACTCCCCCAGAGTTAAACAGTTTTACCGTTTTCGAATCCATTCAGCCGATCTCCGGGTCTGGCGGTACCACTTTTAGCATAGCTTAGCATAATGAATTGAACCGGACAAGACCATTAGCATCTCTCTCAAAAAAATGACCAAAGAGTTTCGATATTTTTCCTATTTAAAACTTGACTCTTCTGTAGTTACATCGTGTAATAAGACCGACGGAAAATGTAAAGTTTAAATTTTCTAGGCTGATATGGCTAGGAACTATACTCTCAAAATCGCACCTTTTCATTCTCCGTCCATCTTAGTACACGATGTAACTACAGAAGAGTCAAGTTTTAAATAGGAAAAATATCTAAACTCTTTGGTCATTTTTTTGAGAGAGATGCTAATGGTCTTGTCCGATTCAATTCATTATGCTAAGCTATGCTAAAAGTGGTACCGCCAGACCCGGAGATCGGCTGAATGGATTCGAAAACGGTAAAACTCAACTGTTTAACTCTGGGGGAGTTGTAAAATGAGCTTATTTCCAAAAAAAAGTGGAGTATCCCTTTAACTCTCTGGGTCAGAGCTTTCCTGTCTACTCCAAACTTCTTGGACAGATACGACAGGTTTCTGATGGCTCCTTCTTTGTATGACATGCCTCTTTCATCTTTGGGCATACACTATAGTTTCGTCTAGCTTTTGTCATCTTAAGACTGTGAAAATAAGTTTATTAATAATTTTTTTGAAGATTAACATAGTGACAACCATCAGTTAATATTTAAATTCTGATTATTAAGTATTTACATAGACGTTTAATGTGGGTGAGCTTAAAGGGAGCACACACTGTGCTTAATTGGAGCAAAAACATTTTTTAATTAATAAATATTAAATTAAAATTTAAAGGAAAATATTTAGCTAAATTAATAATCTAGGTAATGTATTAAGTTTATACCAATTTTAATATGAACAACTATTATAGACAATATCTATGAAATTATGCTTTTTCTAATTGATGTCACACTGAAGCTGTGTGATTGTCATAGTAGTGCACCCTTTAAGCTCACCTAACAATAATATGAATTCTTTAAAAATTACAGCAGTTTAAAACCAAAGACTATCAATAAAATGTAAAATTATAATATTATGGATTTAAAAGTACAAGCCATTAATTCCTGTGAAGTAATATATTAATGTAGCACACAATCTTATACAGCTAGTAAGCTAGCTATGTTCGTAGCATCTGGGCTATGTTGCTAAAACTATCTTTTAGATCTAACTGTAATTATTTCCCACATCCAGGTTCCAGGTTATAATATTCAAAAGTCTAAACATTAATCTCTTAATTTTGCAATAAGAAGATGTACTTCTTCAAAATAAAGTCCTAAACATATAAAAAATGCACATCTGAGGGGCTCCTCTTCTGGTGAAAGTTTTCAGACAGCTTTGAAAATAGCCGCCAGACAGTGTGAACACATGGACACACATATCTCAGTGTGCAATGGTCTGATTGGTTTAAAATTACAGGAGGTATATAGTAACAAACACATCAATTGGTTAATACATCAAATAGGATAATACATTGCTGTTTCTTTTTATAATCTGAGCTCCAAGATGGTAGTGTGCTTAATGGGTACTTGAGCTTAATAGGTACGTTTACCCTAATCTTTTTTTCGAGTCATTTCGTTCATTTAAGTGGCTTTAAAATTTATGTTATACTTTTAACAGGCGAATTTCCCGAACACATCCCCCTACGCAAACTTGATCATATTCTGAATTAAGAAATCATTATAATGCAGTCTTCCCTTAATTTAGAGGGAACATAAATAATTACTTTAACTTACTAGTCTTTTGTTCATTTGTCACGTGACAGAAGCAATGAACGGATCGTTCATGAATGACTCATCACTAACTTCCATGTCCTTTTTTACTTTATATTTCTCTCTTTTAATTAGTTTAATTTAATAATTTTTTCTTTCATGTCAGACCCGATGGAAGAGAGCGAGGAGAGAGAAGAACTGAGTGAAGTGGAGGAGAGTGATGAACTGAGTGAAGTGGAGGAGAGTGATGAACTGAGTGAAGTGGAGGAGAGTGATGAACTGAGTGAAGTGAAGCAGGAGAGTGAAGAACTGAGTGAAGTGAAGGAGGAGAGTGAAGAACTGAGTGAAGTGAAGGAGGAGAGTGAAGAACTGAGAGAAGTGGAGGAGGAGGAGAGTGAAGAACTGAGTGAAGTGGAGGAGGAACATCATGTCAAACCTGGAGAAAAACCTTTGAGTCGCTCAAAGACTAAAAAGACATTTTTAAAGAAAAGAAGAGCCAAGAAAACTTTCACCTGCGTACTCTTGAGCATCACATGATGATCCACACTGGAGAGAAGCCTTTCTCATGTGATCGGTGTGGAAAAGCATTTATCTGGGCATCAAACCTGAAGAAACACCTGACAGTTCATACGAAGGAGAAGCCACATTCATGTTCTGTGTGTGGAAAGAGTTTTTCACTGCGGCAATATTTACAAATACATCAGAAAACTCACACTGGTGTGAGAGAGTACATGTGCTTTGAGTGTGAGAAGACTTTTACTGCAGCGAACAGTTTAAAACTGCACCAGAGAATTCACACTGGAGAAAAACCTTACAAGTGTTCACACTGTGACAAGAGATTCAGTCAATCATCAAATCTGAAAACACATGAGAGGATCCACACTGGAGAGAAGCCACTTGCATGTGATCAGTGTGGAAAGAGTTTCTCTTTTAAAAGTAACCTGAAGATACACATGATGATCCACACTGGAGAGAAGCCGCATGTATGCCATCAGTGTGGAAACAATTTCATATGCAAACATGATCTTGATGTTCACATGAGGATACACACTGGAGAGAAGCCGTTTAAGTGTGATCAGTGTGGGAAAAGTTTCAGTCGATCTTCACACCTTAAGGTTCACATGAAGATCCACACTGGAGTGAAGCCGTTCTCATGTGATCAATGCGGCAAAGCATTTATCTGTGCATCAGAGCTGAAGACACACCTGAGAGTTCATACGAAGGAGAAGCCGCATTTATGTTCTGTGTGTGGAAAGAGTTTTTCACGGCTGGATAGTTTACATAAACATCAGAAAATTCACACTGGTGTGAGAGAGTACATGTGCTTTGAGTGTGAGAAGACTTTTACTACAGCGAGCGATTTAAAACTGCACCAGAGAATTCACACTGGAGAAAAACCTTACAAGTGTTCACACTGTGACAAGAGATTCAGTCGATCATCAGATCATAAAAAACATGAGAGGATCCACACTGGAGAAAAACATTACAAGTGTTCACACTGTGACAAGAGATTCAGTCAATCATCACATCTGAAAACACATGAGAGGATTCACACTGGAGAAAAACATTACAAGTGTTCACACTGTAGCAAGAGATTCATTTGGTCATCAGATCGGAAAAAACATGAGAGGATCCACACTGGAGAAAAACCTTACAAGTGTTCACACTGTGAAAAGAGATTCAGTCAGTTCTCATCTTTGAAAAGACATGAGATGATCCACAGCAGAGAGAAGCCGCACACATGTGATCAGTGTGGGAAGAGTTTCTCTTTTAAAACTCAACTGAAGCGACACATGAAGATCCATGCAGTAAAGAAACCACATCACCTCAGTCTGAGATCACGGTGAGTAGTTTATTTTCATGTGCTGAGCAACAATATATAGTAATATATACCTAGGATGACTTGAGGGTGAGTAAATCATGGGCACTGACTTGGAAGCCAGGAGAAACAAGGCACAATTTGAACTAACAAGTTCATGAAGTTTTAAAGGGATCATATAATGGTACATGCACTTTTACACGTTGATTGTACTGAAATGTGTGTTGGCAGTGCCAAAAATCCAACCAGTGTTTTTTTTTTTTTTTTTTAATCTTCTTATATGTTTCCTCCATCTCAAATCAAGCTGTTCGTTTAGTGACGTCACAAAATCGACGCCAGTCCCACGATTGTTGATTGACAGCAGCGTTTCAACACAGACCCGCCCTCGTGAGCGAGCTGGCGCGTTCATTGTTGATAGCTGGAGTGCTGAGTAGAATGCCGTCTAAGCGATTGTGGTGTTCTGTTCTTGGGTGTAATAACAAACACAGCATCATTTTGATGATGAAGACGCAGTGGCTGAGTTTGTTTTCGAAGGGAATATTCCCCACGATCAACGTCAATGCTTTCATGTTTGTGTGAATCATTTCACTTCATTTCATTTTAGACTGCTTTACAAACGAGGTCAGTAAAAAAACTGGTTATTTGCTAAGAAGCTGCTCCTGAAAAAAGGATTGGTACCAACTATTCGTGTTCAAATATTCATCTGATATTAATCTTTGCAAATAGCTTGCACGCTTCATGATGAATGTGGCTATTTTTACACTCAGGGTACATTACGGCATGTTTTCTATGTATGACGTTATCAATATAATTCATAATCCCACGTTTATAATGAACGACGCGTTATGGTTATTGTGTTATTGTGTTACAAACAGTGTACGCACAGAACAGAGGGGCGGGGTGAGCAAAGCTCATTATCATTTAAAGACACATGCACTTAAATGGCGTGCTGAAAACAGAGCTGTTTTTGACCAGGTAAAATTAGTGTTTTCTTACAATACTAATGAGAATTTTTAATTAAAGTATATTACAAACTTTTAATTTAGACCCTAAAGAATCATATTAGCTTGTACAAAAATGACATTATATGACCCCTTTAAGTTATAGGCCTAAGGCTTTTAAGTCCACAAATCACCAATATTCACTGTGGATTTAATGTAGTAATGCTAACTGTAACCATGGTATTGTGGCAGAAATAGAAAAATGTAGCGCTTATACGTATTTATTTCCTGTTTTCGGTCGAAGTCCATAGTAGTCGATTGTCGAGTTCATGCGCGTGATCATAGGTAACTAAACCTATGCGCGTAAACTCGACAATCAACTACTGTGGTCTTCGACCGAAAACTATAGGTATATACAGGTATGTGCGCTGGCTGAATTAACATCACTTTTATTCATATCTTTCACATCTACTGCAGTCAGATTCACCCGTGTTCACTCTGAAGGAATCATCTAACATGGCTGTGCACTTGTAATGACACATCAAGGATGTTAAGAGGCTAAAAGCAGGTTTAAAACTTGCCCCATTGAAGTCAACAGGGTGCAAATTTTAAAAAGAGGATAACACGGTGTAGGCAACACCGATTTTTGTCGTTGTTCTCTGTACTGACAGCACTCAAATTTACAAAAAAATGAGCTCAATGTTAAAATTGACAGGAGTTCTCCTTTAATGCTTCAAATAGGGCTGAACGATATTCTGTTTTAACATCGACATTGCGACGTGCGAATGAGCGATAGTCACATCGCCGGAACATGCGATGTGAAGGGTAACGTTAGTAGCACCCATAGTGTATTAAGAGAACGGTAGCACACAGTAAACACGAGTTTGTTGTATGGCTTTTTGCTGGGGTGACATACGCGTTCCGCATGCCTGCAAAGTGATTGGTTCGCTGTGCCGCAGCTCACCGCGCTCACTGCTCACAGCCAACATTCACTGGCAATCCTATAGTTAAAAATGCGTGACGAAGAGGATCTGCCGCAAAAAAGTCAAAATCAGCTATTTGGGACTAGCCTATTTCGTCTACAAAACGGAGGATGTTGACCAAAAAGAGGTAGGCTACTTTGCTGGAGTGTTATAAAGTTGTGGATGGTTGTCTTTTTTTAAAAAGTCGTTTATTTTTCGAGTTCGCATTTATGAGAAAAAAACAATGTTACGTGACATTACGGACGCGACCGTTATGAAAGCAGCACTAAAAGACTGCTTTAAAACTTTCACAGAGACCTCAAACAGAAAGCACAAAGCCTTTCTTTTAAACGAATTTCGTTTTGTATTAATTGTATCTTAATTTTAATCAGTATTTCATTATCCAATTTCCTGGATTTAATAAATAAAAATTAAATATAGCAGCCAGCGCCTGAACTGGAGATTAAGCTATCATCCTTGAACCGAAACTCAGCATAAAAGGTAGCCTACTCGCCTCACACACCTAAAAATAATAATAATAATAATAAAATAGAAATATAACTATTATCTACAGAAATCTCTACTTTTAAACAGAACCATTAAAATTTTTTTTTTTAATTAATCTGTTTGAAAAGTGCATTTCTCCCGATCACTGCTGCGAAGATCGCGAGTCAGTATTGTCAACTTCATCTTTACAGAAAACATTTGTTTATTAATAAAAAAATAAAATGTCTCATTGTAATATTTTACATATTATTAATCATTACTTTTGCTGGTTCTAGGTGCCGTTTACATGAACGCGTCACTGAATCAGCACAGAAAACATAATTTTTCGGGTCCTAGAACCTGAAGAACGTTAGCCTAGGTCCTGTGTAGAACGTTCACCGAATTCTGAGAGAAATATGTTTCTGGAATAAAATATTAAGTGGCCTTTTTGTTACTTGTAATGAAGCTTGCTTATTAGTGAAATTATTAATAACATGGAATGGTAATTATTGACTTTAGCCTGGATTGATGGCTCGCAATATCGTGATATATATCATTGGGAAAATTTATCACAATGTAATTTTTTTCCAATATCGTGCAGCCCTAGCTTCAAAGATTGTCCCCATTTGTAAAACTAAACGTTTCAAAGTGTAGGCAAACTTACACTTGGCAAACCAACGTTTTTATTTAACATTTTAAAATCAGCACTATAACCAGTAGACTGAAGATTTAAAACTACATTTGTAAAAGATCTATGTGTTATATTTAAGAGTAAAGAGAAAGGAATATGCTGGAATATTCGCTGGAATATATGTATGTATTTTCAGAAAAGTAAACAAAAAATACATCATCGCAATTACCAAGTCCATATCATCTGGCATGTTATTAGAATTACTGATAATGTTTTAGAACTCATCTCTGTTTATATGACACATTAGTTACAGTTTCTGTTTTCATAGACGTTAAATGTAGGTTTTAAATCATTCATGTTAATCTTCTATGAACAATGTAGATTAATGTAGAATAAACAAATGTATATTTTAGTCAGAATTATTGCTCTTCATCAACTAGAGGTCCTGGAGCTCGCTCTGTAAAGTTGAACAGAGACTCACTTGCTCTCGGGACAAGCATTGAAGGACAATGGAAATGCACACACGACTTTCTAACATTTACTGATAAGGATATAACCATTAAATATAAGAATGTGCCTCAAAAGTCATTGAAATTACAATCATTTATTTCAATCTCTGCATTTAATAAACTACTAGGGAGTGTTTTTATCACAGCTTGTAAATGTTTTAAATGAATGCGTTTGTGTGTGTTTTGTAATGTATGATTTTATTTCTGTCAAGCTGTTGGTGAAAATAAGAGCTTGTTCTTCAGTGATTTTCCTGGTTAAATAAAGGTTAATAAGTTACACAAAGGGAACACCGCATCAGAGTAAACAACACATGCATCTGTACGACGTGTTAAACTGTATGCTTAAGAGTTTATTTGAAGCGCTGAATATGAAGCATTTTCATGTTTAGGAAAACTTGGCTTGTTTCAGCACTAGATGATTTATGTTAGTTTTGTTTGCTGTGTTGTGGCTTCGACAAAACCTGATAATCTTAAGTTACATGATCAAGGTCACTAGATTTTTCAACATGTGATTAGCCTTAGTACTTAGTTCAGTGTCTGTAATATTGATTATTCCTCATGTATCATGATTGTAAGAAATGAAACTTGTTTGTTTTTAGCAGAACTGCCAGAAAGCATCTGGAAGGAGAGGACAGAGAGAACGCCAGTGATCCAGAACCTGCAGAATGAAACATCAAGATACTGAAGAACAAAGAGGTTGGTGTTTATTCTTGATTCCTCATTCATTCATCATGATGAAGAACATGCTGATGCTCACCAGATTTACATTGTTTCATGACCAAACTAGTGATTTATAACACAAATCATCTTCATGACATTAAAATAGATCATAATCGTGCACAGCAGTTGTTGACCAGATTTGATGAGATTATGACTGTTGAACTCATCAGTGATCTTGACTTTGAGCTTCACTTTTCATTTCACGTTTGTCTCTCATTTGAAATCTCACATGATTTAATGTTTCTTTTAGACCTGATGGAGGCGAAAATTCTTCTCATTCTGAAGAAAGACCATTTAACTGTGGTCAGTGTGGTAAACAGTTTCACTCGGCGTCAGTCCTGAAGAAACACCTGAAGATTCACACAAAGGAGAAGATTCATTAGTAATATTACAGCAGAAAAGACACGGCGGTGTGAGTTTCAGTGCTGAAGTCCTTTACTACAGAAGATGAACTGAAAGAGTGCCAGAAAATTCACACTGGAGAAGAAAGCCATAACACTTTTAAGAGAGACATGAATCTGATATTAATTTTTAACTCGTTCTTCATTGTTTTTCATCAGAAAATCTAGTTTCTCTTCCACTTCTACTCTTCCATGCAAATGCAAGATATGCTTTCATGTATCTTTGAAACTGGACACTTTTCTGATGCTTTGGCTCTTATAAGTCATTAAAGAGAGAGATCTGTCTCATTCGCTTTCACTTTTACTTAACCCATTTAAGCCCACCGGCAACTATAGTTGCCGCAGTACATAGTTGTCATTTTCCTTTTGTAAATATTTTTCTAGATGTTGTCCATGTTTTATTTCTCAATGAAATGCAAGCAAACAACCAAATAAAGGATTTCAAGAAAAAAAAAGGTATTCACTTCCTCCCTGTCACATGAGGCTGTCAACTTCCTACCCCTACTTCCAGGAAGCAGGGCGAAGGCAAACCCTCCCAAAGAAAGGTCATTTTCATGTTACTAATAAGTATTTTTTGTTGACATATATATATCTACTTAATCATGAAGGTCTCTAGAATCCGCCAAACAAACAAATCTTACAAGAGATCTATAGTTTTTTGTATACTTAGTCAAAAGTCCAAGTGGCAACTATAGTTGCCGGTGGGCAAATGCCTTGTAAGTATATATCATGGGAAAATGGGGTATACTGTGTTAATAGGTTAATAAATCAAGTTTATTGGTCTTGTTTAGTGCATAAACATAACTTAACCCTTTAAATGACATCTCTCTCTATATATTTTTTTTTCTTCATTCTATTTATTTGTATTTATTTATTTTCATTTAACTTTTTGATACACAATGCCCTGTTATGGCTGCACTTTGTTCTGCACTATGTTCCACAACTTTAACCCTTGTTCGCTGTTCGTTTGCGGTTTACAGTCAGGCTGTTTGGGGTCTGAGAGACCCCAGGCAACAAAATGTTATTTTGTAACAATATATATATTTTAAACAAATGTAATTTTACATTTTTACTCCACAAAATGTTCAAAAAAAGAAAAGAAAAATTCTCCAAAAAGAAAAAAAATATATATATATATAAAAAAATTGCCTTATAAAATACCCTCATTTCTAACTTTCATTCATGGGGATAACATGGATAATTTGACATGGTTTAGTGTAAGATTTTTGGCCAAATCTTGGAAAATGCAGTTTTAAAAGTAAAAACAAACAAACAAAAAAAAAAAAAACACTTTAGCCAGTAGATGGCTTTAGAGCTCTAAAAGTTTCAAACTAAAAGACATTTTTTCACATGTTTTTCCAGTTAGATTCATATCTACATATAATGAAATCACAATTATAACAATAAAAGTTACTTTTTGTCAAAGTTTGGCGGTTTTTGTACTGAAAAAAAAAAATCAGTTTTTAAATAATGTTCCATTATGATTAGAATCAAACCTGATCAGGATGTTACAAAGAGAAAAGTTGGAGTTTTTAGAGTTTATCATTTATTTCAAACATCTGTTTTTCATATAATTCTACAAATTTAAAGTGTGCCACTTCATTTCTGTCTGTTTGTTCTGTGTTGTTTCTGATTTTGAGGATGATTTTTGTCCATTGATCAAATTTATTTGATTCTAATCATAATATAACATTACTGAAAAACAGAATTTTTTTTTTCAGTACAAAAAGTAACTTTTATTATTATAATTGTGATTTCATTATATGTAGATATGAGTACAGCTGGAAAAACTTGTGAAAAGATGTCTTTCAGTTAGTCAAAAAGCAAATAGCAAATAGTGGTGCTCTGCAGCCATCTACTGGTTAAAGTGATAAATTGTTACTTTTAGAACTGCATTTTCCAAAAAATGGGCAAACATCTTTTAAAAACACTTAACCATGTCAAATTATCCATGTTATCCCCATGAATGAAAGTTAGAAATGTGGGTCAAAAAGACCCTGAACAGCGCACAATGGTTAAGGCAAATGGATTTGTTGTTTGTTGTGTTTTCATATTCAAGAGATTATACGCTAGATGCAGGGTTTTTTTGGGTCTGCATCAAATGTTCTTCGACTTTTATACATAATAAATTTGTTTATGAATAAAGATTGATCTGTTGAAAGCAGTTATTTTGAGATAAATGCCAAATGTTCTCCTCCTGTTCATATTTTACATTGAAGGGGTGCATACAACATATTTGCCCACCGGCAACTATAGTTGCCGCACATTCAAATATGATTTTCAAGAAAGAAAAAAAAAACCTGGGGAAAATAAATGCAGAACATGTTCACATAGGACACTATTAACAGGATTATATGCATGAAACCATTCAGAAAAATGTGGGCACAAATGGGTTAATGGTTGTATTTGCTTCATGTAATGATTGATTAAACTCATTTGATCAACATCTCATTGTTATTGCCCATTTTTATTTTCTGCTGATTCTGCTTGAATCAGGAATAATTCTAGTTCTGAAGGTCATGAAGTATCCTGATATGATTGCTTTTTGAGCTATCCATGTTTTTTTTCTCAATATAGCTTTTAAATGCCTAACTAAATTATACATTTCTAGTCAATTTAATGTTTCATTCACACCATGAGGCTTCATGAAGTATGAACTTTAAACAACACACAGTTTTCAATCACTACGGGGCCATGAGATAACTTGAAATTAATGTAAATATATTAATATAGCTTAATTCATTGATTTTTATTATTAATACTTTGATTGTTAAAAAAGTATACATAAAATCAATAAAAAAATATTCAAACAAATCACCTTGTGTAAGTATTCTGTAATACAGACTGAACGGCGGCTCAAATCACCCAGCCGCTTCATGAACATAGGATACGCAAACTACATCTCTCAGTTGGATAAAGACAACAAGTGTCACAAATAAAGCTTTGATGGATGATGATTGTAATGAAGGTAAAGACGAATACAGTGATAAAGGAGTTATAGTCCACTATTACTGATGCGCAAACAAACCGTCTCGGCTCACTGATCGCTTAAACATCGTATTTCTGCATAAACACAGTTCAGTATATTCACACAGCTGTCTAAATGAATGCACTGTGTGTGTTTTATAACAGATACTCATCTAAAGAGAAGTTTGTGAGGATCAGTGGTGTTTATATACACATAAACATCAGATGCTCCAAACATAGACACGATAATCGCTTGTTCTAGCAGAGGAACGGTTCACTGATGACATAGACCCGCCTTCAGATCACGGCGTTAACACACATTCAGAATGTTTTTATTTTTCATTTGTGTTTTGTTGTGTTTAATAATTCAGAATGGATCCGGATAGCTATAATAGTAACAACGCCCGAGATCCGCCCACAAAGCTACTTGCGTTTCGCGCTTGATTCTTGCGTTTCAGATCGTTAAAATAGGGCCCATTCAGTCATTTAACAAGTCTGAAAACACTGGAGAGGATCCACACTGGAAAGAAGCCGCACTCATGTGATCAGTGCGGATCTAGTTTCAGACTCAAACCAACTCTTAGGCATCTCACGAGAGTTCACACTGGGAAGAGGCGGGAGTCACAGCATTATTCATGATGTTTCACGCCTCCCCGCATACAGCCATTCTGACAATAAAGGCCCTATTTTTACCATCTAAAGCCCTATTCAGACGGGATTAACTTTACAAAGGTAGATGGAGTAATGTAATTTTACCACAGGACGTCTATAATATTAATGGCCAATTCGCACGGGATAAGATATCTCAGTAAAACTAGCAGAAGTGGGAGAGTAACTCGATTTGCGCATCGCTGTCACCATGTGTACAATACAATGTGTGTATTACTTTGCTTCCTGATATCATGTGCGCAAACACATATAACCTATATTTATATATATAAAACAGGTATGTCCGGTCGAACGATGTATTAATTAACTTCAGATTGGATTGTGTTGGTAATAGGCACTTACCTAACGCTAAGCTTTCGATCTTCTTTCTGATCTGAATGGTGTGTGGAAAACACTTGAGTTTTGCCACAGACTCGTTCCAGCGTCTAGAACGCAACAGAATGCTTTTCAAGCATCTCCATACATGAAAAACCTTGGAAAACTACTTTTAAACAGGAAATGAAGAAATATTTACATACATATTTACAGCGGGTCTATTCGCACGGGATTATTATTACCTGAGGTCATTTTTCCAGACCTTTTTACTGAAGGAAAAAGTCGCCGTAATCTTTACTGACATTGTCCGTGATGATCACTGAGATGCACATTCGGACGGGACTAAAATCAGAGAAGCTCTGGTAAATATTACTTTACCCCACCTCTGTTATACTAGTCCTGTCCGAATAGGGCTATAGACACGATAATCGCATGTTCTATCAGAGGAACTATTCACGGATGACACCGACCTTCAGATTGCAGAGTTACCACACATTCAGTTTTTATTTTCATTTCTATTTTGTTGTGTTTAATAATTCAGAATGGATCCGTATAGCTATACTCAGTCCAGTTGGTCTTGTTTGGAATTGCAGTGACTTCTTATATGTTCAAGTTTCTGTTTAACTGAGCAAAGTACTTTTAAGTTGTACAGCTTTCCTGTAGCTCAAACAGTAGAGGGTTAGATTCCAAGGGAAAGCAAGAATTGTTGAGACTGTGAATGTGTGGACCTTGAAATGAGTTGAAAATTAATAATACTAGCATAGAAATGTTTTTATTAATAAAAAACAGTATTGATTTGGCGAGGAGGGGGCCTTGGAGTAAAAAAGGTGGGGAATCACTGATCCATGTCATATTGGGAGCAATAACAGTTTTGTCTTTACAGGCTTTTATCATGTATCCTGACTCAAATAATGTGTTTCTAACAGCAAACACTCAGAATAAAGTGAGATGATCTGCTGATGATCCTGAATGGCTTGTTGAATGAGTGTTGATAGTCTGAGGCTCATCAATATTAACAGATCTGCTGAAAACACTCTTTATTTCATGACAATAGTTCCTGTTTTCACCTCATTTATTATGCTGATGTCTTCAGATCTCCTGTAAATTGACACTTAAAGCTCATTTCATTGGTGTCAGCAGACTGAGGGTAATTGTTGGTTACTATGTAGGCTACATTTATTCTTTAGTCTTTATGCGTTGAACTCTTTTTCTTACCATTATTTATATTCTGAATAATTTCATTGCATTATTTATATTCTGTTACCAATACGTATAAAAACAAACTCAGTGACTGATATATATTTTTTGGTTTGGGCAGATTAGCTCCTCCCACTAAAATTACCATAATTGAAGCCCCTCCCATGTCAATCACATCATCAGTGAAGCTCCTCCCACTGCAATTCACCATAAATGCTGGAATATTCCCATCATCCTACAAGTGAAGACGAGCATCAGAGCATCAGGAAGAGCTGAAATCTGCAAAGACTGAGTTTATTTAAGAGGACAGTGAGAACATGAGTGATCCAGAACCCTGCAGAATGAAACACACTGAAGATCCTGAAGAACAAAGAGGTTGGTGTTTATTCTTCATTCATTCATGATGCTGAAGAACATTCATGTTAGAAACATTCAAGCACTTCATCACTTTTAGATAAACAGTTAAACTATGAAATGGCTGCAAAAGTTTAATTTTTGGTTTTCAAAGAATGGTCAGTAAAGTGAGGTTTGAGAAATATTCATATTTATTGTCAACATCAGGTCAAAGTAATTATAATTTTAGCTCTTTTATTTTAAATTTATATCTGGTTCACATTTTTTGTTAAAATGTTGGACTTTTCATAGTTTACAACAATTATTTCTTTTTTCTGTATCAAGTAAATGATTGGCAGACAGAGTTATAAGCGTAACCGTTTTAATAAAGTATTGATTTGGCACCGGTAGCGTAAAAAACCCAAACAATACCCAACCCTAATTATTCATAGATATAGAGATTAGTCTTCTTATAATATCTTTGGTAACAGGGTAGATGAATGTGGTCAACACTGTGCCATTTGTGTAAAAAAGGCTCAATAATTGAGATTATTTTCTTGTCCTCCAATCATGTTGTATAAAGAGCCCAGATAATTAGTGATCAACAATACTGTTTTTTATGATCAATACCTAGGGATGCACCGATATGAACATTGTTCGATAACTGATAATTCTTTATATTTGTAAGCCGATAACCGATATATTATCCGATAAATCTAAATCCAAATGTGTTAAAAAGTAAGTCTCACCGTTAAAAGCCATGACCCAAACACACAATTATAATGTTCTCATCATAATATAATGTAGCCTATATGATAGAGTTGCACTGCAGATGTTGCACTGAACTGTATTTTCCTTTTGGAAGTGATCCAATCATATTTTAAGCAATTTAAAACTCTCATCACTCATCTGAATGAAATATTCCATTATTTATCGGCTTTAATATATTGGCCAAATTTTCTTATTGGGACGATAACGATAACATTAAAAATTAACATATATCAGTCGATACGATATGGTGGCCGATATATCTTGCATCCCTACCAATGCCGATTATTTGCCTATTTATGTCCCTGATACAAAACTTGTAAACTTAACAAATAAACGTATTTATTGTTTTATTTCTGTTTTTGACAATTACAATTCTGTTTAGAAATAAAGCAATAGCATTGAACTATAAATCTGGTTAACACTTGTTTTCAATGCTGTAATTTCAGTAATTTCACTTGCATACAAAACCAAATAATAAATAGACTAAATCCTATAGGAGTAAAAAAGAGTGCAAAAATAAATAAGTGTACGGTCACTAAAGCGTCTTTTTTAAATAACACGTAACAAATAAAGCATTTAAAAATCATTCAAACACATTAAAAAACATTCTAAACCACCTGAATAAAAAACATTGCTACTTCAATGTACCTTAGTGCTCTCAGTTGCATATTTTATTTATAACAACAGCATTTATATGAACTATAGGCAAAATATGAACTATATTTCAACATAAATAAATGACGGGGAAGTCTATCAACTTTGCATAAATATAAGCATTCACTTTCAACAACAGTTTTAAAGGGTTTATGTGAAGAATGGAATATGCTGGAATATTATATATGCAATATGCATACATTGAAAAATAATCAGAACAATGTTCTGACTGTATCACATTATCACAAATACAGAGTCCATCTCATCTGGCATGTCATCAGAATTATTAATGTTTTTATCTGTGCGTTTACACAGAATTTGTCTCGCGGAGATCATAAACTCCACACAGCTGTAATAATTTAGATGTTTAATAGCGAAATAAAGGTTATATGTTAATATAATATAGGGAGTTTTAAACGAGAGGATCAGTCTAGACTTTCAGCTTGTGAAATCTCTACAGACACTGTTGTCATATGTCACACCCTGGTGTTTTTTGTTAAGATAAATTCAATGTATAACAAATAATAATAAATCCAAAATATAATAATATACAATCTGCTCCACTGGACTGCAAAAAGCTTCTGTTCTTGTAATTAAACTAAGAGGACACAGTGTGACGTTTCTGTGGCAAGCAGAGCGAGAATTGAGTTCGCCAAACTCGAACTGGAACACAGGGGAACTCGCTTTATTTAACTTTATTTAACTTTATTTAATTAATATTTTTAAAAAGAAAAAAAATGGTAATATTTTATAGCAGTTGTCTACTTTTATGTCCTTTCACTTCATTTTTTTTCTCTTTGTATTATTTTGATGATTTTTTTCTTTCACTTCAGATCTGATGGAAGAGAACGAGGAGAGTGAAGAACACTTGAGTCGCTCAAAGAATAAACAGACATTTTTAAAGAAAAGAAGAGCCAAGAAATTTACAACCTCCACTCAGTGTGGAAATAGTTACACACGCAAACAAAGTCTTGAGATTCACATGAGAGTTCACACTGGAGAAAAGCCAAATGCATGCGATCAGTGTGGGAAGAGTTTCACAGGATCAGCAAACCTTAAAAGACACATGAGGATCCACACTGGAGAGAAGCCGTTCACATGTGATCAGTGCGGAAAGAGCTTCACACAAAAACAACATCTTAATTTTCACATGAGCGCCCACACTGGAGAAAAGCCGAATGCATGTGATCAATGCGGGAAGAGTTTCACACAATCATCACACTTTAAAGAACACATGAGGATCCACACCGGAGAGAAGTCGTTCACATGTGATCAGTGTGGGAAGAGTTTCACAGGATCAGCAAACCTTAAAAGACACATGAGGATCCACACCGGAGAGAAGCCGTTCACATGTGATCAGTGTGGGAAGAGCTTCACACAAAAACAACATCTTAATTTTCACATGAGCGTCCACACTGGAGAAAAGCCGAATGCATGTGATCAGTGCGGGAAGAGTTTCACACAATCATCACACTTTAAAGAACACATGAAGATCCACACTGGTGAGAAGCCGTTCACATGTGATCAGTGCGGGAAAACATTTCTTAGGGCATCACACCTGAAGTCACACCTGACAGTTCATACGAAGGAGAAGCCGCATTCATGTTCTGTGTGTGGAAAGAGTTTTTCACGGCTGTATAGTTTACATAATCATCAGAAAATTCACACTGGTGTGAGAGAGTACGTGTGCTTTGAGTGTGAGAAGACTTTTATTACAGCAAACAGTTTAAAAGAGCACCAGAGAATTCACACTGGAGAAAAACCTTACAAGTGTTCACACTGTGACAAGAGATTCAGTCGATCATCACATCTGAAATCACATGAAAGGATCCACACTGGAGAAAAACCGTACAAGTGTTCACACTGTGACAAGAGATTCATTTGTTCAGCAGTTCATAAAACACACGAGAGAATCCACACTGGAGAGAAGCCGCACACGTGTGATCAGTGTGAAAAGAGCTTCTCTTTTAAAAGTCACCTGAAACTACACATGAAGATCCATGCTGTGGAGAAACCGGATCACCGCAGTCTGAGATCACAGTAAGTAGTTCATCTTTATGTGCTGCGCATTCATGTCGACGAACACCAAGGACCTGTGATAATATTAGTCCCGTGCGAATCGGCATCTCTGTGATTTGGTGGGGTCGTTTATAATTTTTTCAAGGTTTTTGTTTCCTGCGCTATTTTTTCCATCTTTCACGAAGAATGGAGTGTTTTGATAGTATTTTGGGTGCTGGGCCGCTATACACCATGATACAAGACAACTATACAATTTGCAGTAAGAGAAAGCTGAAAACCATCAGAAGAGCAAAAATAAAAATAATGATTAGCTGGAGGTGGATAGCAGCATGTGGTAAGGAACATTCTTCTGTTTATGATATATCATACAGCTAGACCTATAATAATGACAATACTATACCGCGTACCCACCAGATTTCGTCATTAGTAATTTTGTACCCACCACTTTTAACTTCCGTCCATATTAATTTGACTTTTGGTTCGATTTTTTTTTTACCGTTTTCAGTGGTTGTGAGGAGCAGTATGAGAGAGAAATTTGGTAATCATTGTATGACCCAACAAAAAAAACAAAAACATTATAATATTCATTTTATTTTATTTTCCGTGTTCGCATTTATGAGGGAAAAAACAACGTGTCAGTTCTAGGTTACGGACGAGAGCACTCTGAAAGCGGCACTAAAAGACCGCTTTACAACTTTCACAGAGACCTCAGACAGAATAGCTGCCTTTCTTTAAATTTAATTTCGTTTTGTATTAATTATATCTTAATTTTAATCAATGTTTCATGAACCAATTGCCTGGATTTAATAGCCTAAATAAGAAGTAAATATGGCAGATAATCACGACATTGGAGGCGCCGGCAAGTGAACTGGAGTTCGTCTCATAAATGAACCGAAACTCAGCGTATAATGCACATTCACATTCACAGCGTATTTAGACACATTTAGACGGAGTCATAATCATTACTTTTACCGGTTCTTTGTGGCAAGCTTTATGTGTGCGGTCGTGCGCTTGAATGCGCTCTCCACTCACGAGCTCTGATCGGAACAAACCCGAACCTCACTGTCTGCTGAACTTGCGCAGAAACATCAAAATATAACCAGCATTTTTAAAATGGTTTTTATAACTAAACACTATTTTAGCACAAATTATGAGCTTATTGGAGATTTTTTTTATATAATTATTAGGGGTGTAACGATACGCGTATTCGTATCGAACCGTTCGGTACGAGGCATTCGGTTCGGTTTTCGGTACGCATTACGTACCGAACGGTTCGTTGGACCATTTTTTCTGCCGACAAAAATTCCGTTATTTCAAATGAAAGCGCGTCGCGGGTGGAAAGCGCGGCGCGACCACAACATCAACTGGCAAATGCAATGTAAGGAACGACACTGAGCTACTCTTATTGTGTTTGTGTGGACCGTTTATCAGTTTTGACCTGTGAAGCGGGACTCGCGAGCCCCATGCGCGAGCCTGATCAAGCAACACTACCAAACAGCGCTAAGAGATCCAGACCAGTAAAGAAAGCATTTGAATTTCAAATGCTTTTTGAATTCGCCACAGAAGTAATAACATCGCTGCGAGATCTAGTGAGAAACATGCACATTTCTCTGTTATTAACGGATCAAACAGCGCTGACGTGGAAACCAGGAAGAAACATTGTGCCATGGTTTTATATGCTCATAAGAAGAGTCAAGTATAGCTCCATTTTTGTTCAGTAAAAAAAGCAACCAAAAAAATCAATAAAAAAAATCATACTTTATGATGTTAGTTTCATTAAATCAAATAATAATAATAATAAAAAAAATTCAAGGAAATTTCTCTGGCATTTATTTATTTTTGCTGTATGGAAAACGTACCGAACCGAACCGTACCGAACCGTGACACAAGTGTATCGTATCGAACCGAACCATGAATTTTGTGAACCGTTACACCCCTAATGATTATTGACAAAATTAGAATATAGTAGGCTAATTTTTTTTTTTTTTTTTTTTTTTTTTTTTTTGGGTGGGCCTGTTTAAAAGTGGGGCCGTGCCTGAGCTACAGGACATCGTCTTTCAAAACATAACCTGCGCGAAAGCGAGAAAAAAAAATGAATGCGTCACTGTACCCAGCACTTCTGAAAATGCACTTCCGAATGCGTCTCTGTCCCAGCACATTTCAAACCAAACTGGCGCCCATGGTGGGAACACATCCCACTAAGGACAAGATATCCCACCATATTTCACTCGAGCTTCAAGATAAGCAAGAATAAAGTTTCCATTACAAAAGCATAAGTAAGAATAAAATTTCCATTACACTGGACATCTTGGTGGTTGCTTGCATTCTGTTTCACATTTTTCACATTATTATGAGATATTGAGTTAAAATTATTATGAACATTTCTCATTATGAGATGTTAAGTTGTTATTATGAGAAAGGATCTCGTTATCATGCAATGTTAAGTTATTACGAGAAAGTTTCTAATTATTATAAGACACTAAGTCATAATTACTAAGACAACATTTCTCATTATTGTGACTTGGATGGGGGATGGGGGGGGGGGGACACCTACCGGCAGACCACAAACTCAGATTTTTTTATATGGGGTACCATATTTCATATATCATACCATCTACATTTAAAATACATTTACAATGAACAAGGACTGCTATACAAAGAATATCATAAAAACATATCTAACTAATGCAGAAGAAGCTGCCTCTTTTTCTGAGTTGCATAGATGTCCACTATCTTCTCTTCTGATAAATTTGCAGTCAAGTCGTTCTCTATATGCAGTAGGGAAAGATCCGAGAATCTGTCCTGAGCCATTGCAGATCGGAGCCAGTTTCTGATTCTTCTCATAACTGAGAAACTTCTTTCTGACGTAGCAGAGCCAACTGGCAGTGTGAGTGCAAGTTGCAGCAGTTTGGATATCTATCCTTCCGTAGTTTCCGAAGTTTTTTAAGGGTGATCGGCGATGCGATTGCACATTTCACAAGATCCATTTTAGCTGTCACAAGCTGAGGGTGAATCTTAAAGCTTGCATACATGCCTAGAAAAGGACTGATGCCGTTCTTGTCACAATTGAATACAGCATCACATGCCACACTCAGGGCCATGAACCCAAACAAACAGATGAACTAGAAGAACTAACTAGCACTATGAGCACCATTCTCTCTAGAACATTGGATATTGTTGCACCCATTAGAATAAAAAAGGTCAGAGAGAAAAGTAAAGCACCATGGTACAACAATACTACGCATGTTCTAAAGAGAGAAACCCGTAATTTAGAGCGTAAATGGAAACAAACTAATTTAGAGCTCTTTAGAAACACGTGGAAAGACAATATGTCACGTTATAAAAAGGCCCTAGGTGCTGAGCACCTCCGCAAACTAATAGAAAATAACCAAAATAATCCAAGGTTTTTATTTAACACCGTGGCTAGATTAACAATAAAACAGATGTCACCTGAACATAATATCCCGTTACAGTTTAGTAGTAATGATTTCATGAACTCTTCACTGAGAAAATAGAAACATCAGAAACAATTGTAAACGTTCGATCTTCAATCGCGCCTTATAATTCAGCTTCAATTATCAACCCGCAAGAACAATTACAGTGCTTTACAACTATAGAACAAAAAGAGTTAAATAAACGTATCACTTCATCTAAAACAACAACATGTTTATTAGATCCTATACCAACTACACTACTGAAAGAAGTGTTACCTATAGTGGAAGAGCCTCTCCTCAATATTATTAACTCATCTTTATCTTCAGGTCTTGTTCCAAGAACATTTAAACTGGCAGTTATAAAACCTCTCATTAAGAAACCACAATTAGATCATAATAACCTAGCAAATTATAGACCCATTTCAAATCTTCCATTTATGTCTAAAATATTAGAAAAAGTGGTGTCCGCTCAACTTGGCTCTTTCTTGCAAGAAAATGACATCTATGAAAAGTTTCAGTCTGGATTCAGGCCGCACCATAGCACTGAAACTGCGCTCGTTAAAATCACAAATGATTTACTTTTAGCTCCTGACCAATACTGTATCTCAATATTAGTTTTACTTGATCTTAGTGCTGCGTTCGATACTATAGATCACACAATACTCTTAGATCAACTACAAAATTATACTGGTGTTCAAGGACAAGCATTAAGCTGGTTCAGATCATACTTATCTGACCGCTACCATTTTGTCTATTTAAATGGAGAAAAATCGATCATAACATCAGTAAACTATGGAGTGCCGCAGGGATCTGTGTTAGGCCCTCTATTATTCTCAATATATATGCTGCCACTTGGAAATATTCTAAGAAAACATGGAATTAGTTTCCATTATTACGCTGATGACACTCAAATATATATTTCATCACGGCCGGATGAAAACGCTAAATTATCCAAATTGACAGAGTGTGTTAAAGATATAAAAGATTGGATGACGCGTAATTTTCTTTTATTAAATCCAGACAAGAGAGAGGTACTACTTATCGGTTCAAAAAAGCGCCCACAAAACCTCTCACAATACAACTTTAACATAGTAGGATGTCCTGTTACTTTATCCTCTACAGTAAAAGACCTGGGTGTTATACTGGATGGCAACCTGTCTTTTGAAAATCATATTTCATATGTTACAAAAACAGCCTTTTTCCACCTTAGAAACATTGCTAAGCTATGTAATATGCTATCAGTTTCTGATGCAGAAAAGTTAGTTCATGCATTCATGACCTCGAGACTAGATTACCGTAATGCTTTATTAGCCGGTTGTCCTGCATCCTCAATAAACAAGCTACAGTTGGTCCAAAATGCAGCCGCTAGAGTTCTTACTAGATCAAGAAAATGTGATCATATAACACCGATTTTATCATCACTACATTGGTTACCTATAAAGTTCTGTATTAATTACAAGGTATTGCTACTGACTAATAAAGCCCTATACGGCTTAGCTACAGTCTATTTAACTGATCTTCTATCGCCCTATAATCCATCGCGCTCTTTAAGATCACTAAATTCAAGGCTTTTGGTCATACCTAGGATATCCAGATCCACCAAAGGAGGGAGAGCATTTTCACATTTAGCTCCAAAACTCTGGAATAGTCTTCCGGATACTGTTAGTTGCTCAGACTCGCTCTCCCAGTTTAAAACTAGATTAAAGACGCATCTCTTCAGCCAGGCATTCATATAATATTTTTAATCTTACAGTTCAAACTACAATCCGGCCTCTAGTTCATAAACGCCAGAGGAAAACTGGCCCCCGACTGAGCCTGGGTTCTCCCAAGGTTTTTTTTTTTCTCCATTAGGTCACTTGATGGAGTTTTTCAGTTCCTTGCCACCGTTGCCTTTGGCTTGCTCAGTTGGGTATATTTTGGGGATATTTAATTTAATTTTATCAATCAATAAATTCCATTAGAAACAAACCTTGTTGTTTTATTTTAATTTAATACTGTGAAGCTGCTTTGATACAATCTGTATTGTGAAAAGCGCTATACAAATATACTTGACTTGACTTGACATTGGCTCCCTATTAAACATTGCATAAATTTTAAAATATTGCTGATCACTTACAAAGCACTAAATGGTTTAGCTCCGCAGTACTTGAGCGAGCTCTTAACACATTATAGTCAGTCACGTCTATTGCGATCTCAAAATTCCGGCCAGTTCCTAATACCTAGAATATCAAAATCGACTGCTGGCGGTAGATCCTTTTCCTATTTAGCACCAAAACTCTGGAACAGTCTTCCTACCATTGTCCGGGAAGCAGACACACTCTGTCAGTTCAAATCTAGACACATCTCTTTGACCTAGCATTCACATAATACATTATAGACTTCTATAATTTAATGTTAGGCTGCATATAGTAGGTCAGCCGGAACCGGGAACACTTCCCATAAATCCTGATGTACTCGTTACATCATGAGAAGAATGGCATCTACGCTAATTTTAGTATCTTTGTTTATCCCGAGGTTTTTCCTGCAGCCTACCGGATCCAGGCCATATCCAGATCTGACGAAGGACCTTCGCCTGGACCGATGACAACGCAGTGCTGAAGTGCCAACTAGTCTCTCCCTATGGAGGATCCCACTACCACTATACAGATAAGGCGTTGTCGGGGAAATTCGTTTCGCGTTCCTACCCCAAAGCAACAAAATAAAATAAAATTCTTTATCAAAATTTATAAGGAAAGACAAGTACTTTGTTTAGGCTTGGCTTGTAGGGAATTCCAAACCTGCGTATATTCAAACGCACATAATTATAGAACCCATTTTAAATGCGCATGTGACCGCCATCAGTGTTTCTCACAGGTTCGCGTTTAAAGTCTGTGTAGAGAGAATGGTGTCGTCTTAGCGGCCCCTAATTTAATAACAAATGATCGTTGCGACGTAACGAAATCAATCAAAACTAACTTTAGATGGAAATTGGAAAATAACTTAACTCTGCTATAAAGTGTCACGGGGTGAAGAATCACTCGACAAGGCAGGCTTAGTGAAAAGGCCCCGGAGGGTCGATTTTATTTACAATGACAAACTGAAAGGTGAAGAAAGTCGGTGAGCCGGTGTGTGATGGCTGGTGCTCCAAGTGCTCTACAGTGTTCAATCCAAACGAAAGTGGGTGTCCAAACGTGCTCCAAAGTGGTGGGCTGTCGGTCACTCGCTGCTTTCTGAGGGGAACAGAGAGAAAGGTTAGTCCAGCAATACATTCAGCTCGAGACCAGAGTCTATCTGTCTGCTCAGCGCGTGCTGCTTTTGTGGCTGTGGGCTGATGAGGTGCAGCTGTGACCGATCAGCCCGCTGTAAGGACGTGCAGGTGTTTTGTGTCTGTTGCCAGGGCGACGCTGATTCCTCCGAGGACGCTCGTCACAAAAGCCAAAACAATCTCTGTTACCTTAAATTATATGATTATCTCTGTAAAGCTGCTTTTAAACAATCTACATTGTTAAAAGCGCTATATAAATGAAGATGACTTGACTTGACTTGACAGCAGAAACACACCTATATTTGCAAGCCCATCGTGTTTCACTTTGCCGAACTAGCTCTTTTGTTTAAGAGCTAGTGTTTTCTGCATCATGAGAAATCTGCAACGGTAAAATATAATTTGTCAATGACATTTAGACAGGTTTTAATGTCTCTATTCACTGTACACGATTAAACGAATACAAGATTTAGTTTATGTGCCATGCAATGCACATACACAGCAAAGGGGAATTCCTCTCTGA
Source organism: Scardinius erythrophthalmus (assembly GCF_964197995.2). Classification (NCBI taxonomy): domain Eukaryota; kingdom Metazoa; phylum Chordata; class Actinopteri; order Cypriniformes; family Leuciscidae; genus Scardinius; species Scardinius erythrophthalmus. The sequence continues at coordinate 16,767,773 of NC_138221.1, forward strand.
TCCGTTGCTGAACTCCACTCAAATGTGGGGGACATTACAGAGGCTCCATCATATGCCTGTGCAATTACAGGAATGTCCTTCAGCCCACACGACTGCAATCCTTCTTTAATGCCAGAAACAATCCCTGCAGCTTCGCGAGAATTGGAACAGTCAACAAAGCAAATAAATCGCTCCTTGATCTGAAGTCCCACCGTGTATCTAATGCAAACAGAAAGTTGCTGGTCTTTGAGGACTTTGCTTCATCAGCAATAACAGCAAGAAAACCAGTCTTGTGTACTCGTTCTCGTGTACGAGCTCTGCACACAATGCAATTATTTCATTCTGAAAGTCTCGGCTTGTGCAGTTAAAGGGTAACTAAACCCCTGGTCAGAGCCTGACTCCACCCACTGTCAATATTTGAAAAATGCTAGAAAAGTGGGCAGACCCCAGCGGAGAGAGAGGGGACGAACCGTGAGCGGGGTGGGCGTGCACCTGAGACCTGCTGTCAGACTCTAAAATGGAGTTTGCTCACAGGTTCGCAAGACGACGTAAAGTACATGCATCTGATGAGTTTTATCATAGCCCGTCATTCTCTAGTTTTATCAAGTTGATGTCAATAGCGCGCGCTCTCTATATAGGCATATTCATATTTTGCCGCTATGTGAAAAAATCCAGCAAAATGCGCCGACGCGTTTGTCGACCCCAGAGGAATAACTTTAGCCTAACCATAAATTGTGATTAAATATGATCACTCACATCAAGACGCCGCTGCTGTGGTGGAGTCCATGCAGGAAGAGCAGCGTTTGGCACTGCGTCGCTGTTCAGCGCGAGCTGTGTGGAGAAGCCCATTTCCACCTCTATTGCGTTGGAGAAGCAATCCCGCGAAAATGCATGTTTCACACTCACGGTCTTCCAAGCCAAGTGCATGCAAACACTGGCGCCTATTTTCCAAGTCTGCTGTAAAGTTATGCAGTCCAGCAGTGCTGTTGCAACCAGCAACACTACACCAACGTACCCTCCTGACCACTGTACACAGATAAATCTACGCTAGCTCGTACCAGGGGCGTGGTAGAGCTGGAACCTGCTTACGTCACCTGCCACCTTTTACGCCACTTGCCACCGCAACATCCAATAGGAAAATTCAACTGCAGTAGCCACCGTTCAACCTTAAGAGGGCAGCACTCAGACGTTTTTACACCATATATTGTAAAATTAAAACACTTTATACCCAAATGTCAAAAAAGTTACTTGAATCAATGAACAGCACTAATAAAGCCCCATTCTTACAGATCATTAACTAAAAAAAGTTGGTTTAGGGTTTACTTACCCTTTAAAGGAACACTTCAACTTTTTGGAACTTTAGCTTATTCACCATATCCCCCAGAGTTAGATAAGTCCATACATACCTTTTTCATCTCCGTGCGTGCTTTAAGTCTGTTTGACGCACTAGCTTGTTTGTTTGAGCCACTGTTTGGCTAGCTTAGCACAAAGACTTGATGTAAATGGCTACAGCTAGCATACTAATCCCAATAAGTGACAAAATAATGCCAACATTTTCCTATTTACATGTTGTGATTTGTATAGTCACAGTGTGTACAAATAACAAGGTCATATGAGACACAGACATTTTTTAAATGTTTAAATACTGGGAACTATATTCTCAGAAGGCGAAGCACTGCTACTTGGGCGGAGTGATGAGCCCAGCACCCGGGAAGCGCCGTTCTGTCAACAAAACCAACGTGACTATAGCTAGTAGCAAACATGATTCATGATCATGGCTGACTTTGAGGAATTGTCAGAGGATTTTTATTTGGTATCAAACCAAGATCCAGAACCATATCGTTTTGAGCCAGAATACACAGACGAGGAGTTACAAACTTTGGAAGCAGATAGACAATGCCAAACAGACTGGGGTCGAGGGGAGAATCAGAACGGGAGTAGCCTACTATTTCACAAACAAGGTCACTGTTTCTCAAAAATGAAAACTGCCCATCCCCCCTCCATTTCATTAGCAAGTTGAAGGCTTCAGTCCTGAAAGTTACCTTTAGCGCCGCTTATTTGTTACTGGGGTGATAGAGCGCGTTTGTGACAACACAATAATAACATCACAGGGCATACATGGAGCCCGGGAAAAACTGTAATAGTAGTGAGCACTCTATTCATGTAATAGTGTCACTTACATTACATCTACAGTAGCTAATGGCACTGTAACAGTAGGCTAGTCATCTAAAAACATAACGGAACACTTACCACAGCCGCAGGTGATCCACTTTGTCCTGTCTTTACTATCGATAGGATGGCCGTAACGTTATCCTTCAGCACACGTTCAAAATAGTCATCCTCAGTGAATTGTTCTGAGCAAACGCGATAGTCCTTGATAATGTCTACAGTAGAGATGCTCGGATGGGCTATTATTTCATCCGCAACCGCATCACAAAACCCATCATCCATCCGCACCAACGTTTTTGACCAATTTTCAAAACCGCTCCCGCCCTTCATCCGCTGATTGGCAAGGCACTGCTGATGACTTGGTTCCACCGCCCGCCACCCACCCGAATTTAATTAAAATATAATTTTTCATCACGTCATCCGCCCGATCCACGGAGTCCGCGGCTGTAACCGCCAAAAGCGCATCTCTAGTCTACAGGTGTGTTTAGATCTATATCCAGAGCAAGTAGCCATTGATTCATCAGGTCAGCGTTTTTGGTTGGAATTCCCCTGTTTATTGTCGCAGCTCTTTACAATACAGCAAACACACATGATTTTAAACTTTGCATTTACTATTTAGTAATTGCTGACTATTAGTCCAACTTTGAGCGAACTCTCTGCTCCTAACACGGCACTTCTCGGGTGCTGGGCTCATCACTCCGCACAAGTAGCAGTGCTTCTTACTAGGAAATAGTTCCCAGTATTTAAACGTTTAAAAAATGGCTGTCTCATATGACCTTGTTATTTGTACACACTGTGACTACAAATCACAACATGTAAATAGGAAAATGTTGGCGTTATTTTGTCACTTATTGGGATTAGTATGCTAGCTGTAGCCATTTACATCCAGTCTTTGTGCTAAGCTAGGCTAGCAGTGGGTGCGTCAAACAGACTTAAAGCACGCACGGAGATGAAAAAGGTATGTATGGACTAATCTAACTCTGAGGGATACGGTGAATAAGCTAAAGTCCCAAAAGGTCGAAGTGTTCCTTTAAAATATTTGGACTGCATGGATTCAAAATCAGGGTCGTATTTTGAAAACAAATTACATATGCTTAAATAATTCCCCCTTGCTTCTGCATCAGTATCTTCACGATGTCTGTGGAAAGGGAGGCCTAATTTAGCAAGCAATTTTATAATATTAACGGATTTGTACAGGTACTGTCTGTTTTTACCATGCTTTGATAGCTGTGTGACAGCTGTGCTGCCACAGATCCCGATGCACCAGCCTGTTTGTAGCTCTCCCACATCTTCATGCTATTTAAATGTATCCGCCAGTCACGAGAATATGAGCTTCTTTTTAAATACAGTAATTAAAAATAATTTATTCTTAACTTACTCATTATACCCACAAAAATTATAAGATAAGACAAATAAAAAGAGAAAATATGAATTCTGTAAAAAAAAAATATTTTTCAAAGCACAAGACAGGCATTAATTGGCTCTGGGGGGGGGGGGGGGGGGGTCATTCATTTGTTCTGCACAGGTGTTTGTCATTTTACCCTCATTTGCCTTGTATTTAAGTGGCAGTGTTTTCAGTTCTCATTTGTCTGGTTTCATTTGCCTATCTTGTTTGTATTATCTTCTGAGTGGATTATTAAAGACGTTATACCTGATCTTAATCTTCATCGTGTGTTCCTTGCAACCGTTGGTGCTTAATGTAACAATATATAGTGTAAAAAATCACATTTGAGATTTGCGCTGGCTACTGTATACAGGCCACCAGGGCACCATACAGACTTTAACAAGGGATTTGCTGACTTTATACCTGATCTTCATCTTCATCGTGTATTCCTTGCAACCATTGGTGACACGGGATCAATGTCACTATTATTTTTGTTATTTATTAGTACTTATTGTAGAATCTGAAATATTCATTGATCATCTCTCATCACATATATTATCATTTTTAGCAGAACTGCCAGAAAGCATCTGGAAGGAGAGGACGGAGAGAACGCCAGTGATCCAGAACCTGCAGAATGAAACATCAAGATACTGAAGAACAAAGAGGTTGGTGTTTATTCTTGATTCCTCATTCATTCTTCATGATGAAGAACATGCTGATGCTCACCAGATTTACATTGTTTCATGACCAAACTAGTGATTTATAACACAAATCATCTTCATGACATTATAATAGATCATAATCGTGACAGCAGTTGTTGACCAGATTTGATGAGATTAAAATGACTGTTGAACTCATCAGTGATCTTGACTTTGAGCTTCACTTTTCATTTCACATTTCAATTTGTCTCTCATTTGAAATCTCACTTGATTTAATGTTTCTTCTAGACCTGATGGATGCAAACGAGAAAGGAAAAACAGAAGCCAAAAAATCTGTCACCTGTAAATCTGTCACCATTTCACATGTAAATCTAGTCTGAAGATTCACATGAGAGTTCACATTGGAAAGAAGCGGATCAGGCTTTCGCTCTGAAATCACTTCTTCTCATTCTGAAGAAAGACCATTTAACTGTGATCTGTGCTGTAAACAGTTTCATTGGGCGTCAGTCCTGAAGATTCACACAGAAAAGACACGGCAGTGTGTGTTTCAGTGCTTCACTACAGTAGATGAACTGAAAGACTGGCAGAAAATTCACACTGAAAAAAAAAATTTTTTGAAGGCAAAGTTCAGGAGCTGAAGAAAAGGCCATAACACTTTTAAGAGAGACATGAATCTGATATTAAGTTTTAACTCGTTCTTCGTTGTTTTTCATCAGAACATCTAGTTTCTCTTCCACTTCTACTCTTGGAAATGCAATATATACTTTCATGTATCTTTGAAACTGGACTCTTTTCTTCTCTTCTTCTCTTGAGATGCTTTGGCTCTTATAAGTCAGTAAAGAAACAGATCTGTCTCATTCTCCTTCACTTCTACTTAATGTTTGTATTTGCTTCATGTATTGATTGATTAAACTCATTTTATCAACATCTCATTGTTATTGCCCATTTTTTTATTTTCTGCTGATTCTGCTTGAATCAGGAATAATTTTAGTTCTAATAGTCATGAATTATCCTGATATGATTGCTTTTTGAGCTTTCCATGTTTCATTTTTCTCAATAGAGATTTTAAATGCCTAACTAAATTATACATTTCTAGTCAGTTTGATGTTTCATTCACACCATGAGGCTTCATGAAGTCAGAACAATTACTAGTATGAACTTTAAACAACACACGGTTTTCAATCACTACGGGGCCATGAGATAACTTGAAATTAATGTAAATATATTAATATAGCTTAATTCATTGATTTTTATTATTAATACATTGATTATTTAAAAAGATAAATGAAATTAATAAAAAAAATTAAAACAAAGCACCTTCTGTCTCGTAAGTATTCTGTAATACAGACCGAACGGCGGCTCAAATCACCCAACCGCTTCATGAACATAGGATACTTAAACTACATCTCTCAGTTGGATAAAGACAACAAGTGTCCCAAATAAAGCTTTGATGGATGATGATTGTAATGAAGGTAAAGCCGAATACAGTGATAAAGGAGTTATAGTCCACTATTACTGATGCACAAACAAACCGTCTCGGCTCACTGATCGCTTAAACATCATATTTTTGCATAAACACAGTTCAGTATATTCATCCTACAAAGTGAAGCATCAGAGCATAAGGAAGAGCTGAAATCTGCAAAGACTGAGTTTATTAAAGAGGACAGTGAGAACATGAGTGACCCAGAACCCTGCAGAATGAAACACACTGAAGATCCTGAAGAACAAAGAGGTTGGTGTTTATTCTTCATTCATTCATGATGCTGAAGAACATTCATGTTAGAAACATTCAAGCACTTCTACACATTTAGATAAACAGTTAAACTATGAAATGGCTGCAAAAGTTTCATTTTTGGTTTTCAAAAAATGGTCAGTAAAGTGAGGTTTGAGAAATATTCATATTTATTGTCAACATCAGATCAAAGTAATTATAATTTTAGCTCTTTTATTTTAAATTTATATCTGGTTCACATTTTTTGTTAAAATGTTTTTTTTTTAAATAAACATACTGTATCAAGTAAATGAATGGCAGACAGAGTTATAAGTGTAACCGTTTTAATAAAGTATTGATTTGGCACCGGTAGCGTAAAAAACCCAAACAATACCCAACGCTAATTATTCATAGTTATAGAGATTAGTCTTCTTATAATATCTTTGGTAACAGGGTAGATGAATGTGGTCAACACTGTGCCATTTGTGTAAAAAAGGCTCAATAATTGAGATTATTTTCTTGTCCTCTAATCATGTTGTAAAACGAGCCCAGATAATTAGTGATCAACAATACTGTTTTTTATGATCAATACCTAGGGATGCACCGATATGAACATTGTTCGATAACTGATAATTCTTTATATTTGTAAGCCGATAACCGATATATTATCTGATAAATCTAAATCCAAATGTGTTCATAATTTTTGATAGCCTGATTACAAAGGTCTCACCGTTAAAAGCCATGACCCAAACACACAATTATAATGTTCTCATCATAATATAATGTAGCCTATATGATAGAGTTGCACTGCAGATGTTGCACTGAACTGTATTTTCCTTTTGGAAGAGATCCAATCATATTTTAAGCAATTTAAAACTCTCATCACTCATCTGAAGGAAATAATCCTTTATTTATCGGCTTTATTTATTGGCCAATTTTTCTTATTGGGCCGATAACGATAACATTAAAAATGAACATATATCAGTCGATACGATATGGTGGCCGATATATCTTGCATCCCTACCAATGCCGATTATTTGCCTATTTATGTCCCTGATACAAAACTTGTAAACTTAACAAATAAACTTATTTATTGTTTTATTTCTGTTTTTGACAATTACAATTCTGTTTAGAAATAAAGCAATAGCATTGAACTATAAATCTGGTTAACACTTGTTTTCAATGCTGTAATTTCAGTAATTTCACTTGCATACAAAACCAAATAATAAATAGACTAAATCCTATAGGAGTAAAAAAGAGTGCAAAAATAAATAAGTGCACGGTCACTAAAGCGTCTTTTTTAAATAACACGTAACAAATAAAGCATTTAAAAATCATTCAAACACATTAAAAAACATTCTAAACCACCTGAATAAAAAACATTGGTACGTCAATGTACCTTAGTGCTCTCAGTTGCATATTTGATTATAACAACAGCATTTATATGAACTATAGGCAAAATATGAACTATATTTCAACATAAATAAATGACGGGGAAGTCTATCAACTTTGCATAAATATAAGCATTCACTTTCAACAACAGTTTTAAAAGGTTTATGTGAAGAATGGAATATGAACTGCAATATGCATACATTGAAAAATAAACAGAACAATGTTCTGTATCACATTATCACAAATACCGATTCCACCCCATCTGGCATGTCATCAGAATTATTAATGTTTTTATCTGTGCGTTTACACAGAATTTGTCTCGCGGAGATCATAAACTCCACACAGCTGTTATAATTTAGATGTTTAATAGCGAAATAAAGGTTATATGTTAATATAATATAGGGAGTTTTAAACGAGAGGATCAGTCTAGACTTTCAGCATGTGAAATTTCTACAGACACTGACACTGTTGTGATAGATAAATTCAATATATAACAAATAATAATAAATCCAAAATATTATAATATACAATCTGATCCACTGGACTGCAAAAAGCTTGTGTTCTTGTAATTAAACTAAGAGGACACAGTGTGACGTTTCTGTGGCAAGCAGAGCGAGAATTGAGTTCGCCAAACTCGAACTGGAACACAGGGGACTCGCTTTATTTAATTAATATATATTAAAAAAAAAACAGCAAAATGGTCATATTTTATAGCAGTTTTCTACTTTTATGTCCTTTCACTTCATTTTTTTTTTCTCTTTGTATTATTTTGATGATTTTTTTCTTTCACTTCAGATCTGATGGAAGAGAACGAGGAAAGTGAAGAACACTTGAGTCGCTCAAAGACTAAAAAGACAATTTTAAAGAAAAGTAGAGCCAAGAAATCTTTCACCTGCACTCAGTGTGGAAAGATTGTCACACAAAAACAACATCTTAAGCTTCACATGCAAGTTCACACTGGAGAAAAGCCATATGCATGCAATCAGTGTGTGAAGAGTTTCACACAATCAGCACACCTTGAAAGACACATGAGAATCCACACTGGAGAAAAGCCGTTCAAATGTGATCAATGTGAAAAGAGATACTCGCACAAACAAGATCTTAAGCTTCACATGAGAGTTCACACTGGAGAGAAGCCATTCTCATGTGATCAGTGTGGGAATAGTTTCAGTCAATTAGCACACCTTAATGTTCACATGAGAGTTCACACCGGAGAAAAGCCGTATGCATGTGATCAGTGCGGGAAGAGTTTCACACAATCATCACACTTTAAAGAACACATGAGGATCCACACCGGAGAGAAGCCGTTTACATGTGATCAATGTGGGAAAACATTTCTTAGGGCATCAGAGCTGAAGACACACCTGGCAGTTCATACGAAGGAGAAGCCGCATTCATGTTCTGTGTGTGGAAAGAGTTTTTCACTGCTGGATAGTTTACATAAACATCAGAAAATTCACACTGGTGTGAGAGAGTACATGTGCTTTGAGTGTGAGAAGACTTTTACTACAGCTCAATCTTTAAAACTGCACCAGAGAATTCACACTGGAGAAAAACCTTACAGGTGTTCACACTGTGACAAGACATTCATTCGTTCAGCAGATCTAAAATCACATGAGAGGATCCACACTGGAGAGAAGCCGCACACGTGTGATCAGTGTGGAAAGAGTTTCTCTTTTAAAACTCACCTGAAGCGACACATGAAGATCCATGCAGAGGAGAAACCACATCAACACAGTCTGAGATCACAGTAAGTAGTTCATCTTTATGTGCTGAGCATTAAAGTCTCTCCTGTGTAAGTTAGTTTCCTAACAGCCATGATGAGCAACAGGACATCTTAGTGGTTGCTTGCTATCTGCTTCACATTTTTCACATTATTATGAGATATTGAGTTAGAATTATAAGAAAGCATCTCATTATTATGACAACATTTATCATTATGAGATGTTAAGTCGTTATTATGAGAAAGCATCTCGTTATAATGCAATGTTAAGTTATTACGAGATACTAAGTTATAATTATGACAACATTTCTCATTATTGTGACTTCCATATTTACATTATTTGCGCAACTGTGATGGAAACAGGCTTCCATACTTTGTCCCACGGACATCATGTGACTAAACAGATGGATGTAAATCAGCTTTCTGTTTCTAACATCTGCTTGTTATTAGTAATTTCATGAATTAGTTGCAGCCCTAGTTCATTTAAGTTGGTTTTGATCAATAAAAACAATTGAAGAAAAATAGTTTGTTGCTATGGCTTCGACAAAACCTGATTATCCATGTTATACTGCGCGATTTGAAGATCTTGAGTTACAGATGTCACAGTTCTGTTCACTTAGTTTCATGTTTCTCTCTCATTTGAAATCTCACTTGATTTAATGTTTCTTTTAGATCTGATGGAGGTGAACATTCTTCATTCTGAAGAAAGACCATTTAACTGTGATCAGTGCGGTAAACAGTTTCACTCGGCGTCAGTCCTGAAGAAACACCTGAAGATTCACACAAAGGAGAAGATTCATTAGTAATATTACAGCAGAAAAGACACGGCGGTGTGAGTTTCAGTGCTGAAGTCCTTTACTACAGAACATGAACTGAAAGAGTTTCAGAAAATTCACACTGGAGAAGAAAGCCATAACACCTTTAAGAGAGACATGAATCTGATATTAATTTTTAACTCGTTCTTCATTGTTTTTCATCAGAACATCTAGTTTCTCTTCCACTTCTACTCTTCCATGCAAATGCAAGATATGCTTTCATGTATCTTTGAAACTGGACACTTTTCTGATGCTTTGGCTCTTATAAGTCATTAAAGAGAGAGATCGGTTTCATTCGCTTTCACTTTTACTTAGTTTGTATTTGCTTCATGTAATGATTGATTAAACTCATTTGATCAACATCTCATTGTTATTGTCCTTTTTTATTTTCTGCTGATTCTGCTTGAATCAGGAATAATTCTAGTTCTGAAAGTCATGAAGTATCCTGATATGTTTTTTTTTTCTCAATAGAGCTTTTAAATGCCTAATTAAATTATACATTTCTAGTCAATTTAATGTTTCATTCACACCATGAGTCTTCATGAAGTCAGAACAATTACTATGAACTTTAAACAACACAGTTTTTAATAAATAAACTGAAATGATCATCTAAACACAGCTTCAACACATGAATGTACTGTGTGTGTTTTATAACAGATACTCGTCTAAAGAGAAGTTTGTGAGGATCAGTGGTGTTTATACATACACATAAACATCAGACGCTCCAAACATAGACCTCATTTTTACGGACCTCTTTACTGAAGGTAAACGTCGCTGTAATCTTTACTGACATTGTCCGTAATGATTACTTAATGATTACTTAGATGGCACATTTGGACAGGACTAAAATCACAGAGAAGCTCTGGTAACTATTACTTTTCCTCACCTCTCCATGTACAGTGGGTACGTAAAGTATTCATACCCCCATTAAATATGATCAAAAATGGCTGTAAAAAATAAATCTTTCATTCAAATTTTTTGATCTTTCATTCAAAAAATTGGCAACAATCTAACCTTGCACACAGGGATAAAAAGTACCGCATGTGTACAATTTAATATACCACTGGATCTTTAATGTTGTGGGCATATTTTTCTGCTCGAGGTCTTGGACTTCTTGTTCAGATACATGGCATCGTGGATTCTATCAAATATCAACGGATAAAAAAATCCAAACCGGGCGGCTTCTGCTAGAAATCTTATAGTGGGCCGTGGTTGGATCTTCCTTCAGGACAACGATCCAAAACAAACATCAAAATCAACACAAAAATGTGTAACTGAGCACAAAATGAAGCTTCTGCCATGATCCGTGTTCCCAGACCTGATGAGTGGAGTGAACTGAAGAGAAAAAGCACCAACATGGATCTGGGAATCTGAAGGATCTGGAGAGATTCTGTATGGAGGAATGGTCTCTGATCTCTTGTCAGGTGTTCTCCAAACTCATCAGGCATTATAGGAGAAGACTCAGAGCTGTTATCTTGGCAAAAGGAGATTGCATAAAGGTAATTGAATTTTCTTCTTTTAAATGAAGTAATTTATATAAAAAACAAATATTCTCATCTTGTGAAATCTGTATTAAAAGAGAGAGATTCCAGTCGACCTAATTACAGCTCATTTAGTCTAGATGTAATGTGACTCTTCCCACGGGGAGCGCGCGCTATTCAAACGCAAATGTCTGAGGCAATCCACGCAATCCTGTGAACGCCCCCATATCAGCTCGAGAAAACACAAGTTTATTCAGATCATTACTTGTTTACACCGTCTCGCAGCGCTGTGAGGAATAATAATAATGGAAAATGTACCTCAGAAGTGCGGGTATATCGAGGAGCGAGCTGAGGAATACTAGTAAGTTTTTTTTTCCTTCTCACGTGAATCGGGTTTCTGTTTATGAATGAATGAACGGCAGAGATGCCGATTTCAATAATTGAAAATGTAATTATTGTTGTAATTGTAACCTTTTTAATAAAATAGCAAAACATATTTACAAGATAGATTTTTTTTTCTCATCAAATCCGAATATGTTCACCATATGTTCATGTTACAGTATATATCAAGCGTGTCGTTTGTGTGCATTTTGTTTTGTGATTATTTCACTTGAACAAATAGAGTCTCTGCAACGGCGTTAAGTGACAGATTGAAGCGCGGGTCCGTGTGAAGACTGTGTGCGAGCCACAAGAAAACACTGTATCCTAACAGAAAAAAACCCAACATATTTTAGTGCTAGATCGTCTCTTATTTAAAGGCAAAAACACACATACATTATTTTTTTATATACAGCTATATAAATTCAGGCGTTAATATAACATCATTTTTATACATATCTTTCACATCTACTGCAGTCAGATTCACTCGTGTTGACTCTGAAGGAATTACTCACATGGCTGGGCACTTGTAATGACACATCAAGGATGTTAAGAGGCTAAAAGCAGGTTTAGTACTTGCCCCATTGAAGTCAACAGAGTGCAAATTTTAAAAATAGAATAACTCGGTGTAGGCAACACCGATTTTTGTCGTTGTTCTCTGTATTGACAGCACTCCAAATGTACAAAAGAAAATGAGCTCAATGTTAAAATTGACCGGAGTTCTCCTTTAAGTAAAAGTGAAAGAGAATGAAACAGATCTCTTTTTACCGATTTATAAGAGTTGTTTTATGGTGTGTATTCCCAAACACCTTCTACCTTATTTTATTTATTCTCAGGTTAGGTAAAGTAAGTCAAATTCGGTCTAAATAATAAGTATATAAATCTCCATACTTACAATTCAGTCGAAAGACTGCTCCGTGGTTTAGTTCAGCTCTATTCTTTCTACAGCAGAGACTCAAGGCAGACTGGTTCTTTTATACTGATTATAAGTATTTTTATTATTTCAAAATCAACTGGTTTACATACTGAATAACAAAAGAAATAAAACAAAAACCAAAGCGTAAAATAAGCAGTTCACAAGCTTCGGCTCCAGGTGGCAGGCTTGGACAATTGAACTGAGGAGAGGCCATCAGGGTCTTTACAGCGTCTGACGGTGACATATTACACTGTACTTTTAATCTTTTATACTTCGTATCACACCCCCTTATCACATATTCAATCGTCCATAGACAATCTATCCAATCCAAAATATTGATCTATTGTTAACCCTTTCAGTTCTTTCAAGAACTGCTTACAAAAAGCCTTCCTTTCCTTTGTTCTTCTTTTCCTCGCACGGATTCTTTGTCGTCTTCTACGCTTATTCTGAAAAGAAAACAGGTAATTCTTCCCATTTCTACTTATGCTTTTTACTACTTAATGTTATTTCTATCTATTGATTAAATGCTTAAACTTGATTACATTGTTATTATTTATTGCATGCATTAATACAATAAAAAATTGTACAAAACAAGTTGTTGTGTTTTCCTTATATAAAACAGTTTCACAATAAAAACTTTTACAAAACAAGTTGTTGTGTTTTTCTTATATAACACTCTTTCTTACTAAGTTACAATTGCCAATACCATATATAAGGTTATAAATAAGAAGCATTGCTTTATACAGAATAAATTGCATATATATTCCACTTACAAGGTTATAGTTGTGGCTAATAACATACATAATCATATATATATATATATATATATATATATATATATATATATATATATATATATATATATATATATATATATATATATATATATATATATATATATCAGGCAGTATTAACAGTTATTAACAGAATAAACACTATTAACAGAATAAATTGCATATTCACTTGACAGAGTCAAAGCATCTCAAGAGAAGAAAAGTGTCCAGTTTCAAAGATACATGAAAGTATATATTGCATTTCCAAGAGTAGAAGTGGAAGAGAGACTACATGTTCTGATGAAAAACAAAGAACGAGTTTATATCAGAATTTTTATCAGATTCACGTCTCTCTTAAAAGTGTTATGGCTTCTTTTTCAGCTCCTGAACTTTGCCTTCAAAATGTTTTTTTTTTCCCAGTGTGAATTTTCTGGCACTCTTTCAATTCATCTTCTGTAGTAGGGGGAGAGTGGGGTAAGATGAGCCAGTTTTTACTTATGTGGATCTCAAGGCAAGGAAAATTGAGACAGAAGTACAATGAAGACATCCACTGGTAATTTGGGATGTTGCCTATAAACTGAAAATTAAAAAATGCACCTATGACAAAGAGCCTTGAAAATATGACCTCAGAAAAAAAAGTGTTCATGTGACTCAACTTACCCCAGGCTAGGGGTAAGTTGATCCCAGTCAGTGGGTAAATTGAGCCATCTGGGGGTAAACTGACCATCCTATCTTTCACTTTTTTATGCAAGCATAATAATAAAAAAACTTGCCTCTTTAAAAAAATAATTTAATAACACACTTACCTTTCTAAACAATGTTAACCCTCTGGGGTCTGAGGTGTTTTTGGGGCCCTTGGGATGTTTTGAAATGCCCTGATGTTTGTGCTTTTTTCAGTTGCTTATACACATATTGATGGCAAAGGTGTAAATGCACTATTTAGCACAAAACAGGGCTACTATAATATGAGAGCAACATGTATGTACTAGGGCTGTCAAAAGATTAATCGGGATTAATCGCATCCAAAATAAAAGTTTGTGTTTACATAATATATGTGTGTGTACTGTGTATAATTATTTTGTATATATAAATACACACACATGCATGTATATATTTAAGAAATATTTGCATACATATACTGTATATATATTTATATAGTTTATATTATATATAAATATATATTTTTTTATATATAAATAACACATTTTTCTTAAATATATACATGCATGTGTGTGTATTTATATATACAAATTTAATTATACACAGTACACACACATATATTATTAAAAATAAACTTTTATTTTGGATGCGATTAATCGCGATTAATCTTTTGACAGCCCTAGTACATACATGTTTTTATTTTTGAGAGTATAATGTTTATGCGTGGTTATTAAAAAAAACTAAATCTTCTCCCCAAATGTGTCACTAATATAAAGTATAATACAAATAATTTAAAGAGAAGGCTTATATTGACCTTTTAAGATTTAGCTTATATCTACCTTGTAAATATATGTTTTGCTATTTTTTAAAAAGATTACAATTACAACAACAATTACAATTTCAACAATATTTCAAGTGTACTCTTTCTTTGTAAAAAATAAATTATAGGCCTACATTTTACTATATGTATTCATTTATTTGAATATAGCCTACATTGGAACAAATACTATAGTAACATCTTAGTTGATGACAACAACATATTAGCAGAAATTGCTAAACAAAAGCTTATTTGATGTGGCAGTAGTCTATTTTTAAAAACTTTATAATTTATCCAAAACTAGTCAACAAAATATTGTCTTTCATATTTCGGCCGAATGTATCGGTTTTATGAAATATTAGGGCATATAAATGTTAATTGCAGTTTAATATGTTGCTTATACAAAGACATTTTATTTTAACACAATTTAGTCGATTTTCTCCATTTCAAAAAGGTTGAACCACTGGTTCAATTTACCCCACATCATCTGGCTCACTTTGCCCCATAGCCACCATTTAGGTAAAAACGGCCTAGCTTAGCAATTCAGGATAACCTTTAGCTTAATGATTCACATGGTTTTAAATGTTGACAAATCACCAACATGTACCATACACAACTTTAGACCTAGATCAATTTGCTTTGACAAAACGACTAATATACCTGAAATGCAGAAAATTTACTTTAACAAGCAAAAAAGGTGTTTTTGTGGAAAAGACAACTTCCCTCTTGTCCCATGTGCTTCTCCTCTTCACAGCAATATATAAATGATGGAGTCCTTCAAAATGTATGGTCCCATGACACCAAATGTGCATAGTTGCCTAGAAACAGGGGGTGGGTCAACTTACCCACTGGCTCATTTTACCCCACTCTCCCCAAAGACTTCAGCACTGAAACACACACCGCTGTGTCTTTTCTGCTGTAATATTACTAATGAATCTTCTCCTTTGTGTGAATCTTCAGGTGTTTCTTCAGGACTGACGCCCAATGAAACTGTTTACCGCACTGATCACAGTTAAATGGTCTTTCTTCAGAGTGAGAAGCTGATGTGATTTCAGAGCGAAAGCCTGAGCTGCTTCTTCCCAGTGTGAACTCTCATGTGAATCTTCAGACTTGATTTTCATGTGAAGCGTTTTTTTACACTGAGGGCAGGAGACAGATTTATTGCCTTCTGCTTTTCCTTTCTTCATGTCCATCAGGTCTAAAAGAAACATTAAATCAAGTGAGTTTCAATGGACTATTTTATGCAATCAACTTGCTAATCATGTCTTACTCATGTAGCTAAAGTAGTGATGGGAGATCTCGAAACACTGCTTCACGAACCTCAGACACTTTTATGAATCTTTGTTTCAAATCATGTTCAGATTTGTGGTGGTTCAGAGCGTGTATCAAACTGCGAAAGTCCCGTGATTTCAGTAAAAGAGGCTTTGTTGCCTCATAACCGTTTCGAAATGTCAATGATCTCTGTGAACCCATCATGCAGTTAACCATTGAACAAGTGTCTATGGGTTTTGCCTGATCTCTGATCAGTTTTAAATATTTGTAGACGTTTTAATGAGACTTTTGTATAATAATAACAAAATATTAGTAGTTGATAGTCTCTTATTCGCCTGTTTAGCTGAGCAATCCATGCAAAAAAACAAAAAGAGCCCTGAAAATGTATTAAACCCCACATTATACAGATACTTAATAATTATGATATTAAATGATTTGTTGATTGCATTTGATTGATTACCTTCAATAACACATTTGCAATAGTTTGTAAAAGGTGTTTTTAAGCATGTTTGGCTGAGTTGTTGTTGCATTACTGTTTTAAGAAAGTTCTATGTCAAAATAATTTAATATTTAATTAGTCTTTTAATTATTCTTGACCTGAAACAATGTAAATCTAGTGAGTGTCAGCATGACGAATGAATAAAGAATCAAGAATAAACGGCAATATCTTTGTTCTTCAGTATTATGATGTTTCATTTTCTTAAATAGTTTTTGATGATCAAAACAAACTTTAACTAGGGCTGCAAGAACTAATTGCTGAAGTCAATCATGAAAATAATCAATTAGTGAAGTTCACAAGGTAATTTCGGGAGGAGTGAACCCATCTAAAATTTCAATTAACGGCGGGAGCACATCAGCAGCCGCTCACCTCGCACTGGCATCAACTGTTCTGGCGTCCCTCCACCTCCCCAACTCCACATGCATAATTTAGGCATCTTGCTACCATACACATCATCCAAGCATTAGTGATGTTACATTTGTGAACGAATCGTTCTTTTTGAAAGAATCTTTTAGGTGAATGAATCGTTCTTGTTCACGTAATCCATTGACTCATACAGTGGGGCAAAAAAGTATTTAGTCTGCCACCAACTGTGCAAGTTCTCGTCTCATTCGCTCTGGTTAAAGGAGAACTCCGGTCAATTTTAACATTGAGCTCATTTTTTTGTACATTTTGAGTGCTGTCAATACAGAGAACAACGACAAAAATCGGTGTTGCCTACACCGAGTTATTCTATTTTTAAAATTTGCACCCTGTTGACTTCAATGGGGCAAGTACTAAACCTGCTTTTAGCCTCTTAACTAGGGTTGGGTACCGAGACCCGGTTCCAATAGGGAACCGGTTCCGTTGTAAACGGTAGTAACCAGACCGAATAAGAACGAAACTTTCGGTGCCTGATTTCGGTGCCTGACGTTTTTTACCGCCCCCTATAAAACATCTCGCGGCACGAATGATCCAATAATAAAACATCTCCAGTAAACCAGCAGAGCGAGCATTAATTTAGTTCGTTTGTTAAATAAGAGGCGATCTAGCGCTGAAATGCGTTTTTTAAATCAAGTGATCAAAGTGCTCGTTGCCGCTGCGATCAGTGGCGCGGATACAGTGTTTTCTCTTGTGGCTCGCGCACACCGCACTGTCACTCGGACGCGCGCTTCGTTGCGGAGATCGATCTATTTATGAGGCGCCGTCTATATGATTATGTGCGCGGAGAGTTTGTGTGTGTGTGTGTGTGTGTGTGTGTGTGTGTGTGTGTGTGTGTGTGTGTGTGCTCGCGTCTCAGATGAGTATGCGCGGAGAGTTCCGCGCGTCTCGTGTGTGTAGAGTTTGCGTGTTTGTGCGTGAGCGACTTTAGATGTGATGTTGAGCATTTCATATTAGTTTGAGCATTCAGCATACATGTATGACTACTTAGTAGGCCTATATGTGTATGCAAGGGTTTCATATGTGCGTGAATGAAGTTTGATTTAAAGGGATACTCCACTTTAAAATGAAAATTCTGTCATCATATACTCACCCTCATGTTGTTTCAATTCTTTATGAATTTCTTTCTTCTGCTGAACAGAAAGGAAGATATTTAGAATAATATCAGTAACCAGACAGTTTCTGGTCTCATTTACTTCCATAGTATTTTTTTTTCCTACTAGCCTATGGAAGTCAATGAGACCAGAAACTGTCTGGTTACTGACATTCTTCTAAATATCTTCTTTCCTGTTCAGCAGAAGAAAGAAATTCATACAGGTTTGAAACAACATGAGGGTGACAGAATTTTCATTTTAAAGTGGAGTATCCCTTTAAGCCCTAGACGACGCCTATCTATTCATTCTGGTGAAATCACAAAATATAATGTCCCTGCTTGATATACAACCACTGATGAGCATAATCGTAAAAAAAAAAAAAAAAAAAAAAAAAAAAAACTACTAATGCGGATTAGAACCCAAAACCTCTGACACGCCTGACTAAAGTTCAAGTTCAGCTGCCAGTGTTCCTCTTCGGATAAGTCTAGTATTTTAATGCCAACTGCAAATCTTGCATATCAAGTATGAAGTATATCAATATCAAGTATATTTATATGAGGCTATACTGTGTGTGTTAAATATTTCTGCTCAGTGTCAGATATTTCTCTATTTTGTAAAAGTCATAATATTAGAAGACAAAATTTTGATGTTAACTCAAGTATTTTCGGCTACATCAGTAGCCTTTTAAACGGCACAATTTTTCATTTAATCAGAAATCAGAAAATCTTTTTCAGAAAATCACACACACACACACACACACACACACACACACACACACACACACACACAGAGGTATTATTTTTTTGATAAAGTGTGTGCGGTTTAGTTTTGTTAAGTACCGTTTCAAGAACCGTTTAAGCACCGGAACCGTTTGAAAAATACCGAGTAGGTACTGGTATCGGATAAAACCCAACCGATACCCAACCCTACTCTTAACATCCTTGATGTGTCATTACAAGTGCACAGAAAATGTAAGTGATTCCTTCTGAGTGAACACGAGTGGATCTGACTGCAGTAGATGTTAAAGATATGTATAAAAATTATGTTATTTAAGCCAGCGCAAATACCTGTTTACATGCTGTTTTCGGTGGAAGTCCAAAGTAGTCGATTGCCGAGTTCACGCGCATAGGATCACGCTGTCACAAGGCTAGTCTGTGTTTCTGTCTGGGTTCATGTTTGTCACAGTCTAGTCTGTGTTTCTGTTGTGTTTCATGCATGTCACAAGTCTAGTCTGTGTTTCTGTCTTGTTTCATGTTTAGCAGCTCTCCGTTATGTTTATTAGTCTGTCACAGGTGTTTCCTATTAGCCACACCCTCTTGTTATCTTGTTAGCTCGTTTACCCTTGTATTTAAGCCTGTATGTCTAGTTCAGTCTTGGTGGGTCCTTAATGTTGTTGGCTGGTTGTTCTGTTCCTGATTCCTGTTTCTTGTTGCCTGAGTCTGTCTTTGTATAGTTTGAGTTGTGTAAATAAAGTCAATCTGCAAATGGATCCTACTACCTTGTATTCTTCAACCACACGTGACAGAAGGACCCACCCTACCATGGATCCAGCAGATTGCCGCTTCCACCTCCGCCAGGATAAACGCCTGATGGAGGATTATGTGAGAGAATTTTTTGAGTTTTGCCATGGGGTGAACTTTAAGGAAACGGACTTAAAGGACATGTTTGGCCGGGGACTTAATAAGTTTCTGTATTTCCTCATGCCTCACGATACCCCACATTACACTCTGGCACAATATATTGGGTTCGCCCTTTTATTGAGTGGTTCGCCATTTATGGTGGGCTTTGCAAGTGAGGAACCCCACAAACTCACACTATTCCCGAAGCCTGTCATAGTTCATGTCACGCCCACCACGCCTGAACCTGCTGCAGAGGAAGCTGTCCCAGAACCCGCTGTCCCGGAACCCGCTGCGGAGGAAGCTGTCCCTGAACCTGCTGCGGAGGAAGCTGTCCCTGAACCTGCTGCGGAGGAACCTGTCCCGGAACCTGCTGTCCCTGAACCCGCTGCGGAGGAAGCTGTCCCTGAAATCGCTGCAGAGGAAGCTGTCCCTGAACCTGCTGTCCCTGAACCCGCTGCGGAGGAAGCTGTCCCTGAACCCGCTGCAGAGGAAGCTGTCCCTGAACCTGCTGTCCCTGAACCAGCTGCGGAGGAAGCTGTCCCTGAACCCGCTGCAGAGGAAGCTGTCCCTGAACCTGCTGTCCCTGAACCCGCTGCGGAGGAAGCTGTCCCTGAACCCGCTGCTGAGGAAGCTGTCCCGGAACCTGCTGTCCCTGAACCCGCTGCGGAGGAAGCTGTCCCTGAACCTGCTGTCCCTGAACCCGCTGCGGAGGAAGCTGTCCCTGAACCTGCTGTCCCTGAACCCGCTGCGGAAGAAGCTGTCCCGGAACCTGCTGCAGAGGAAGCTGTCCCTGAACCTGCTGTCCCTGAACCCGCTGCTGAGGAAGCTGTCCCGGAACCTGCTGTCCCTGAACCCGCTGCGGAGGAAGCTGTCCCTGAACCTGCTGTCCCTGAACCCGCTGCGGAGGAAGCTGTCCCTGAACCTGCTGTCCCTGAACCCGCTGCGGAGGAAGCTGTCCCTGAACCTGCTGTCCCTGAACCCGCTGCGGAGGAACCTGTCCCGGAACCCGCTGCGGAGGAAGCTGTCCCGGAACCTGCTGTCCCTGAACCCGCTGCGGAGGAACCTGTCCCTGAACCCGCTGCGGAGGAAGCTGTCCTGGAACCTGCTGTCCCTGAACCCGCTGCGGAGGAACCTGTCCCGGAACCCACTGTCCCGGAACCCGCTGCGGAGGAGGCTGTTCCTGAGCATGCCGCGGTGGGCGCTCCCGAGTTGGTCCAGAAGCACGCCAGGGCTGCCCAGGAGGACGTACTTGAGTCTGTCCCTGAGCATGCTGTGGAGGGTGCTCCCGAGGCTGTTCCTGAGCTGTCTGGTCCACCCTGGTCGCATATACGGCATGCTCCGCCCTGGCCGCCCATACAGTTTGCTCTATTGACCTGGCCCTCCCACCTCTCCCAAGAACACCTCCATTTCACCACCACCCTGGACTATATTCTGAAGAGCGTCTGGGATCCGCTCTTTAAGGGGGAGGTTATGTCACAAGGCTAGTCTGTGTTTCTGTCTGGGTTCATGTTTGTCACAGTCTAGTCTGTGTTTCTGTTGTGTTTCATGCATGTCACAAGTCTAGTCTGTGTTTCTGTCTTGTTTCATGTTTAGCAGCTCTCCGTTATGTTTATTAGTCTGTCACAGGTGTTTCCTATTAGCCACACCCTCTTGTTATCTTGTTAGCTCGTTTACCCTTGTATTTAAGCCTGTATGTCTAGTTCAGTCTTGGTGGGTCCTTAATGTTGTTGGCTGGTTGTTCTGTTCCTGATTCCTGTTTCTTGTTGCCTGAGTCTGTCTTTGTATAGTTTGAGTTGTGTAAATAAAGTCAATCTGCAAATGGATCCTACTACCTTGTATTCTTCAACCACACGTGACACACGCGTGTAAACTCGGCAATCGACAACTTTGGACTTCCATATTTGCGCTGGCTTAAATAACATAATTTTTATACATATCTTTCACATCTACTGCAGTCAGATTCACTCGTGTTCACTCTGAAGGAATCACTCACATGACCTGTGCACTTGTAATGACACATCAAGGATGTTAAGAGGCTAAAAGCAGGTTTAGTACTTGCCCCATTGAAGTCAACAGGGTGCAAATTTTAAAAATAGAATAACTCGGTGTAGGCAACACCGATTTTTGTCGTTGTTCTCTGTATTGACAGCACTCCAAATGTACAAAAAAATGAGCTCAATGTTAAAATTGACTGGAGTTCTCCTTTAACCCTCTGGGGTCTAAGGTGTTTTGGGGCCCTTGAGATGTTCTGACAACTGGCTGTCAACTTTAGTCGTTTAGTCGACTAATCGGTCGATGCCGTCTTGGTCGACTGACATTCTCATTGGTCGACCAGTTGCATAATTTTTTTATTTTTTTTCACCAATAAAGAAATTTTCATTGATTTACTCCTTGATATTTATTCCTTTATAAGCAGTTATATATTACTGTATTCTAAATATAATTAGCCTATGTTTTATCCCCAACTTTAAATGCTTTAATTCAGGCTATTTTGTAACAGCGCCACAGTTAGCGCATCACGTAGAACACTCGGGAACCGCACCTGTGGCTGGCTGCACTGCTGCTTCGCGCTCAGTAAGGAATATAGGTAGTTTTGCTGTATTCATTCAGTTAGAACCAGTGCTTAATTTGTAAAGTGGGAGGTCCCGGAGCGCAAAGGGAAGGGTGGATCGGCGACTCAAAACATGGTTGGAGGTAACGGAACAAGTAAGGAATAATTGACGACAGGCCATTGAATTATTAGAAAAATAATGCACACCCGAGGTGGTAATGCGGTCGTGACGCGAAGCGGAGTTATTAAATTGTTTAAATTATTAAATTGAACAAGCGCAACATTCAGCATTCAATCAAATATTTTAAAAGATGTAGGCTATTATTAATAATATGTTATTTCAACATAATATCTCGTTATTTCGACATAATATGTGTGCGTGCAACAAGCAAGATGTGCATTTGTAAATCCGGTGACGAGTGCATTGATTTTTATTAATAAACTAGTGTTTTCTGTCGGCTGCAAATATGAAGTTGACGATCGCCATCTCCGTAGTGAACGAGCCTACAGAGAGAAATGCACACAGTGGATCATAATCAGAGAGTAGCCTATTTCTTTTTTCTTTTTTAATTATTTCGTTAACTGTTAAGCCTCACCAGTGCGCGGGCGCACTGAAGCGTTTTTTTATATATATAGTTCAAAGTTACTATCAGATTTAATGTTATACCTTGACAAACTATACATCATTAAAAAGATATAAGACTCAAGTTTCAGTATTTGACCACTATTGTATTCTGAGAAACTTAGCGACAGTTATTTCTTAATTTGTGTCAGGAGTTATGAAATGAAAAAATGAGTCGATACCTTTAATATGAATTATGCGCGTCAGCCGCTTTCATTCATAAAAAACTCCCGTGCCGTCGTCATGACAGCGATACACAAAACAACGTCCTTCAGGGCTTTAGCTCAAAAATGTGCAGATTTGGAGAAATATTGATAGATTCTCATAGATTTACATCAGATTTCTATAGACAGGAATAATATTTATTGAATTTATACCCAAATGCGTCAATGTAATCATTATAAATGCTTAGAATCTCTGATACTGTGTTTTCAATTCATACCAATAGCCTGAGGGCGCTATTATGCACAAAAATAGTCCATATATGGAACATGAAGAAGAGCCATGATCATGTGACATTCCAGGACGTCACTGATACACACAAAGCTACAGATATCGCTGATACATGCAGATACAGACGTTTTGAAGACAATAAACATGATTGCAATGATATTTGAGTTACGTGTGTTTTTCAAGCCATGCCAGGTATTTCCATAATAAAATATTATATTTATAATGTAATGCTAATCTATATAGACTGTCATTGTGCAGAATACCATACAATAATATATTTTCTGTCTGATTTTTTTTATCTGAAGCCAAATTAGATTACAGAAGATTATTTAAAACACTTATAAAGTGTTATAAAGTAAGTTTGAAGCACAAACATGGTTTTAATCTCATAAATTGTCGTGTATTGATGGTGTGCTAAGCTAACATGCTAGCTAGCCCTAGGTGCACCTGCAACCTAAAAGTTATACTTTTATGACTTTTTGAATGCTTTCTGAAATGTTTCCTTATTCAAGAAATGCATTTGATACAGTTTTAAAGGTGAAGTGAACTTTGATAAAAGAAATTAGGGACTGAAACCCTATGAATAGCCTGTGAATAGCCAGTCGTTAGTAACTATAATGCAGACAAAAGAAATGCATATTTAGAGCCATAACCAGGCTGGAGAGGTGTGAATGTGTGCAGGGGGAGACTGAGGCTGAATGGGGCTTGTTTGCACCACAAAACAATAGAGACAATATACTGCATAGATGGTTAGAAGATAACAATAAACATCAGAAGCATATTAGCGTCAAATCAAAATAAAGTCATTGACATGGTCTTGAAAAACATTTAACTAAATACAGAGTTTTGGACTTATTATCTTCAGATTTTAAACATAAAATGTTTAGACATGTGGCTTTAGCTGTAGTGCATTTCTAGATTGCTACAGTGCCAACTTCAATTTTATTTTCATGAGGATGTTTCATAAAAATTAATTTCTAATAACTTTACAAAACTTTGAAGCTATTTATAACAATTTTTGTCATTATGACAATAATTAATTCTCCATTTACAATAAACTGCCAGGTGTCAGCTTTCAAATGAGATCATACTTGTGCTTTTAGTACAAAGGGTTCATGAACTGTATCTGTTTCAGTTTGGGTATGCCATTTCTGGGGATTTTTCAAAAGTGGGGTTGCAGCTTAACAGGTTAAAGACATTTCAAGCTTTGTGTATTTGATGTATTTCTCATGTCTGTGTGAGGCATACACTTAGTTTAGTTAAGTTAGGATGAGATGCGCTCCAGTTAACGTGCAATGTGACCGTGCGGGCGCCCGATTTTGTCTGTTATACCGTATTTGCTTCTTATTTATTACAAAACAAAACGAAAATAAACCTATAGGCCTTCCTCCTATACAGACAATTATTAGGATTGTTTTTTAGGCTATTTGGGTTTTTTTGTGTGTTTGTTTTAAAACGCCTAGATCGGCTGGACAAAAGTTAACCCATTTGAAAGTAAAGAAGAATATACAGCCTGTATAAACGAGAGCTTTTGTTAGGATTTTTCATTATTTGGCAGTTTTAGCAGTTATATTTTTTGTAGCGTGTGGTGTGGTCAGGTGCGCGATTGACTGTCACTATAGACCTAGGACAGAGCTCCTCACTTTGCAGTTAAAAAAATCACTTAATTTTCAAAGAATTGTAGGCCTGTTATTGTTATTATTATTATGGTTTTATGTATTATTGATTTTTTTTCGTTGTTTTATAAATGCTCTATGACAATTGTTTAATAAATGTTCAATCAAAATGCAAAACATCGCGGTTTTTTTTTTTTTTTTTTGACTAATCGTTGCGCAGGACCTGGTCGACTAAGGGTGTACTCACACTAGCCAGTTTGAACCGTGCCCGAGTGCGTTTGACCACCAAAGCGCGGTTCGTTTGACTAGTGTGAGTGCTCCGAACCGTGCCCGGGCGCGGCTCGATTAGCCGGCCCTGGCCCGGTTGGAAGAGGTGGGCCAGAGCACGGTTCAGTTGGACTCGGGCGCGGTTCGCATGCAGTGTGAGCGCTAACCGTGCTGGAGCACGGAACAGGACGCGTGACGCAAACCTCCTCATACGAGCAGCACGATTACGTGAAAATTTTCGTGCCACAAAGGCGATAGATATGTTTAACAACAGGCTGTGAGAGGGCTGTGGACCAAACGACTCAAAATTATCCACAAAGTAAACAGAGCGATGGACTCAGAGCGATGCGCCGCTCTTCCTGTTTATCCCGAAACCGTCACACCATAATGACGTAAGCGTGCTCCGGCACGAATGCTGAAACCCTATGTGAGTGCAGGCCAGTGGGGGAGTGGGGAGGGGGGACAATCGTACTCGGGCCCGGTTCATGGCAACCGTACCTAGTGTGAGTACACCCTAAGCATTTCTTAGGTTGACTACAGCCCTACACAAAACACATACTAAATATGTGCCAATAAGACCTTTGTCTAATGGATGTCATCGCCTAGTGTTTTTTCTTCAAAATGATGTGAAAATCACCCTGCCTAATCATTCACATAACACAATACATTGATTTGAATTTTGCAAAGCACTTTCTGTTTGGAAAGGCAATATTGGAGTGGGCGTCAACGATTATGCATATTTAGTGGTTCACACCTGAGGAGACAATGGGGCCCGCATACTTAATTAGCCATTCATTCAGGTGAGTCACTGAGCCACAAGAATGCAAGAGCAACAGTTGGAAGCATCTCAATTCTTTTTTTATTTTTCCACAAATTGTGCTTGCAAATTGGCCTATAATATCCAAGGAAAACATGTCTAGTAATTGTGCAGTTAATTCTCATACTGTATTTTCAGTTTTGGAATATTTATCCTCTCCCCAAATTTGTCACTAATAAAACACAATAAAAATTATTTAAAGAAAAGGCTTATATTTACCTTTTAATAGTTTGTTTACATCTACCTTGTAAATATATATATTTTTTTTTTTATTAAAAAGGTTACAATTACAACAACAATTCAAGTGTAATCTTTCTTTGTAAAAACTAAAGTATACATTTTATCATACATATTTCAAAGTTAAGGATTTGATTGATTATTTGATTATTTTTGACAAAACATACTATATTTAACATGAGCAAAAATTGGCAAACAAAAGCTTATTTGAGGTGGCAGATATTTTACAGTAAAAATGTATAATCTATCCAAAACTAATCAACGAAATGTTGTCTTTCATATGTCTGTAACATAGGTCTTTCATTTTTATTATAAGAAATATAAATGTTAATTTGCAGTTTAATACGTTGCTTATACAAATACATTTTATTTCAACATATTTCAGTCGATTTTTACTCAACTCAGTATAGCAATACAGTTTGCTAAAACATCATCATTCATTCACACAGAGACGCAATTTAAATTTAAACTGTCTTTTTGCGAGCTGTGATAAACAGCGCGCATCTCTGCGGCTGCCGTTCATTCATTCACAGAAACGCGATTAACTTGAGAAGGAAAAAATACTTACTACAGTATTCGGATCCTCGCTCCTCGCAATACCCGCACTCTGAGGTAGACTTTCCATTATTATTATTCCTCACAGCGCTGCCAGATGGTGTAAACACGTAGGCTACGATGATATGATTAAACTTGTGTTTCCTCGAGCTGATATGGGGGCGTTCACAGGTTTGCTTGGATTGCCTCAGTAATTTGCGTTTGAATAGCACGCGCTCTCCGTGGGCGGGTTCACATTACATTTGAATGAGCTCTAATTAGCTCGACTGGAATCGCTCTCTTTTAATACAGATTTCACAAGATGAGAATATTTGTTTTTTATATAAATTACCTAATTTAAAAGAAGAGAATTCAAGCTTCATGCCTGTGTGTCTGTATGCCTGTTTGACTGAGTATTCGCTGAGTTACAGTTCATTTTCGGACGCGTTTCAGAATGGTCTTCACTGACAGTGAGAAGGCAGAACTCGCATCACGTTTATTTTTCTTTATTTGGCAAAAAGCACAACACTTTGTTTTTATTGTGAGTATACACAAAAATAACACACATTTAACAGAATCGATTGATGTATGAAACTTGCTTGTAATATCAAAATCCACAGAGCAAAATTAATTTCTTTTGAACTGAATTGAAAAAAAGCGAGCCTATCGCGCCGGCGCGATTGTCGACCTCAGGGGGTTAAATAGCAAAAGTGAAGTGAATGGGGCCGATCACATCTGACGCGTTTTTTGCAATGAGAGGCGCCTATTTTCAATTGGTTTCCAGCGAGCGTTCTGCGGCTGTTTATGCGCCTCGCGGGCCTTCCGTTTTAGTGATGAAAGCTAGTTGCTTGAACGCCCGGAGAGTGCGATGATGGAGGGTAAACTTGTGGTGCTCTCGCGGGTTACCAGGAGCTTAACGACTTCACGAACCGTAACTACCACAATGTTAACAGAAAGTAAATAAAGTTAATAAAAGGGTGATTTGACGTTTACTTGACTGACACGACAGCTGTTTCAGTGGTTGCCTAGCGCAGCGCACTGCTCGTTCTGTGTGATCTTAGACAAGTACATTTTAACTGGTCAAATGTGCAATTTGCCTTCATTAGCAAATATCATCAATTTGATTACACAGATACTAATTAAACTAAACTGAGCTAGACAATGACATCTCTGAATTCAATAATGAAATGCCTTTAACTGAAAATTGAATGTTTAATCTTATTATTATACATTACTGACACACTCCTCCAATTTGATACTGTTAAGTGATTTGACACAATCTGTATTTTTAAAAGCACTATATAACTAAAGGTGACTTGACTTGACTTCATGTCGATCCAGTGAGCATTGTTTTCGCGTGTGATGCACACACGTTTGTGTTTAAATCTGTTCATCAAATACCGTTAATGTATTAACCAGCATTTATGCTTTTGAACAAGTGCACTACCTCAGGACAATTAAATAAGGCACACATTTAAGAAGTTTTTTTTTGTTACAAGTAAATATTTTTGTTGACTTAAGACATAACACATAAGACACTATTTTCGCCCCCTGCTGGCGTATTTATGTAATATGAAGAAATTGTCACTGAATGAATCAATAAACGAATCATTTTGGTGAACGAACTGAAAATGAACGATTCTCTGGAAAGAATGAAAATTTCCAACACTAGTACACACACACACACACACTACCATCACGGTTCGGCACGGTTAGCCAAGTGTGCTGAGAGTTCAGGGCCGAGAACGGTTTGTAATTGTGCCGTGCTGTACCAGCTCAAGCGGAAACAAAACTGGAACATTTTCTGAAGGTGGAAAAGCAGCTTTTGTTGCTCAGCACATAAAGATGAACAACTTACTGTGATCTCAGACTGCGGTGAGGTGGTTTCTCCACTGCATGGATCTTCAAGTGTCGCTTCATTTGACTTTTAATAGAGAAACTCTTTCCACACTGATCACACGTGTGCAGCTTCTCTCTGATGTGGATCCTCTCATGTGTTTTCAGAGATGATGACTGATTGAATCTCTTGTCACAGTGTGAACACTTGTAAGGTTTTTCTCCAGTGTGGATCCTCTCATGCTTTTTCAGAGTTGATGAATCAATGAATCTCTTGTCACAGTGTGAACACTTGTGCGGCTTCTCTCCAGTGTGGATCATCTCATGGGTTTTCAGAGATGATGACCGACCGAATCTCGTGTCACAGTGTGAACACTTGTAAAGTTTTTCTCCAGTGTGAATCCTCTCATGCATTTTCAAATGTGATGACCGACCGAATCTCTTGTCACAGTGTGAACACTTGTAAGGTTTTTCTCCAGTGTGGATCCTCTCATGTGTTTTAAAATTTGATGACCGACCGAATCTCTTGTCACAGTGTGAACACTTGTACGGTTTCTCTCCAGTGTGAATCCTCTTATGCATGTTCAGACTTGTTAAATGACTGAATATCTTGTCACAGTGTGAACACTTGTAAGGTTTTTCTCCAGTATGAATCTTCTTATGCGTGTTCAGACCTGTTAAATGACTGAATCTCTTGTCACAGTGTGAACACTTGTAAGGTTTCTCTCCAGTGTGGATCCTCTCATGCTTTTTCAGAGATGATGATTGACTGAATCTTGTGTCACAGTGTGAACACTTGTAAGGTTTCTCTCCAGTGTGAATCCTCTCATGCGTGTTCAGACCTGTTAAATGACTAAATCTCTTGTCACAGTGTGAACACTTGTAAGGTTTCTCTCCAGTGTGGATCCTCTCATGCGTTTTCAGAGATGA
This sequence comes from Scardinius erythrophthalmus, assembly GCF_964197995.2. Lineage (NCBI taxonomy): Eukaryota > Metazoa > Chordata > Actinopteri > Cypriniformes > Leuciscidae > Scardinius > Scardinius erythrophthalmus. Next base: position 16,797,397 of record NC_138221.1, read on the forward strand.
TGATTGATTGAAACTCTTGTAACAGTGTGAACACTTGTAAGGTTTTTCTCCAGTGTGAATTCTCTGGTGCTGTTTTAATTGTTCAGCTGTAGCAAAAGTCTTTTCACACTCAAAGCACATGTACTCTCTCACATCAGCATGCATTTTCTGATGTCTAAGTAAATTTTGCAGCAGTGAAAAACTCTTTCCACACACAGAACATGAATGCGGCTTCTTTTTCGTATGAACTGTCAGGTGTTTCTTCAGGTTTGACGCACAGAGAAATGTTTTCCCACAATGATCACATGGGAACGGCTTCTCTCCGGTGTGGATCCTCATGTGAAACTTAAGGTATGAAGAGTGACGGAAACTTTTCCCACACTGATCACATGGGAATGGCTTCTCTCCAGTGTGTATCCTCATGTGAACATTAAGGCCTGATAATTGACTGAAACTATTCCCACACTGATTGCATGTGAACGGCTTCTCTCCGGTGTGAACTCTCATGTGATTCTTAAGAGATGTTTTTTTTGAGAATCTCTTTTCACACTGTTCACACATGAACGGCTTCTCTCCGGTGTGGATCTTCATGTGAGCATAAAGGTGTCCTAATTGACTGAAACTATACCCACATTGATTGCATGTGAACGGCTTCTCTCCGGTGTGGATCCTCATGTGAACATCGAGACCATGTTTGCGTGAGAAACTCTTTCCACACTGAGTGCAGGTTGTAGATTTCTTGGCTCTTCTTTTCTTTAAAGTTGTCTTTTTAGTCTTTGAGCGACTCAAAGGTTTTTCTCCAGGTTTGACATGATGTTCCTCCTCCACTTCACTCAGTTCTTCACTCTCCTCCTCCACTTCACTCTGTTCGTCACTCTCCTCCTCCACTTCACTCTTCTCCTTCACTTCACTCAGTTCTTCACTCTCCTCCTCCTCCACTTCACTCAGTTCTTCACTATCCTCCTCCTCCACTTCACTCTGTTCGTCACTCTCCTCCTCCACTTCGCTCAGTTCTTCACTCTCCTCCTTCACTTCACTCAGTTCTTCACTCTCCTCCTCCACTTCGCTCAGTTCTTCACTCTCATCGCTCTCTTCCATCGGGTCTGAAATCAAAGAAAAACAAATAGTATAAATAATCTACATAAATAATAGAAAGAAATATGGAGTAAATGGAGATAAGTAATCCCAGATGTAACAGACAACTGCTTTAAAATATTACATTAATTTGTCTTTTTATAAATCAATTAAACTTCCCTGAAACTTTCCATGAGTGAGGTACACTGATCTTCCAGTTATTAATTTGTAAACATTATAGGCAAAAATCCCATGTTTCTGTCATGAGAACTATTAAATATGTTTGATCAATGACAATTATCTTACATAAAATGAACATTAAAATACACAATACTGCTATATTTTGACACCAACTTTTAGATTGATATTTAATTACGTTAAAAACTACTAAAACGTTTTAGTTATTAAGGGCCGTTCACACTAAACTTCTACTTCCATTGATTTCACACACATGTGAAAGTGTGACACAAGAAACAAGTGTAGCAAATTAGCTATATGAAATAATAATTGATAATAACTGGTTATAATTGATTATGAATATTTTGATCAGTAAATATAATTAACTTAATGTGGTCAATTAATATTACAATTAATTAACCTGTTTGTCCTGTGAACACTCAGTTTTAATTGCTTATTAATTCTAAGAAATTTACATTTCTGGGGCATGGGAAATGTCTTTCTTTCTTTACAGTACTACTAAGAGCAAAAAGTCAAGATCTATATGATTAGTGACTCCAGATATGAGCTTGAGACACAGACAACTTTACGTGTGACATGAACAAGATTTTAGTAACTAGTCTAAACACTTAAACTACTTTAACATACACACACATGCATACAGTTTACCAGGGGAAAGAGAGCTGAAGCAGAATACAGGAAAGCAAGAAGTTATAGCATTGTTTGAAATTCAACAGATCAACAGCCTTGAGCAAACCATCAGTTTAGTTCTAACACGCCTTTCTTTAAAAAGGAGTAAGGATACTTAATGTATCAAATTCTAACACTTTCCCCTCTTACATTTATGCTGGGGTGCCAGACAGATACTGTATGTATACTGTAAAAATTTTCTTCTTGTTAGGGTCGTTAATCACGTCAAGAAGGAGAGTGAACACAGGACACATGTAATCAATTCATTAACATGAATCCTTAATTTTGTAAGAGTAAACCCAAAGAAAAACGAACTACTACGACTCAAAATGCACATATTTTAGTATATTCACCTTGACAGAGAACCAATTTTATCAAACCACACATCACCATTTGAATAATAATAAACATACACAAACCCAATAGAAAAAACACAGCAAACAAAGCATGTTTCATTCATATCAAAACCCTCTTCACATAGTTCAAATAGTCGTGCTTTTGATTTCGAATGATTGTTTAAAGGAGAGAATAAGGGCTCTTACAGAGTCAACGCATCGCTACGCATACGCGCCCGCAAGGCTACGCTTTGGCCGCCATTATGCGTCTATGTGTAGCAAAATGTGTCTCCCAGTTTTTGATACGCGACGCACCGTTGCATGCAATACTATGCGTTGTTGATGGGGGCGATACTGCAAGTATTGCCCGCGTTGCTTGCGTCCGACGTGTAGACAATGAAAGGGAGCACGTCGCTCGCGTTGACTCTGTCAGAGCCCTAAGAGAAACAGTCAAAGTCATTTAGTCCATCAAGGTTTCCTCATTGTATAAGGGCAGTAAAGAAACCATCAAGTCAGTTAGTCCCGCAATAACCGCTCTTGATTATAATATCCTATTACTCACACTCCACTGCTTTACACGAGTTAACGATCAGCTCTGTCTTCACTCAGATACTTCAAATACCTTTGGAAGAGAACGCTTCATTCCCGTAGACTCTCTTGATGATAACTGGAACTCCATCCACACTGCAATCGCTCCTTTCGATTACCACAACAAACAGCAAGGTGTTCCTTATGCCCGTTGCTTACTAGTAGATTCATGAGGCAGATTAAATCCATTCATCGATGTAATCAACTTCCCATCGGCTGAGTAAAGATGAGCCTGCTCACAAACCTGAACCTATTCGTTCTCCCCGCCATCACTCTTTTCAGCTTAGCCAATGCGTACGTCATCTTGCATCTGGTATTCCCAAACCGGACCGACAAAACCGTCATCTTTGTTGTGGCACTCATTTAATTATACGCTGCGTTGTTCAATCAATCCCGTTCCTCTCAATATAGAATATTATTATGCATTGTCACAAAATAATGAGACTAAGATTGATACTTGCATGTCTCGCCAATTTGAATTAAACTGTCCTAATGAAATTTGTTGAGGCTCCAGTTCAGAACCAGTGGGAGTCAGAGTGTCTTTGGTGAATGGAAAGACAAGGCCGCAGCCTGGCACAAGCTTGAGGGTCCTTAGAAACTTCTAGTTCAGCATCATCTTCATGTCAGCATTTCAGAAAGGGACTAAGCGAGAGCTAAGAGAGCTAGGAGAGCTAAGAGTGAGGAGAGCTGATCTTGATCAGTGATTTTTAAAGTTAGCAAAATGTAATGTAAATTAACAAATGAGGGACGAAGATTGGAGTTTATAGAGACCAAACATGCCACACATATGGCCAAACCACATACAAGGAAAATCATTAGATGAGAAAATTAGATACATGTTTATATATTTCTCAAGTGGTTATATATAGAATATATAACATGGTGTAAAATCCTCAGCTAGAGGATTGTTTGTTTTGGGTCGTAAAACTCTTATCAGTCTCTGCGTGTCCTCCGGTGTCCTGTAACAGGACACCGGGTTCTCTCAGTGTGTTAGCTTCATTTATGATGTTAGTTTTGGGGGAAGTTTCACAGGCCTTTGTTGGGAGAGTGAGTTTGCTGGATTATTCATTAAATAAATTAATAATTTGTGTGTGTCTGATTGGTCCAGACGCTACTCAAGATCAAGTGAATTTCACTCCGAATCACTGATCATAGTTATAACAGAAACCTGTTCAGAAAGTACTAATTCTACAGAATGAAGTCAATTCAACAAGTTTCAGAAAACTTACAGACTTTACTCATATTTATTAGTAGTACTTGGGTGCACCCCCATCCTTCATGTTGACTGAGCTTTCAATGTTGTTATGGAAAGGGGTGATTGGTTGGTTCCTGTCACATGACCTGGGGTGCGTTTGTGGCATCCTGAAAAGTTTTTTTTTTTCATCTCGTAATACCTGGTAAAAAAATTTGCGCGTCACTTCAATTATGAGCGCGCTTACCGTGTGCCTACATTTGAACAAACTTGAGCGCGCAAAAGACGCGATATGTGAATGGCCTCTGGCGAGCTAGCTCATATCAAGCCACGAGCTATTGGTAGCACGCGAGCGACGTGTTGGAGACCCCTGCTCTAGGGCTCTGCTTTGTAGGCTACAACTCTATACTTTTTTGCTACTTTGTAATAACTTTCTGCGGCCAGCGTTTGTGGAAATGAACGAGGGTAAACACTTTTTTAGACCTGACTAAATGAAGTTTAAGACCTAGGATGAAATTCTGGCCATTTCTAAGGCTACGTTTACACGGAAACGATCTGAAGAGAAAACGCAAAAGTGATCAATTTTTATTCTGCGTTTAGACAAGCGTTATTGGGGGGAAATCTGCGTGCATACGGTGACGCAAAAGTGTGTGAAATTCAATGTAGTATGCACTCCAGGCGGCTAGGTGGCAATGTGAAGCACTGATCGGTGCCTTCACTGTCTTGCAGACTTTTGCGTTTTTACCGTTTAGGCAGAAACGCGACGGTGGAGCGTTTTTAAGATTTCCACTCTGGCGGGTGGTTTCACTTTTTTTCGTTTTTAAGCCCCAAAAACGCCTTCGCCGTCTAAACGAAAGGCACATCTGATAAAATATTTTTACGTTTTCACCCGGGAGCGTTCTTGTGTAAACAGGGCCTAAGACTTTTTAAGGCCTTAAATATAAAGTTCAGAATTTTAGACTTTTTTAGACCCCGCGGAAACCCTGGATTAACATGGTATAAAATCCTCAACAAGATTTAAGTGAGCATCACAGCTCTCTGGAAATTCTTTTGGGTTGTAAAACTCTTTATCAGTCTCAATGTATCCTGTAACAGGGCACCGGGATCTCTCAGTGTGTTAGCTTCATTTGTGATGTTAGTTTTGAGGGAAGTTTCACAGGCCAGTATGCGTCATGCCCGCCGCTCCTGAGACTGAAAGCGTCATGCCCGCCGCGCCTGAGACAGCAAGCGACAGCAAGCGACATGCCCGCCAAGCTAGAGCCTTCACCGCTGGTCCCGTCCAGCACAGAGCCCTCTTCACCACTGGTCCTGTCCAGCTCAGAGCCCTCTTCGCCGCTGGTCCTGCCCAGCTCAGAGCCCTCTTCGCCGCTGGTTCCGTCCAGTTCAGAGCCCTCTTCATCGCTGGTCCTGTCCAGCACAGAGCCCTCTTCACCACTGGTCCTGTCCAGCCCAGAGCCCTCTTCGCCGCTGGTCCTGTCCAGCTCAGAGCCCTCTTCATCGCTGGTCCTGCCCAGCTCAGAGCCCTCTTCGCCGCTGGTCCTGCCCAGCTCAGAGCCCTCTTCGCCACTGGTCCTGCCCAGCTCAGAGCCCTCTTCGCCGCTGGTTCCATCCAGTTCAGAGCCCTCTTCATCGCTGGTCCTAACCAGCTCAGAGTCCTCTTCGCCGCTGGTCCTACCCAGCTCAAAGCCCCTGCTGCCGCTGGTCCCGTCAAGATCAGAGCGCGCAGATCCTGATCTAGAGACTGAGCTTCACGTCACTTCTGCCGATCCAGAGACTGAGCTTCATGTCACTTCTGCCGATCCAGAGACTGAGCTTCACGTCACTTCTGCTGACCCAGAGACTGAGCTTCACGTCACTTCTGCCGACCCAGAGACTGAGCTTCACGTCACTTCTCCCGATCCAGAGACGGAGCTTCACGTCACTTCTGCCGATCCAGAGACTGAGCTTCACATCACGTCAGCCGATCCAGAGACTGAGCTTCACGTCACGTCCGCCCGCCAAGAGTCTCGTCCCGCCGAGACTGAATCTGTTCCTGAGCCTGAATCTGTTCCTCTTCCTCTTTCTGCGCCTGTGTCTTCGGACAAGATGGCCGACTCCACGCCTGTGTCTTTGGACAAGATGGCAGACTCCACGCCTGTGTCTTCAGACAAGATGGCCACCGCCGAGCCAGTGTCTCAGGACAAGATGGTCTCCGCCGAGCCAGTATCTCTGGACAAGATGGTCACCGCCGTGCCAGTGTCTCAGGACAAGATGGTCTCTGCCGAGCCAGTGTCTTCGGACAAGATGGCCGCCGCTGAGCAGGTGTCTGTTCCTGAGCCGGTGTCTGTTCCTGTCTCTGTGTCTGTTCCTGAGCCGGTGTCTGTTCCTGTGCCATGGTCGCCTCCCTGGCCGCCTGAAGGGTCGTCTCCTCCCTGGCCGCCTGCACAGCCTGCTCCTTCCTGGCCGCCTGCACAGCCTGATCCGCCCTGGTTGCCTGCACAGCCTGCTCCGCCCTGGTCGCCTGCACAGCCTGCTCCGCCCTGGCCGCCTGCACAGCCTGCCCCGCCCTGGTTGCCTGCACAGCCTGCTCCGCCCTGGCCTTCCGCCCTGCCGGAGTCTTCAGGTCCTCTTCCGCTGCACGGGCCTGGCCCTCCATCCCGCCCCCGGGTCCGCCTTCGCTCCACCTCCCTCCTGGACAGTTTTAGGAGCGTCTGGAATCCGCTCCTTAAAGGGGGGGCTATGTAACGGTCACCAGCTGGAGTGCCCTTGAGAGTCACCAGAGGGCACTCCACATAAGACTATTATCACTCACAAACTACATTTCCCATAACTCACTGCCCGGACTCATCATCACTTATCACTGATCACATTCACCTGTACCTCATTCACTGATTGCATTCACCTGTGTCTCATCATCCTGTTAGTCTCAGTCTATTTATACCATGTTCGTTCATTCATTCACTCACCGCAAAGTCTTGTTTAAGTGTTACACTGCATTTCTGAGCATTCTCCTAATTTTCTTGTCTCTTGGTTTTGGATATCTTGCCCTGTTTCCTGGATTACTCTCTTGCCTCTGGTCCCTGCCTGTTTTGTTTGTTTGTTTCTTTGTTTCTTTGTTTTGACTGCCAGCCTGTGTATGACCCTTGCCTGTACATTGGATTACGCCTCTGGATTGCCCCATACAATAAAGCTGCGTTTGGATCTACCTTCGTGTCTCGGAGCAGTTTGTAACAGATTGCACCTGCCTGGAGAAGGATCTGGGAAACTTTGGAGGAGTTTGGAGGAGTACCAACCTACGCCTGTCGTAAACAACGGGAGTATAAAAGACTGACGAACTGATTGCCTCTGGGTATACTGATACGCCAGTGCCCCCGACGCCTAGAAGCCCAGAGCTGAGGACAAGAAACCCCAAGCAGAAGATACGAAGCTCAGAGCTTACTACACCTTAACCCTCTAGGCGCCACAGTCGAGTTTACTCGACAAGATGCAGCACTGAATAAAATAGGCCGATTTTGTCAAATAGGGTGTCAAATTTCGTTCGACCTCCCCTCCACTAGTTGGCAGACATGTCATACTTCATCCCCGACTCAAAAAAACGCCATGCTTCTATACAAAATATTCGAGCTAGAGCGCATTGAATCAGTGCGAACAAAAGCGGAGCTAGTGTGCAAGTGAGCCATTTTATCAGAGCAATATTGTCAACGTCAGCGAGTATTTGCACTAGATTATTATTCATATTATTATTATTATTCATATTATAATTATTATTATTATCTAATGGCATCAAAGCTTACCCGAAATTAAGTTCTGGGTCTTCTATTCGCGGACCCTGATTCTGAAGGGGAATATCTGCCTTCAGAAGATGACGGTGATTCTGAAAGTGAAAGTGCCGTACACCAAGCACAAACGGTGAATCATTTGCCCAATATAGATAATCCTTTGACCAATGTCAGTGGTGGGAACAATGTTTCCCGGGGTCAGAGTGTTCATCGCGAAGCTAGCAGGCGTGTTAGTGTTGTGGGGAACGAGGCGGGAGATTTTTACCGCGCTGACCACGTGCCTCTCCGCAATCGCGGCGACAGTATTGTGGTGGAGACTTTGTCTAATCCCACTGGTTATGTTAGACGAGGTCGAAGTATTCGTAGGACAGTTAGGGGGCAACGTGGAGGCAGGGTGGAGAGTCAAAATGACAATGACAGTAGTCCGAGCTGTGTACACTCGGCACGCGCGAGGCAGATCTGGCAGCGCCCGCGCTCGCGCTGCTCGTAGCAGAAGCAGAGGCGGTGTGACACGTGGCAGAGGGGCTATTATGCATAGTCTGTCGCAAGCTGATGGGAATGCCGGCTTTGAGTACTTTGCTAATGAGGATGAGTACCAAAGTTGGATCACTCCCTTTGATCAGCCCATTGGATATCTGGGGGAAAGAGAACTCTCCATATGCCAATTCGCCCCTAGATTTTCTATCACTCTTTCTCTGTGATGATTTTTGGAATTTACTTGTAAATGAGACAAATCCCATCAACTCCAGCCACAGTCCAGATTTCATCAATGGTCTGACGTAACTCTCAGTGAAATGAAAGCCTTCTTTTCTCTGCATTTGAGTATGGGTCTGGTAGAGAAGTCAGAGTTAGAGGATTATTGGGCCGAATATTGGCCAACAGCAACACCTGGATTTGGCAAGGTGATGTGCTGGAATAGATTTGAGATGATTTTGTCTTTCCTTCACTTCACCAATAATGAGGAGTGTGTTGACAGGGGTCAGCCAGGGTATGACAGGCTATTCAAAATCCGCCCAATCATCAATTTGGTCATCCCCCGGTTTTCAGCAGTGTATGGTCCATCTAAGCAGCTGTCATTGGATGAAATGACCTTTGCATTCAAAGGGAAATCAACCCTAAAAATGTACAACCCAAACAAACCATACAAATATGGCTACAAAGTATTTGTTCTGAGTGAAGCCAAGTCAGGCTATGTGCTACAGTGGTCCATGTACACTGGACAAAGTAGGCCTAATGCAAGCGATTTCGGTGCTACACACCTTATTGTCCGTGAGCTGATGGCCCCGTACACAGGGAAAGGGCATGAGGTGTACATGGACAGCTATTACACCTCGCCAGCCATAGCTGATGAGCTGGCAAGCAATGATTCGGGTTTGTGTGGGACTGTCAGCAGTAAGAGGAAGGGGGTGCCAAAGGCCCTCACCCGTGAACAGTTACTGTTGAGCAAGGGAGATGACCCAGTCTTCATGAGGAAGGGGAAAATGCTAGCTTGTGCATGGCATGATACAAAGCGCCTCACAATGCTCTTGTTACGTCCCTGTGTTGCGTGTGTTTTGTTTTTGTTTCTCTCCCTGTTTCTCTCGTCTACTTTCACTTCTTAGGTACCCGTGATTGGTCCGGTAATCTGTCAATCATCATCAGCGCTGACGTCATCAATCATCTCTGTCACCAATGGGAAAAGACCACCTCGGATAAAAGAGAACGCCAGACGTTTCTTTCCCACGCACGGCTTTCTGCTGATATCTTGCACAAATTACCTTGCTCTTGTTTCTGTGACCCTTTTGTTTCTGTGTTGCTTGAATTTTAGTGTATGATTCCATTCTTCTTGTATTCATTTCCTTTTGTTTTATGTAACTTGAGTATACAGTGTCCCACTGTGTGTTACTAGTTCTGAAAGAGGCGGACAGGTAAGAATGTCACGTGACATACACTGCAACACGTAGGGTTTTTTTTTTTTAGCTGTCTAGTACACTAGGTTAGGGGCGAGTGCCACCCCATGTACTTTTGGTTATGGGTAGTTAGTGGAGACTAGATAGGGCGTCCTGGACGCTGAAGATTTTATTTTCTTTCTTTCTTTTCTTAGTTAGGAGTAGAGGTTATCTACAAGTTAGACTTCGTTTGGTTTTGTTACTTTATTTTCTTTGGCGCCGTCCACGTCCCCTCTTTCTCTTTTGTGGTATTGACCAGCTTACAGAAATTCTGTATCCACTGTAAATATTTATTGAACATCTTACAGAAACTCTGTATCCACTGTATATATTTATATTCTTTATTGTGTCTGTCTTGGCTATTTCACCTTTTTGCCTATAACCTTGTTGTACAGAATAAAGGTGGGCTTTTTGCACAGCTACTTGGTGGAGTTTTTTTTGCACAACATGTGGGTTATATATGTTTCTCTTTAATGTAAATTTTATATGTTGGACCCCCGAACTCCAAGACTATATCGGGGGTCGTAACAGCTCTCTACACTGCATTCCAACACATGTGTCAGAAAGCGCATCAGGACCAAACACACTGATAGTGGCTACAGGGAGATAAATAGGCCTGTTTGTGTTGATGACTACAATTCGTTCATGGGGGGTGTTGACACAGCAGACCAGAGAATGAAGACCTACCTCTTTCCCCATAGGTCAAGGAAATGGTACAACATGATTTTCAATGCCATTCTCAGTGTAAGCATGATGAATGCCCACATCATTTACTGCCGCTGCACTGCTGCTCCTCACAAGCCCCTGAAAGTCTTCGTGCAGGATGTCATCACTGCTTTACTGGAAGGCTTCTCCAGGAAAGAGAGCAACAAAGGCCGAAAGTCATCCTTACTGGGAGACTTGCCACAGAGACTCACTGAGCGCCACTTTATCTGCCAGGCTGATGGTTACCCAGATTGTGTAGTTTGTTCTGATCGGACCCGCCCTAAAGGCCGCCGTCAAACAAAATACATGTGCAGGCAGTGTGGGGTGGGTCTTTGTGTTGTGCCTTGCAATGAGAGGTACCACACCATGAAACACTACAAGAAATGTCACCTGGATGGATAACCTACATAAACTTTGGGTCATACTTAATAATTCTCTAATTTACAGAAAGTCTCTATCTTTTATTACTTTTAAGATATAGCCTTTTGAAATTAAGATGTCAAAATCGAACGTTTTAGGAAAAAACCTCTGGCGTTTAACCTCTAGGGTTAAATTCAAAACGTGATTTTTGTATTTTATACTTAAACGATGAAGTTTTATTTGCCTTTATATTTTTGTTTATTACAAAAAGAAAAGTAACCAATTAAAAGAAATTTCTGCCTACTGAGACTTAGATTTATGATGCTGGAAGACTTTTAATGAGAACATACCACAGGGGAGTCTTCTGACCAAACTATAAGTACCTTTTGAATTCTTATGGTTTAGGTCAGATTCGACTTTCTTTACCTTATCTGAGAATAATAAATAAATAGGTAAAAGGTTTTAAGAGCAATGCTTGCCCATTCGCTTCCGCACTCGTACGCTTTCGCACAATTATTACTGTTTAATACAGACCCAGAGAAAGGGAACATTTTTACTGTTAAAATACAGACCCAGAGAAAGGGAACATTTTTACTGTTAAAATACAGAACCAGAGAAAGGGAACATTTTTACTGTTTAATACAGACCCAGAGAAAGGGAACATTTTTACTGTTTAATACAGACTAGGATGTTAACCGATGACCGTTTGACCGATGGTTGACCGTATCAACGTTAACCGATCAAAGTTGTCAGTAGTCGGTTAAAAAAAAAAAAGAGATCTCTAAATTAGCCTATTATAGACAGTGGACTAAACGCTAGTACAGTTAGCCATCTCATTCCAAGAAATTTTCGTGTGAATTGAACAAATTATCCCTCACACTCAATTTGTCATAACTCGCCTGTTTGTACTTAATAAACCAATAAAAACATTTGGCACGTGGTCACAGTGTTTGGTTTCGCGGCGCGCGCTCACAAAGTATGCGAAAAATAAAGGCTACAAAACACTCAAGGTTAGAGCCAGGGCAGACGACAGGATGAAGCGTGCAAATTTGGAAATACATTACATCTACATTTGAGGAAGGATCATCAATGGTAGCAGATAAGGTGATGATGATAATCATCTTTCTTTATTATTGTTAGCACTACCTCAAACTAAGGTGGCATCTCTTCGGAGCTGTCATTTTCTTAAATGAGCCGCAGCAATGTTTCAAATGAGCTTCTAACACTAGACAAGCGCCTTTATTTTCAACGCGATCATTTTGTACCCAAACCATTTCGAAACTAAGGAGCCATTTGTCCTCCGATTACACACAACTCCTCGGCGCCGCGTTTGCGGGACTCATGTTTCGCGCTGTAGGGGATTTTAAAAAAGTGACGTGAGTGGAAGGGCAGCTCCGGGCAGTGTGTGTGTGAGCGGGAGGCAGAGAGATGCGACAGAGTTGCGAAATTGCAGGCGCGGCTCAAAATGGCTGTTATTTCAAATAGCGCGTAGCATATTTCAAACTAACCGGCTAATGAGGCTCGGTAGTCGGTCAAGAAAATGTTTAGCTTTCGCCATCCCTAATACAGACCCAGAGAAAGGGAGAATATTACTGTTAAAATACAGACCCAGAGAAAGGGAAAATTTGTACTGTTTAATACAGACCCAGAGAAAGGGAGAATATTACTGTTATAATAAAACCTAAGAAAGGGTTAAAATTAAAGTTGACTAAGAGAAATTTAGCCAGAAAGTAATAATCTAGAAAATATTATTTAAAGGAAAATCCCAGAAAGGGTTGAACAGAGATTATTTATAGACAGCCCAGAAAGGGTTGAACGCGCGTAGAACAAATAACTTTATGAGCAAGAGAGCCATAAAGATTGAGAAAGCCGTAAAAAAGGAGAGACAGAAAGTCTCAAACGGCTAGCCTCAGAGAGTTAGAGGCAGAGACTGGCTAAAAGATAAGACCTGTTAGTGGAGGACGCTTCGCTTATGACAGGGCAAGGAGTAAAATCCAGCAATGTAGATATTTAACATGAGGAGATTCTCATGTCTTAAAATGAAAACTAGCCTTCCAGGCAGACACAACGGTTCTAGAAATGGAACGAGGCTCCTCTATAGAGATAGACCAAAATGGTTAAAACTTAAAGACTGAGGTAGGTCTAACATGAAGTGGGAAAATGTGAACATGTAATAACATTACAGAATAAGACTTCTAGAAAAGGAATAATGGTTTATAATGATTAATGACTGTTATTAAACAACTAAGAAATGTTTTTCTAAATATTATGAATGATAGAGTGCTAAAAAGAATTTAAACCACCGGACCTGGATAGACAGGCTATATATCAAATTGATACTAATATCTTTAAACAGAAGAAATGCACCTAACATTGTCAGAAGAGAGTTGTATGAAGTGGAAATATGCAGGCTAAAAGTAGGACTTATAATCTGTAACAATATGTGTTGGGAAAAATGGGATGTTATCTGGCATATTAAAATAAAAATAAAAAGTATACTGAAAGTATAATTATTGGTCCTGGAACAGCCAGGATGATTTTATTGTAAAATAGGTGTACCGGTTAAAGAGACAGAGTCTGTGAGCATAGCTCAGACTCGAAAAGCCAACAGTGGTGCGTGCCAGATCGTCTCCAAAACTGTATTACAGAGAAGAGCTCGTACTTCAGAACGCTAGAGGCTGAAAGACCTGTAAAACGATAGTTATGAAAACTTAAGGGAGGCACTGACAACAAAATAAGTCAGGTAAACTTTATTTTAATATAAAGTTAAAGGGGGGGTGAAATGCTCATTTTCACTCAATCTCCTGTTAATCTTGAGTACCTATAGAGTTATATTGCATCCTTCATATCTCCAAAAAGTCTTTTGTTTTATTATATTTTTAATTGAAAGATAGGCTGTACCGAGTCTTTCCGGAAAAAAACGAGCGGCTGGGGGCGGGCCGTGTGGGCGAAGCTAAAGCTGTTCTAACGCGCCGAGCCAGTAACAACACACAGAGACATTTGTTCAACAGTTTTACTCACCATTCCAACGCACAACCGCAAACCTTTTTCATTGTGACTGCTCGATCCTTAAGCATTAGACGATCTGCAAATCCGTCGATCTGGGCTTTGTTTATAAAACAATCATCGTCGAAATGCAGGGAACAAACAGTCTTACACAACTCCGTTTATGCTCAGGAAAACAAACTCCATCCACGGGTTCCTTAACGCTGGGTTCTTTGGGAATCTGTGCAGGGTTGTCTTGCCCTGGCAACCAAAAACACACTTCTTTGGTGACATTGGCTTCCCAAAAGCCGGGCAGGGCGCTTTGATGGCGAACTGCTTTCACTCTCTTGCTCTGTTCTACGAGTGTGCGTGCGCCCGCGATCTTACCGGAGAAGTGCCCTTAGGACCCATATAAGGAAATTCCGCTCTATCTTACGTAAGACAGGGCCATACTCGAAAAAAACTTTCCGAAACTTGTGACAAACCGGAAGGAGTATTTTTGGAACAAAAATACTCCTTCAAACGTACAACTTAGTTTTTGAAACTTTGTCCATGTTTAGCATGGGAATCCAACTCTTTACCAGTGTAAAAAACTCAGCATGCATGAAATAGCATTTCACCCCCCCTTTAAATAATAGTTTATGATGGAGTAAAAATGGTAATTAAAGGAATATATTTACAAATAACAGACAATGAAGAAAATGGGAGATAATCTATTTAACTGTAACGATGCAGGCAGGAATGAAGCGGAGAGTGAATCCAATCGCAAGCACTTTAATAAACAAACAAACAAACAGGTAATCCAGGGTACACGACAGAACAGGAACCGGGAACTCAGGACGGGAACAAGGAGACAACAGCAAACATTACAACATCAAGAACTCACCAGGATTGAACTAAAACACAGGGCTTAAATACAAGGGAACACAAGCTAACAAGATAACAAGGGGGCATAGTTAAACTGAAACACTTGGGAAGACTAATCAACATAACGGGGAACAGCTGAACATGGGACAAGACACATGGCAGGATCACATGACAAGCAGGGAATTACATGACAGACAAGAACAAGGAACAAGACACAAAACCCACACCGTAACATTAACAATAAACTTGTTAAGTAACAATGCAAAAAGAGTAACAACTTTAGAAACGGGAAAATATGTCCCGCAAGGACTCTCTCGGCCGTCCACGCCTCCGTATGAGTTTTACCACAGAGTCGGGGTGAGTTAGGGGGTTCAGAGAACTCTAATACCTCTGATACACAACACAGAAAGTGAAAGCAGGAAATAAAAAAATATTATGTTAAATGTAGCTAGTATATAGTTTTAATATTGAATGATTAGTCAGAGGTTAATGTAGTAAATACAGAGGACTAAATACAAATATTCTGATAGAAAGAAATGAAGTAGGATGCTATTAAGAGGAAAACAATAAAAATAATAATAAATAAAAATAAAAATTTGACTTACAGAGATATAAAGTCAGCCAGACTAAAATGGGAACCCATTTACAGAGGGTTTAAGTAGAAAAGTGACAAAAAAATTTAAAACAAGTAATAGTGTCATTAAAAACAAAAATTAGTTTCTGAAGCGAGACTTAGGTACCGTAAGAAGTCAGTAAGACCTTCAAAAGACAAGAGAGCGTTAATATTGGTAGAGAGAAGTTTCAGAGTCCAGAAGAAGAGATGGAAAAAGACACTGGGACTTTGAATATGCTAGTCTGACTTAAATTATTAATAAATAATTAAATAATTAAATTCAATAAAATACAGTACAAACAGTTGGACGAACAGATAAGCAAGAAGGATGAGCTATAATTAGTAAAAGGTAAATCATAACTATGAAGTAGGCTATGGATTTTTATACAGAAATTTATACAAAAACTTATATTGTAAGCTTCTTAGATTAGGAGAGCTGTTAAAAATAGTAAATTCAAAGAGTATTATTAAATGGTATGTTTAAGTTAGCGACAAGATACAATGTTGTGGACTGGAGGAAAAAGACAGATAGATGTTTTATTAACATCTGAGAAACTAAGAATAACAGATGGAAAATTGATCTAATAAATACGTTTAGATAAGAGAGGTCTATACCAAGTTGTGAAAGAAGGAAAAGCTGTTTTTATGTATATATAGGCTATATATATATATATATATATATATATATATATATTTTAAATACTATTATACTAATGGTAGAAGGTTTTAAAGGAGTTAAAAATGCCTATCATTCCAGCCGCTCAAGATAGCTAAGGAAACACCCTGGACAGTGAAATTTACAATTAATCATTTGATTGAGGACTCAATAAAGCAAAACTGTTTAAAAACTGTAGAAGTTGTTAAAATTTGCCTAGGAAGTCAAGTTTGAGAATTTAATAAGTATATATACAAAAGATTATTAATGTTTAACAAGTTTGAATTGAAGAGTTTTAGAGTTTTAGATTTTGGAATTTGAAGTGGTTTATACGCATAAAATACATAGCTTAATGGGTTACATTAAAACATGTTATTGCTAGCAAATGATGAAGCATATTTACATATTAGAGAAAAAAATGATTAAACTAAACAGGAATAAGCTGAAATGTTAGTGCAATTAAAGCAGCCATGTGAAAGACGTCGAGTTCTATAGAACGAGAAAAAAAAGTGGTTGTAGTTTGTGCCGAATGTGTGAATATAAAACCAGCTTTACCCAAGTATTAATAATAATACATTTATTTTATAGCACCTTTAAAAGTTGCCTCTTCAAAGTGCTTTACAGGCAAACACAAGAATGAAAAATACACATTTTAAATACAAATATAAACAAATAAAATGGAAAATCAAGTAAATCCTAAAATAAAATGTTTTAAGAAGAGATTTACCGGTAAGTCACTAAAGTGTTGCTTCACTGCTGTTGTATTGTCAGTAACTTTACCCTAAGTATCTAGTGCAATTATAACTAGACTAATGAGACAAAAACATTAGGACATTTAAATATTGATATTGATCAAATATGATATCAAATAATAAAATAAAATAATAATAAAAACATAACTTGCTTCTGAGAAAAGTTTAGCAGTTCTGTGCAAAAGATATTCCAAGTTGGAGTTTTTGACCGAGGTCACAAGATATGCTTCATTTGACAAACAACTACAGTTAGAGAGCCTCAAATGTGGAAACATTGCAGTGAGGAAGAAAAATAAAATAAAAATAAAAATGAAAATAAAAGCAAAACATTATAATAAAAAGGATGATTGATATATCGTTTGTTGAAACAACTATTAATAGCCAGATAAAAAGTCATAAAAAAGGAAAGAGGTTTCTTAAAAAGTACAATTGTTTGTAAAACTACGTGCACTGAAGACTGAAGATTTCAGTTTGAAGTCTGAAAAAGAAGCATGTTAGTGGGAGTCATTTTTCTCCTGGTACAGCCTAGCAAGCAGAGCTCACGGGAGTATCTCAAGGTCGCTCAACAGAAGTTTTGCCATACAAACCCAATAATACATGGAGAAACAGGGTTTGATTTAAACTGTTTTGAAAGACGGGAAAATAGACTGCCGGGTAAACAAACTGATTTAGCTCTAAAGCTTTAAAAATGTTGGGAGGACTTAACCTCTTGTATAGACTCAAAACTTCTAGTCCAACCAGACAATTTTAAAAGAAAACACAGTGATATGATAGTAATGCAGCTGATAAGCTAGCTTGACTTAACCAAAGTAATTTGCTGGTATATATTGTAGGCAATAGGCATAGAATTTGGGGCATGGACCTTTGGTGATTTAACCATTTAAGGCAAAATTACGGAACAAAGGTGTACAAAGAAATCAGGCTTGGAAACAGCTGGGTATTTCTAGCGTCGTAAATATGGTCATAATGTATCGAAATAAATACAAATGACGTACAAAGCAAGTGGCTGCTGGTTTTGTCCCAGGAGACTTGGGAGAAAGCTAGAGAGCCTAAAATATTGCTTTGAAGAAGGCAAAATATTCCAACCAAAGTGAGAAATGGTTAATGGAAACAATTGCTAAAACGCTATTTACAATATAGCGTAAGAATTGATCACAATAAAAAATCTCCCAAAAAGGGGGAATGTGATTAAATGCATAATATATATATATATATATATATATATATATATATATATATATATATATATATATATATATATATATACACTCACCTAAAGGATTATTAGGAACACCTGATCAATTTCTCATTAATGCAATTATCTAATCAACCAATCATATGGCAGTCAAGTCAAGTCAAGTCAACTTTATTTATATAGCGCTTTTCACAATACAGATTGTATCAAAGCAGCTTCACAGTATTAAATAAAATAGTACATCAGTGTTTGTTTCTGGTGTAAAACATCCACGTTTGGTAATGCAGATCAATAGCACTGGTGAATCGATTAATCAATTTAAGTATCCCCAACTGAGCAAGCCAAAGGCAACAGTGGCAAGGAACCGAAAAACTCCATCAGGTGACCTAATGGAGAAAAAAAAAAAACCTTGGGAGAACCCAGGCTCAGTCGGGGGCCAGTTCTCCTCTGGCGTTTATGAAGTAGAGCCTGGTTTTAACTGTAAGATTAAAATATTATATGAATGCCTGGCTGAAGAGATGCGTCTTTAATCTAGTTTTAAACTGGGAGAGCGAATCTGAGCAACGAACAGTATCAGGAAGGCTATTCCAGAGTTTTGGTGCTAAATGTGAAAATGCTCTCCCTCCTTTGGTGGATCTGGATATCCTAGGTATGACCAGAAGCCTCGAATTCTGATTGAATCTTAAAGAGCGCGATGGATTATAGGGCGATAGAAGATCCGTTAAATAAACTGGAGCTAAGCCGTTTAGGGCTTTATAAGTCAGTAGCAATACCTTGTAATTAATACGGAACTTTATAGGTAACCAATGTAGTGATGATAAAATTGGTGTTATATGGTCAAACTTTCTTGATCTAGTAAGAACTCTAGCGGCGGCATTTTGGACTAACTGTAGCTTGTTTATTGAGGATGCAGGACAACCAGCTAATAAAGCATTACAGTAATCTAGTCTCGAGGTCATGAATGCATGAACTAGCTTTTCTGCATCAGAAACAGATAGCATGTTACGTAATTTAGCAATATTTCTAAGGTGAAAAAAGGCTGTTTTTGTAACATATGAAATATGATTTTCAAAAGACAAGTTACAATCTAATATAACACCCAGGTCTTTTACTGTAGAGGATAAAGTAACAGGACACCCTACTATGTTAAAGTTGTATTGTAAGAGGTTTTGTGGGCGGTTTTTTGAACCGATAAGTATTACCTCTGTCTTATCTGGATTTAATAAAAGAAAATTGTGCGTCATCCAATCTTTTATATCTTTAACACACTCTGTCAATTTGGATAATTTAGCGTTTTCATCCGGCCGTGATGAAATATATAGTTGAGTGTCATCAGCATAACAATGGAAACTAATTCCATGTTTCCTTATAATATTTCCAAGTGGCAGCATATATATTGAGAATAATAGAGGGCCTAACACAGATCCTTGCGGCACTCCATAGTTTACTGGAGTTATGATCGATTTTTCTCCGTTTAAATAGACAAAATGGTAGCGGTCAGATAGGTATGATCTGAACCAGCTTAATGCTTGTCCTTGAACACCGGTATAGTTTTGTAGCCGATCTAAGAGTATTGTGTGATCTATAGTATCGAACGCAGCACTAAGATCAAGTAAAACTAGTATTGAGATACAGCCTTGGTCAGAAGCTAAGAGTAAATCATTTGTGATTTTAACGAGCGCAGTTTCAGTGCTATGATGCGGCCTGAACCCAGACTGAAACTTTTCATAGGTGTCATTTTCTTGCAAGAAAGAGCCCAGTTGGGCAGACACAACTTTTTCTAATATTTTGGACATAAAAGGAAGATTTGAAATGGGTCTATAATTTGCTAGGTTATTTGGGTCTAATTGTGGTTTCTTAATGAGAGGTTTTATAACTGCCAATTTAAATGTTCTTGGAACATGACCTAAAGATAAAGACGAGTTAATAATATTGAGGAGAGGCTCTTCCACTATAGGTAACACTTCTTTCAATAGTTTAGTTGGTATGGGATCTAATAAACATGTTGTTGTTTTAGAGGAAATGATAAGTTTATTTAACTCTTTTTGTTCTATAGTTGTAAAGCACTGTAATTGTTCTTGCGGGGTGATAATCGAGGCTGAATTATAAGGCGCGATTGAAGATTGAACGTTTACAATTGTGGATCTGATGTTTTCTATTTTCTCAGTGAAAAAATTCATGAAATCATTACTACTAAACTGTAACGGAATATTTTGTTCAGGTGACGCTTGTTTATTTGTTAGTCTAGCCACGGTGTTAAATAAGAACCTAGGATTGTTTTGGTTATTTTCTATTAGTTTGCGGAGATGCTCAGCCCTGGCCGCTTTTAGGGCCTTTTTATAGCGTGACGTACTGTCTTTCCAAGCGATTCTAAAAACCTCTAAATTAGTTTGTTTCCATTTACGCTCTAAATTACGGGTTTCTCTCTTTAGAACACGAGTAGTATTGTTGTACCATGGTGCTTTAATTTTCTCTCTGACCTTTTTTAGTCTCATAGGTGCAACAATATCCCATTTTCCAGAGAGAACGGTGCTCATAGTGCTGGTTAGTTCGTCTAGTTCATCTGTTTGTTTAGGTTCAGGCAGCAGCTGAGACCGATCCGATAAGCAATTTGAAAAATTATCTATGGTGGATGGAAGGATTGTTCTGCCTAATCGATAACGCGGCGCAGCATGATATATTACCGGGGTACGTAATATGCAAGTTACCATGTAATGGTCAGTTACATCATCACTTTGCGGAATGATATCTATATCGGTTGGATCGGTTCCATGTGATATAATTAAATCGAGTGTATGATTAAAACGATGAGTTGGTCCGGTAACTTTTTGCTTAACCCCAAAGGAGTTTAATAAGTCTATAAACGCAGCCCCTAACGTATCATTTTGATTATCTACGTGTATGTTAAAATCTCTAAAAATTAATATTTTATCGACATTGACCAATAGATCTGAGAGAAAATTTGCAAATTCTTTTAGGAAATCAGCGTAAGGCCCTGGTGGTCTATATACGGTAGCCAAGGCTAAAGATAATAGGGATGTTTTTCTATCATCTAAGAGCGTAACATGTAGTACAAGTACTTCAAATGAAATAAACTTATAACCCGTTTTCTGAGTAACATTGAGAATATCTCTATAGATAGTTGCAATACCGCCGCCACGACCAATCAGACGGGGCTCGTGCTTATAGGAGTATCCTGATGGAGTAGACTCATTTAGACCGAAATAATCATTTGGTTTAAGCCAGGTTTCAGTAAGGCAAAGTACATCTATGCTATTATCTGTGACTATTTCATTTACAATAACTGCCTTAGGTGTGAGTGATCTAATGTTTAAAAGACTAGCTTTAGAAATTGTTTTTGTTTACTAATAGCAACATTTTCTGTTTTAATAACAATTAGATTTTTCCTAGATCCTGCAGTAGATTTATTATTTGATCGCACTAAACGAGGAATAGACACAGTTTCTATGCAATGTTCTACACTAGTATTTATATCAGTTAATTTGGTGCAGCAGAGACTATGATTTGGACTTTTGGTTACTAGTCAAAAGGTATTTAACATTTTGGAGATGTTATCTGACAGAAGATCCGATCCGAATCTGTTTGGGTGTAAGCCATCAGCACGGTATAGCCTAGGACGCTCCCAAAACAGATTCCAATTATTTACAAAGAGCAGTTTCTGCTCATTGCACCATGACGTTAACCATTCATTTAGCGCGAATAATCTACTAAACTTGTCATGTCCTAGACGGTACGTGGGAAGCGGTCCTGACACAATGATCGTTATATCAGGCGATGTGCTGCGTACCGTATCGATCAGATTCCTGAAGTCTTTCTTCAGAACTTCCGTCTGGCGCAGCCTGATGTCGTTCACTCCCGCGTGCAATACCAAAGTTCCGACGCGCTCGTTATCGTTCAGAATCTCGGGAACGCGAGCAGCGATTTCAGAAACACGAGCACCAGGAAAGCAGTGACTGTGCACCTTATTTTTACCTGATGTAGCATGGACGTGCCGAACAATGGAATCACCGATGATCACAGCATCGCGTTCTGTTTCGCGAAGAGGGGAGAAGCGGTTTTGTGTGGATAACTCGAAAACCGGGAGGGTCGGAGAGGGTCTTGGTCTAGACCTGACTCGCGTCTTCCGCTGCGGAAATATCCAGGCTTCGTGGTGGCGTGTTGGAGCCGGAGTGAACGAGACCATGGCTGATCGCGACCTTGGCGCTCGGGACCGATGCAGAGTAACGCACGGAGTAGACGAGGTCGGAGTCAGCGGGTTAGTAACATTAATCTCTGATTTGTGAGCATCAGCGCGTGATGTTTCAAGAGCCAAACGCCGGTCTATCAGCTCGGCCTGTCTCACTAAAAGGTCGTGGATCTGTTTCTCAACAGCTTCCAGCTCAGACTGTACCGCGTGCAGCTCAAATGTGTCCTCACCTGCACCAAAAGGTAGACTACTTGCATCTGATATATTCGCCATTTTAACAGATGGACAGTAAGTTAGCAACGACACTACCAGTGATGCTATCAATTAATACTAATTTCTGACAAGCGTCTTAGATATAATCCGTCTTTTAAGTGGTACGGGTGTAGAGTAGACGCACGATAGGTGAAAAATGTTTGTAAGTGAGTGTTGAGAAGACGCGTTCAGCCGTGATCCCCGGGAGTAACCTATAAGAGTATCCAGCGTGGAATCACTGACAGGCTTGATACACGTCTGCTCAACAGTCCGCGTTGTAACTATGAGGTTTGAGCAGTAGTGCTTCTCAGTGAGGAAAAGTAGAAAATGTTTGTTGTAAGTAAGTTTAAAGAGTAAAATCAAGAATTATAAATCAAATCGATAGAGCTCCAAAGACAACAACGCGTTCAGACGCGACGCATGCGCATTCGACTTGTGTCCTCAGTTGGACACAAGTCCAACTGAGTTGCTTCAATGCAGTTGCTTCAATGCATTTAGGGGTGTGGTCCTGGTCAAGACAATCTCCTGAACTCCAAACTGAATGTCAGAATGGGACAGAAAGGTAATTTAAGCAATTTTGAACGTGCATGGTTGTTGGTGCCAGACGGGCCGGTCTGAGTATTTCACAATCTGCTCAGTTACTGGGATTTTCACGCACAACCATTTCTAGGGTTTACAAAGAATGGCATGAAAAGGGAAAAACATCCAGTATGCGGCAGTCCTGTGGGTGAAAATGCCTTGTTGATGCTAGAGGTCAGAGGAGAATGGGCCGACTGATTCAAGCTGATAGAAGAGCAACTTTGACTGAAATAACCACTCATTACAACCAAGGTATGCAGCAAAGCATTTGTGAAGCCACAACATGCACAACCTTGAGGCGGATGGGCTACAACAGCAGAAGACCCCGCCGGGTACCACTCATCTCCACTACAAATAGGAAAAAGAGGCTACAATTTGCACGAGCTCACCAAAATTGGACAGTTGAAGACTGGAAAAAGGTTGCCTGGTCTGATGAGTCTCGATTTCTGTTGAGACATTCAGATGGTAGAGTCAGAAATTGCCGTAAACAGAATGAGAACATGGATCCATCATGCCTTGTTACCACTGTGCAGGCTGGTGGTGGTGGTGTAATGGTGTGGGGGATGTTTTCTTGGCACACTTTAGGCCCCTTAGTGCCAACTGGGCATCGTTTAAATGCCACGGCCTACCTGAGCATTGTTTCTGACCATGTCCATCCCTTTATGACCACCATGTACCCATCATCTGATGGCTACTTCCAGCAGGATAATGCACCATGTCACAAAGCTTGAATCATTTCAAATTGGTTTCTTGAACATGACAATGAATTCACTGTACTAAAATGGCCCCCACAGTCACCAGATCTCAACCCAATACAGCATCTTTGGGATGTGGTGGAACAGGAGCTTCGTGCCCTGGATGTGCATCCCACAAATCTCCATCAACTGCAAGATGCTATCCTATCAATATGGGCCAACATTTCTAAAGAATGCTTTCAGCACCTTGTTGAATCAATGCCACATAGAATTAAGGCAGTTCTGAAGGCGAAAGGGGGTCAAACACAGTATTAGTATGGTGTTCCTAATAATCCTTTAGGTGAGTGTATATATATATATATATAAAAAGTCCCAATGACATGATTGAAAGGCAGAGCTGATCCTGTGTGCAAGTGCACTTCTGGGAAGAGCCTGCTAGCAGAGGTTCACTCAGCACGACAGGCTGGTCTTTAAAGGGGTGGTAAAACACCTTTTTTCGAAGGCTTGATTTTGTTTGTGGGGTGCACTGTAACATGTGTTCATGTTTTAACCATTTAACCATTATTCTACACTGCTCTGTCCCTCCTTGTAAAAACGGTCGGATGATTTCCGGGTTCTATGAAGCCCCCCCTCAAAAATACGCAATGGGCTCAGATTGGTTAGCTGGCCCAGTGTGCTGTGATTCGCTAACCGCTAAGTGCACGTTGTTCGGAAACATCACGCCCCCTTATCTTTACCGGTAGTTTGTGCTTCAGTAAACAATGGCGTCAATATTGCCATACCAGTTTGAGCCTGAATCAGACCCAGAGAATGTTAGTGGAGAGGATCGAGCAGAACCTGTTCAAGAACGGCTGTTAAAGGACGTTTCAGAAAGGTATGTTTTTTTTTTAAGGCTGCAGATCTATTGTGATCGCTATATGACACTGTTACTTTTGTATATTTAGAACGATTGTAGCTAAATATCTGTCGCCAGAACTATTAACCCAATACGAACACTAAACATTGGCTTTACAACAGTAGCCAAATCAAACACAAACCATGTTTAGCATGCCTGTAGATAAACAATACATAAAAGCTATAATCAAAGAATAATTTACAGTGAAACGACAACAACCTCAAACATTTCAAGTTCGCTGCGCTGGTGATATTAAACAGAAGTTTGTATGTGCTTGTCGGATAAGTGTGAATTAGCATTTAACAAACTGGTTTGTGGAGACAAACAGCGTTGTCCTTCGTTTACTTCCTCGCTACAACGTACAATTAACAATACGAACTATTAGAGGAAAACACATCAACAAAAAAAATCATACATGTGGCTCGTAAACAAAAGCTTCTGTTTTTAAAGTTGGAACTGCTCCATGTTTCAGGACAAGCCGTTGTGTGAATCCTGCATTGAACTCGCTTAGATTGAGGAAACTTTCCTCCGGAAAATGTGCAGCACAGAGAGCAACATTTAGATTATAATTATGAGGGACCGAGTTAAAAATAAATTGTAACCGTCCTTAGGAAAACTGAACAAAGTGCAATCTGGGTGAAAATAACAGCATTTCGATGGCATAGCGGCAACGACACTCCACTACCAGAACAACTCTTTTCCAAAGCAACATAAAATGGCCTCGCCCCCTTTATGTATTGTGTTCCCAGAGGAGGGGTTTATGTAAATATTGGGCTTAGTGATGTCAGCAAGCCCACAGGAATGTCGTGTAGTCCCTATCAGCCGTTTCTGTAGTTCTTAGAAATTAATTTCTTTAAAAGCAAATATCTCCCTTTGCTTTAAACTTTGAACGTTGTAACTTTGCATGTTGTTTATGCTCAAACAGCAACATTACACACTAGCTAAAGTTAGAAAAGTGAAATCGTGTTTTACCACCCCTTTAAGAAAATAGTGAACAGGACCACCAGCAAAGCACCTCGATTGCCTATGCCAAGAGAAAGAGCTGGCACAAGATTAACAAAACAGTAAAATATTAAAAGTTTTTGATGTGGGTAGAGTGATACTTTGGAATTTACTTATCAAAAACAATTGAAGTAAATAGTCCAAAAAGAGGGAAGAATAATGCTGAAATATAGAAAAATCCTGCTAATATAAATTAATTGCTGTGGGTAAATGATAATTATTGATTGTTTAAATTATTATGGATGTAGCAGCAATTTGGCATTTTGTTGATTTTACTGTAGCCTAACTGTACAAGCGATTTAAGTGAACTAAAGCTTTTTGTGAGCAAAAGAAAGCAGGAAGTTGTGCTATAAAGCTAATGTGGAAAATCTACAAGTATAAAATATAGAGAGTGGAAAAATATATTTAATAGTACATAAAGGAAGAACATTTGAATAGTGCACTATGGAATTACTGAAATTATGGGATTCTCATATCTGCATAATCTTGCTTGATGAATCCACCGTATAAAGCACTAGAAAATAGGTGAAGTAAATTAGGGTAAAAAATTGGAGGAAAAAAAACAATGATATTAGTATGACAAACGTAAAGAACAAGATGTTTTAAAGTGAATGTCCTGATAGAAATATTTAATAGGAAGGTAAACGAAGATTATTCACTGTAAAGTGAATCTACCCTAAAGGAACATTACAGGAAATTAAGATTTTGACGATAAGAGAGAAAAGTATACATTTGGGTAGAACTGGAATATTTGGGGAAAATGGAAAGACATCTGTAAACACTGCAACAGTATAATCAGTTTTAGCAAAGTTTAAGAAGAACATTCATGGACAAATTAAATATGAATTGTGTAAGAATGTAATTTAGAAAATGGCATAGAAGCAAATCCTAAAAGTCTTGATACAGTTATGGAGTCTTATTTGGTGATAATGAAACTAATATTTTGAAAATTATTAAATAATGTGAAGAATATTGAAGAATATTCTAGCATTGGCTAGAAGGAAAAATAACCAAGAGATAATGGTAATGTAAGATAAAATAATACATGGATAGGAGGCTAATACCTCCAACTTGTAGTAAGAGTGAGAAATGAAAAATGATATAAAACATGGGTTATTTTTAAACATCATCCTAAAGATCATGATACAATTAAAAATTAAAATAGACAGTATTTCTTTAAAAAAAAAAAAATAATAATAAATGTGGCAGCAGAAACGAAGATATTAAATCACGAATACATGATGATAGCATATGGAGCATGTAGGCCAATAATATGTAATGAGAGTCACATACAATATATTAGGATTATGGAAAATATTGCAGTATCTGTTATATTAAAGTATTTTAATATGCAGAAAGAAGACTAGAAAGACTAGGAGAAATTGTGAGAGAAACTGGACAAGGATGGTCAATCAACTTGTAGAAGAGTGGAGAAAACAACTTAAAGTTCATTTAGTATGTTTCCATAACAAACAAAAAGAAATGAATAATTGAAAATGAGCTCATTATAAATAATAGACATAGTAAATAGTAGACATATTGTAATGTTGACCTGATTGACACTCCTGGATGCAGGCTTATCATGCAGGTGTTTGAGAACAGCAAGAGACCAGATGAGGACAAACAAGCTTTCATTATGATCCATGCAAGAGCACCAAATGGCCTTGACTGAATCTGGAACCCTTCCAAAGAAGGGGGCGGAAATAGCATAAGAAGTCCTTTATAGTTTGTATCAGTCACAAAATAGACTGTAAAACAAGATAGACTGTAATAGCAAGAAAAGGCCGCTCTGCATCCACCAGCACTGGGACCTTAGCTGGGGTCAGTTGAACCTTTTGGGGAAATTCTGGTAAATATTATTACTTTATTATTTTAATGATTTATAAAAAACAAATAAAATAAAAACTGTAGAACTAAAAGGACTATTGGGTGTTTGATATTGTAAACACGAATGCACTTATGATAAAATGTAATAATTCTATGTCATCTATAATGCCAAGTATTTATGGTTTTTACTGACTGATAAATACATTGATTGATTCATTGATTGATTTCTTACGTTGATTTAAGAAAACGAAATATATTATTGTAAATGAATAAATAATATTTTAATTGTATTATGTGAAAAGGTATTATACTATAGTAACAAACAAATCTGGGTTTAGAAAAGATTATACCTTTTCGATTTAATTAAGGAGACGTTTAGGGTGAGAACTCCTGATAAGACGATTTAAGTATTGGGTTCATTTTTGAGGATTTAAAATGTGTGTGATGCCACCAAACGCTGACGTAACGAAGTGTGAACCTTATAATGGGGATGTAAAGATAATTTATAGTAAGAAATTACTGAAAATATTGTTGTTGTTTTTTGCTTTTGAAATATTTTTTAATCTTTAAGAATTAAATAATTAATTGGCTTCAGTGGACTTTGAATGTATATAATATATTAAGGGAATTAAAATATATACTATGCTAATTGAAGAAACTCGTGTGACTGTAGGGCATGTTAAAAGATGAACTTGTAAATTTAATTTAAAATATAAAAGGTTTAAAGATGGACATTATTAACTTTACAAACTTTACAATGGGAATGTATAACAAAGAACAAATTGATTTATTGACATAATTTATGTTCGAACATATATAGTGTTCTCAGAAATTAAGGGAAACATTAGAATGATTACTCTGGATACAAGGGATTAATTACTGGATTGTTCTGATTATACAGATAAATAATTGTAGGATGTGATATGTTTATGCAACAATTATTGCAAAGGGGGTTTGTTATATTTGATGGTACAATTATGATATCTGAGAATCTGTGAATGCTTAAGAAATGATTACTGGATTTAGTGTAAGATATCTGAATGAGAAAATTAGTTGCTTGACAATATTTGACCCAGAGGTTTGGAACTGGATGTTTACAAGCAATAATAGAAAAGAAACCTTGTGCACTGTTTGAACATTGAAGAAGTTTCAAGACTGGTTCAAACCTAGAGGGATGTTAAGGCTTGTAGTTGGGGCAAGAAAACCCATCATACTAACTTTGTGCCCTAAAGACCTTTAGGGGAGACCGGGTGCATGAAGTACTGGATTCTTTTTGAAAAAAAATATAACTGATTATTTCTGTTATGGGAACCAGAAAACAAAACTGGGTGAAATATTGCATGAACTGTAACAAACCAATCTATTTAAGAAAAATGGACAAATGTCCATGTTATGATTCGACTTTCTTTACCTTACCTGAGAATACTAAATAAATAGGTAAAAGGTGTTAAGAGTACAGTACACACCGTAAAACAAGACATTTCACACTCACAGTTGAACTGTTTATCTAAATGTGATGAAGTGCTTAAATGTTTCTAACATGAATGTTCTTCAGCATCATGAATGAATGAAGAATAAACACCAACCTCTTTGTTCTTCAGGATCTTCAGTGCGTTTCATTCTGCAGGGTTCTGGATCACTCATGTTCTCACTGTCCTCTTTAATAAACTCAGTCTTTGCGGATTTCAGCTCATCAGGACGATGATTTGATGCTCGTCTTCACAGCATTTATTGAGGAGCTTCACTGATGACAAATTACAGCGTGAGGAGCTTCACTGATGATGAATTACAGTGGGAGGAGCTTCACTGATGATGAATTACAGTGGGAGGAGCTTCACTGATGATGTGACTGCTGTGGGAGGAGCTGATCTGCCAAAATCTAAAATATATCAGTTACAGAGTTTGTTTTTAGGCTCATGGACAACAGAATATAATAATGTAAATTTTCCCAAATATAAATAATGGTGAGAAAAACAGCTGAAAGCATAAACCAAAATAAATATAGGCTACACATAGTAACCAACAAATCCCCTCAGTCTGCTGAATGAAATGAGCTTTAAGTGTCAATTTACAGGAGATCTGAAGACATCGGCATAATAAATGAGGTGAAAACAGGAACTATTGTCATGAAATAAAGAGTGTTTTCAGCAGATCTGTTAATATTGATGAGCCTCAGACTATCAACACTCATTCAACAAGCCATTCAGGATCATCAGCAGATCATCTCAATTTATTCTGAGTGTTTGCTATATTGATAGACAATAGTGTTTTTCACAATGTAACAAGGATAAATCATCAATAATAAAACAAAATAATTTAATAAATAGGCCTAACCTATCTTTATGAAGATCTACAGGCAAAAAACTACAACACCATAATACAGGGTTCACCAATCTCGGTCCTGGAGGGCCGCTGTCCCTGCAGAGTTTAGCTCCAACCAGCTCCAACACCTGTTTGAAAGTTTCTACACTCAAAAAAATGCTGGGTTGTTTCTGTAAACAAATTGTTGGGTTGATTGTGCTGGGTCAAAAAGTTGGGTTGTTTGGGGTACTGTAAACACATTATTGGGTTGCTCATGCTGGGTCAAATGAGTTGTAAGGGGGTCATTCACAAATAAACTGCTGGTTGGGTTATTTTGACCCAGCAACTGGTTACTTTTTTCATTATTTGCGGAACTTTCTGGATTCTTCACTTCTGACTCGAGGAGCACGCCACTCGGAGCAGCTGTTTTATGGTAAGTTAATATGAATGTTTACCTATATTTTTAATAAGTTGTGGTGGTAGCAGAAAGCTAATTTCACTGTTCAACATACAGTCTTTGATATGGAAGTGTGAGGGGTAACTTATTTATTCTGTGAAACATTAATTAGCCACAGCTAGCCGGTTAGAATTTTTGACAAAATCAAATGCCACATCGTTAAATCCTTAGTTGAAATTAAACCAGCTATATCAGCAGCCTTTTTGAAATATGCAGTTTAAATTCTAAATTCATTATTTAATTATCGTAGGCCTATTCATTGTGGACGTTGCGTATTTAAAAGTGAGAAAAGCGTTTTGTATGAAATCCATACGCGCACTTTCCTCACAGGGCTCGTACGTAAAATCAGCGGGAAATGAGTCTCTTATGTAGGCTAGCTAGTGAGTTGTGAGTAAAAAGTCTGCTGGAGTAGTTTTAGAAACACTCGTCAGAAGAAGTGACTGAGGTAAGTTCCAGCACAGTCTGCGTGTGTCTTCTGTACTGTCTCGAACCATCGTTTCTGCCAAAAAAAAAAAAAAAAGTTTTCAAGAGCTGAA
Organism: Scardinius erythrophthalmus; assembly: GCF_964197995.2. Lineage (NCBI taxonomy): Eukaryota > Metazoa > Chordata > Actinopteri > Cypriniformes > Leuciscidae > Scardinius > Scardinius erythrophthalmus. The sequence continues at coordinate 16,828,001 of NC_138221.1, forward strand.
TATAGCCTAGTTTTTTTTAGTAAATGTATGACTTGCAATCTTTATAAACAGCGACTGAGGACAGGAGAAATAAATGGACAGACGCCAGTTTTGAGAAGAAAAGTAGGCTATACCCGTTTAGTTGAACGAAAAATCGTCAATATTTAAAACTTAAAAAATGTAAACTTACATGATAGCCTACCCTACCACCATGCATGTCATCTTTCATTTTATTGTCTGTAAGTTAACATCTAAACGAGGCGATCATCAGCGCTGCCAGTCAGGAGATTAACGAGCAGCTTTGTGGGTTTGTGAGTTTTAATGTTAAAGACACTATCAACATTACAGTAATATTTTACTTTAATAAGATGTTTTATTTTAATGCCTTAATGTTGATCATATTTGTCCAAATTACTCTTACTATACTTTTATTACTATTACTATAATTCAGTTTGCAAATACTGAATACACGTTTTGTTTGTTTTTCACATTTGGTCATTTGGTAATGTTTGCAATAATTTTAATTGCATATTCAATAATAAATTGATACTTCCACAAAAAAAGCTTAACTTGCATGTCAGTTTTATTGCAACACTCTAAGTGATTGTCCGGGAAGCAGACACACTCTGTCAGTTTAAATCTAAACTAAAACGCATCTCTTTTACCTGCCATTCATATAGAACATTATACATTTCTATTATTCAAATCAGTTAAATGATTATTAGGCAGCATAGGTCAGCCGGAACCAGGGACACTTTCCTATAACACCTGATGTACTCATTATTTAATAAGAAGAATGGCATGTATGCTAATGTTTGCCTTTCTGTTCATTCTAAAGTTTACTGAAGTCAGTCGGATCCAGGCCGTATCCAGATCAGAAGTTGGACCTGCGCCTGGACCCATCCATGACGCATCCCTGAAGGGCCAGCCTCATCAGCCTTGTGAAGGCCTCATCGACACAACTGATCCTCAACAAACTCGTCTCCATACCGGTGTGATGACTCCGACTTCCAACCAGATGGAACTGGATAAATATTCTGAATTTTCTTATTCAATCTGACCTCTGACCTGTAATGCTGCCTGGATCATAATCATACATTGTTCGCTCATTGGCCAGAGGAGAACTGAGCGACTGAGACTGGGTTCTCCCAAGGTTTTTTTCTCCATTCTGTCACTGATGGAGTTTTGGTTCCTTGCCACTGTTGCCTTGGCTTTTGGCTTGCTTAGTTGGGGACATTTAATATTCAACAATATTATTGATTTGCCTTAAGGTGGACGATGACGCAATTTTCTTCTAGAAACAAACTTTGTTGTATTATATTCACGTTACAGTATCACTGTGAAGCTGCTTTGATACAGTCTGTATTGTAAAAAGCGCTATAGCCTATAAATAAAGATGACTTGACTTGACTTGTGTAATCAACAGGTGAGGACCAACATGGTTTAATATTTACAAAATGAGATGACTGGTGAATTGCTGCACATTCTGTGTCTCAGGGATGAAATGAGGGGGACATGTCAGACCTTTGACATTGATTAACATTTGTATTCGATAAAGAAAAGTATTAAAGAAATGTATAAAATAAAATAAAATAAAATAAAAAAAATGAGATTGAAATCATACAGTGGCCTCTCTGGTTTATTGTATTACAGAGATAATTATTTTACATTCATAATATAACAAATATTTATTTCTAATTTTATTAAGGCAATGAGACAAGAAATAACCCAGCACATGAGTAAGACTTAACGCAGCAAGAGGGTTAATTTCACCCACTGGTTGGGTCAAATGAATGACCCAGAAATATGGGTTGAATGGCAAAACCCAGCACTTGGGTCAAACCAACCCAGCGCGTGTTCTGTCCAATAGTGACCCAGCGGTGTGGTTAAGGTTGGGTTATTTTTTAACCCAGCAGTTTTTAGAGTGTAGTATGCCTAGTGAGACCTTGATTAGCTGGTTCAGGTGTGTTTAATTGGGGTTAGAGCTAAACTCTGCAGGACAGCGGCCCTCCAGGACCGAGATTGGTGAACCCTGCCATAATATGTGAATCTAAATATAGTTTGACTTTATAAAAACTATTAATTGCAGTAAAGTAATTCCATCATTAACATGTTACAGATTTGTGTCTACAGAAACTACAGGGGAAATATAAAGTGTTAGAATATACATCAATTTTAATAAGTAAATGTAATCTGCCAAAGATAAATGTCGGTACTATTAAAGTGTGAAAGGGACTTTTTCAATCACAGCTAGCTGTTGTTCTGCCTCTGGATATAGTCCAATCGGCGTTTAAGGGTTAGTTCACCCAAAAATGAAAATTCTGTCAGTAATTATTCATCCTCATGTTGTTCCAAACCCGTAAGACCTTCGTTCATCTTCGGAACACAAATTAAGATATTTTTTCTTAAATCTGAAGGCTGTCTCACTCCTCCATAGGCTTCTAAGGGAATGAAACTTGCTGGCCCAGAAAATGTATTAAAGACATCGTTAATATAGTCCAAATGACTAAAGTGGCTAAAAAGTTTATAAAGCGACGAGAATACTTTGTGCGCAAAAAACAAACAAAAAAAATAACGACTTTATTCCACTTTTCATTTTCTTCTTTCTGGGCCTCGAGTTTTTTCACATAGTATTTTAGCGTAGCACGTCTGTGTTGTACGTCACACGTAGGCTCACTATTGGCTGACGCTGGTCATGTGTGTGATGCGTGGTGCAACACAGAAGCGCTGCGCAGATTTACTACGTGAAAAAACTCGAGGCCCAGAGAGAAGGAAATGAAAAGTGGAATAAAGTCTCTTTTTTTTTTTTTTTGCACACAAAAAGTATTCTCGTCGCTTTATAAACTTAAAGGGATAGTTCACCCAAAAATGAAAATTCTGTCAGTAATTACTCACCCTCATGTTGATCCAACCATGTAAGTCTTTCATTCATCTTCGGATCACAAATTAATATTTTTGTGATTAAATATGAGAGCTGGAATACTCCTCCATTGGCTTTAAGGGGGCCCAAACTTGTCCGTCCAGAAAGTCAGTGAAGAAAATGTTTAAATAGTCCATGCCACTACAGTGGCTCAACCATACGTTTCTCAAGCAACGATAATACTTTTCGTGCGAAAAAAACAAACAAAAGAACGACTTTATTCAACTATTCATTTTCTCTCTTGTAGGCCTCTGACGTTCGTTCACGAGAGCTCCATGATGCATGCGCGAGAACTGAACGGACGACGGTCTTCTTCTACTACTACTTGTTACTGGCTGCTCACTCCTTAGGAGTATTACCGCCACCTAGGGTACAAGATGACGTGCTGGCATAGCCGGATGCATGTCATGCATACGTTTTTTTTTTTTCCTGTTCTGGACTCGGTCTTGGCTCGGACTCGAACCTTTTTGGACTCGGTCTTGACTTGGACTCAACAAAGGTGGTCTTGACTAAAGCCCTAATTTACACTTTTCCAGTTTCGTCAGGAATGCAGCCCAGACCTCCTCCTGAAGTTGTGACCACCTGTGAGTTGCCGGGGAAAGTTCAAATTGCCGTCTAAAGGTTACACGGTTGTTGATGGGCCCTGTTTCTCATGACATTTTCTTTTTACTTTTTTGTTTAAGATTTATTTTGATTGTATCTAACATGTCCTGTGCTGTAGACATGGTTATTATGTATTTAGTCATGTTGTACCAGTCCAATATGACAGTCAGTTGAAATAAACCTTGTGTTGTAAGAAAACTTGTTTTATTTGTTATGAATCTATTTTGATGCGTTTTCCCATAACTTTTGTAATTTTACATATATTTAAAAATATCAAAATGAATATCAATGTCGCAATTTCAAATTTTGTCAATAACGTGCACCCCTACCTTGATCTCAGACTGAGGTGATGTGGTTTCTCCACTGTATGGATCTTCATGTGTCGCTTCAGGTGACTTTTAAAATAGAAACTCTTTCCACACTGATCACAAGTGAATGGCTTCTCTCCAGTGTGGATCATCTCATGTGTTTTTTTGTCTGCCAACTGAATGAATCTCTTGTCACAGTGTGAACACTTGTAAGGTTTTTCTCCAGTGTGGATCTTCTCATGTCTTTTCAGACTTGCCGACTGACTGAATCTCTCGTCACAGTGTGAACACTTGTAAGGTTTTTCTCCAGTGTGAATTCTCTGGTGCCGTTTTAAACTGTCCGCTCTAGTAAAAGTCTTCTCACACTCAAAGCACATGTACTCTATCACACCATTGTGAATTTTCTGATGTTCATGTAAAGTGTGCCGCACTGAAAAACTCTTTCCACACACAGAACATGAATGCGGCTTCTCCTTCATATGAACTGTCAGGTGTCTCTTCAAGGCTGATGTACAGAGAAATGTTTTGCCGCATTGATCACATGTGTATGGCTTCTCTCCGGTGTGAATCCTCATGTGAAGATTAAGACTTTGTTTGTTTGAGAATCTCTTTCCACACTGATCACATGTGAACGGCTTCTCTCCAGTGTGGATCCTCATGTGTAATTTATGGTGTGAAGATTGACTAAAATCTTTCCCACATTGATCACACTTAAATGGCTTCTCTTCAGTGTGAACTCTCATGTGAACATTAAGAGTCTGTTTGGTTGTGAAACTCTTCCCACATTGATAGCATACATGCAGCTTCTCTCCAGTGTGGATCATCATGTGGTGCTCAAAACTGTGTTTGCTTGATAAACTCTTCCCACACTGATCACACTTGTAAGGTTTTTCTCCAGTGTGGATCCTCTCATGTCTTTTCAGATTTGCCAACTGACCGAATCTCGTGTCACAGTGTGAACACTTGTAAGGTTTTTCTCCAGTGTGGTTCCTCTCATGTGTTTTCAGATTTTCTGACCGACTGAATCTCTTGTCACAGTGTGAACACTTGTAAGGTTTTTCTCCAGTGTGAATTCTCTGGTGCAGTTTTAAACAGTTCGCTCTGGTAAAAGTCTTCCCACACTCAAAGCAAATGTACTCTCTCAGACCAGTGTGAATTTTCTGATGTTCATGTAAATATTGCATCTGTGAAAAACTCTTTCCACACACAGAACATGAATGTGGCTTCTCCTTCGTATGAACTGTCAGGTGTGTCTTCAGGTGTGATGTACAGAGAAATGTTTTGCCGCATTGATCACATGTGAACGGCTTCTCTCCAGTGTGGATCATCATGTGTAATTTATGGTGTGAAGATTGACTGAAATCTTTCCCACATTGATCACACTTAAATGGCTTTTCTTCAGTGTGAACTCTCATGTGACAATTAAGAGTCTGTTTGGTTGTAAAACTCTTTCCACACTGATAGCATACATGCAGCTTCTCTCCAGTGTGGATCATCATGTGTTGCTCAAAACTTTGTTTGCTTGACAAACTCTTCCCACACTGAGTGCAGGTGAAAGATTTCTTGGCTCTTCTTTTCTTTAAAAATGTCTTTTTAGTCTTTGAGCGACTCAAAGTTTTTTCTCCAGGTTTGACATGATGTTCCTCCTCCACTTCACTCAGTTCTTCACTCTCCTCCTTCACTTCACTCAGTTCTTCACTCTCCTCCTCCTCCTCCACTTCGCTCAGTTCTTCACTCTCCTCCTCCTCCTCCACTTCGCTCAGTTCTTCACTCTCCTCCTCCACTTAATTAAAAGAGAAATATAATGTGAAAGGACATGAAAGTGAGCCCTGATGTAATAGTAGAAAGTAGACAACTGCTATAAAATATTATGATAATCCGATGCCTTTTTATAAATTGATTATATGTCCTTGAAACTTTTAGAATAGAATAAACCTAGGGATTAGAAAAGGGATTAGAATAAACTGCTGCTTCAATGTACAGTGAGGAAAATAAGTATTTGAACACACTGCTATTTTGCAAGTTCGCCCACTTGGAAATCATGGAGGGGTCTGAAATTGTCATCGTAGGTGCATGTCCACTGTGAGGGACATAAAAAATCCAGAAATCACAATATATGATTTTTTAACTATTTATTTGTATGATACAGCTGCAAATAAGTATTTGAACACCTGTCTATCAGCTAGAATTCTGAACCTCAAAGACCTGTTAGTCTGCCTTTAAAATGTCCACCTCCACTCCATTTATTATCCTAAATTAGATGCACCTGTTTGAGGTCGTTAGCTTGTCCACCCCATACAATCAGTAAGAATCCAACTACTAACATGGCCAAGACCAAAGAGCCGTCCAAAGACACTAGAGACAAAATTGTACACCTCCACAAGGCTGGAAAGGGCTATGGGGAAATTGCCAAGCAGCTTGGTGAAAAAAGGTCCACTGTTGGAGCAATCATTATAAAATGGAAGAAGCTAAACATGACTGTCAATCTCCCTCGGACTGGGGCTCCATGCAAGATCTCACCTCGTGGGGTCTCAATGATCCTAAGAAAGGTGAGAAAATCAGCCCAGAACTACACGGGAGGAGCTGGTCAATGACCTGAAATGAGCTGGGACCACCGTTTCCAAGGTTACTTTTGGTAATACACTATAGCCCTATTAGCACGGGATTAGTATTACCAAGGGACCTCAGGTAATTTGTAATATTTGCAGAGGTCGTCTGTGATTTTTATCCCGTGCAAATCTGCCATGTCTGTAAAAATTTCCCCTAAAATTACCTACCGTATTTCGGCCAACACAGGGGTCCTCTGATAATACCAGTCCCGTGCGAATCCCCATGTCTGTGATTTGGGCTGTTTTTTTTTGTTGGCCTATCGTTTCCTAAAGAATGTAATAACCATTATGGGCCGTTTAACAGTCCATTTTACGTCTGTATTAAAACTATATTAACAATAAAATCTCTCGATATGCCCTACTCCAATCCGATTATAGTTTTTCTCCAATAAAAACTATGAAATGCTGCACAAGAGAAAACAAACTACAGTAAAGACGTGACCCGGAAACTCGGACCGTTGTCATGGAAACGTTAAACTAAGCATGTTGGCGCAACATGGAAGCTGTTTTGGAAAGTGTTGACACTTTTTGTGGTAATATTAGTCTGTATCGTGGAGCATTTCTTTGTCCCACACGGCCTCTAAAGACGTCCATCCTGTAAGTATCCCAAGAAATCAAAGTGTGAAAGAGTAAAAATTATATAAAATATATAATATATTTCTCTAATAAATTGGTTTTAAATAAGTTCTTTTTTGAATTGCAATACTGCAACGCGATCTTCGTTTCTGCATGTTCAGCTAGTGAAGTGGGAATGGGTGGGCGCACGCTGTAAAATCCGTAAAATAGAGGGAATTACGGACCATTTATTTGCCCGTGTGAATGAGCCACCAAAAACACAGACGTCAGGAGGTAATTTCTTAATTACAGAGGTTCAGGGGTAATACTAATCCCATGCGAATAGGGCTTAAGACGTCATGGTTTGAAATCATGCATGGCACGGAAGGTTCCCCTGCTTAAACCAGCACATGTCAAGGTCCGTCTTAAGTTTGCCAATCACCATTTGGATGATCCAGAGGAGTCATGGGAGAAAGTCATGTGGTCAGATGAGACCAAAATAGAACTTTTTGGTCATAATTCCACTAAACGTGTTTGGAGGAAGAAGAATGATGAGTACCATCCCAAGAACACCATCCCTACTGTGAAGCATGGGGGTGGTAGCATCACGCTTTGGGGGTGTTTTCCTGCACATGGGACAGGGCGACTGCACTGTATTAAGGAGAGGATGACCTAAGTTTAGTGACAACATGTTACAATGATTACATGATACAATGACTAGTAGGCTGTTTGTATTGCTTAACACAAATTTAACGATTTCAATTCAATACTTGGGATTTGATTTAAATCTTGATTCAATATTGACTAATTTTGGATAAATATTAGGAAGGCTACAGTAGATAGCCCACATGTTATTTTTTTCTCATGAAAAAAAAAAAACACATAATGCTATGTAACCATATATGAGCCCTATCAGCTGGTATTATTAAAGGTTACAAATAACTAATTAAATCAAATATAATGTGGTTTTCATTATAATAACAATTATGTAATGACAAGTAAAAATATAATAAATATGTAAAAAAGTGCAGTGCACATATTCAGCAAAATACTCCTCTTTATCTATTTGTTTTAGTCATCTAACATGCTGCTGGTCATTAAATGGTTTAAATGTAACGTTCTGTGACACAATTGTTCCCCTGTTTCATATCAAAAGTAACCTGCTCTGTCTTGTTTGACGGTCTTCGTGTCCTCTTTGCTCCGCGATTTTTCTCTGCGTGAGAAAACGGATGTGTGGCGTGAGCGTGTGAAGAGTCTCGCGCTGAATGCGTCGAGTTGGCAGCTCTGCTTTTCATTCATTTCATGTTTTATTTCATTCTTTTTAGAAAGAAATGAAAAGGAGCAGAAAGAAGATAAACGTATAATATCTGCCCCTTATCAACATAAATTACATTACAATTCCAAAGAGGTGCGCTTACAACACGTCTACTTTGCAGCACATATACAAGGTCATAAAGCAAATATCACATTTTCCTGCTAAATAGCAGCATTATATTTCTCTATTAGTAATGCTTTTACACACTTCTTGAAAACAAAAAACGATGTTGAGGTTTTAATTTCAGGTTTAGATTGTTCCACAGACTGACACCTTGTATTGAGACACATCTTTCCTTTGATTTTGTTCTAAACTCGGGTTTCTGAAATACTTCAGTTCCTCTTAAATTGAATCTACTAACTCTTGATGAATCTGTTTTGCTATTTATCAGGTAATGTTTTCAGGTGAGCTTTATACATTATTTTTAGAAGGCTATATTCTAATAAATCATTGAATTTTAAGGTTTTTAATTGTATAAATATTGGATTTGTGTGGGCCCTATGTTCACTTCCATTTACAACGCGAATGGCACGTTTTTGTAATTTAAAAACTGGTTCTATATAAGTCTTATTTGCACTTCCCTATGCTTTACTGCAATAGGTCAGATGTGGAACAATCAATGAATTATATAACAAAAACAAGGCACATTTATTAACAGATTCTTTTACCTTGCTTTTGGAAGCGGGATGGATCCGGATAGATCAGCGGCGATCATAGACTGTAGGCGGCGTTCCTCCTTCCAGCATGCTGCTTCTCCATGTGAGGACTGTTTACATTAGACTAGAAGTGCACACCGGACGCATGGTTATACATGAATTTTTTACATCAGAGTGCGCACGTGTTTCGCGCAGCATATACGCAGTGTTTGTTTAAGCGGTTGATGGAAAATAAGCTATAATGCGCGTTCTAAAAATCTCAATTCAGATCTATTATTTTTCACGGTATTTTGAAGTACCGTGTATTATTTTTTCACGGTATTTTGTTTGTAAATGAGAAGTGGTTCTCAAACAGTTTACCTGGATAAATAAAGGTAATTAAAGGTTAATAAGTGCCCGTGATATCAATATCGTGCATATTCATTACCGCAATTTATCGCATTACCGAATACCGGCACATGTCTAGTCGAGGCTGGGTCTTCCAACATGACAATGACCCGAAGCACACAGCCAGGATAACCAAGGAGTGGCTCTGTAAGAAGCATATCAAGGCTCTGGTGTGGCCTAGCCAGTCTCCAGACCTAAACCCAATAGAGAATCTTTGGAGGGAGCTCAAACTCCGTGTTTCTCAGCGACAGCCCAGAAACCTGACTGATCTAGAGAAGATCTGTGTGGAGGAGTGGGCCAAAATCCCTCCTGCAGTGTGTGCAAACCTGGTGAAAAACTACAGGAAACGTTTGACCTCTGTCATTGCAAACAAAGGCTACTGTACCAAATATTGACATTGATTTTCTCAGGTGTTCAAATACTTATTTGCAGCTGTATCATACAAATAAATAGTTAAATCATACATTGTGATTTCTGGATTTTTTTTTTTTTAGATTATGTCTCTCACAGTGGACATGCACCTACGATGACAATTTCAGACCCCTCCATGATTCCTAAGTGGGAGAACTTGCAAAATAGCAGAGTGTTCAAATACTTATTTTCCTCACTGTATATGTAATGAGTGATTATAGTCAAGGTATTAATCAATATTTTTTCCTTCTAAATATCAAATGAGTTGAATGACTTCTGTGAGGATTTTACTTCGTTATAGAAGTTACCAGTGTGATCACTGAAATTTTCTTTTCATGTATTCTTTAATGTCTGTAGTTGATATTTGAATGAAGTAACAATGTTTGCTCATTTAACTCTGCTTCAAGAAATTAAATAAGGAAATGTTTTGTGTTTGAGAAAGGTCTTCAACATGTTAAAACACATAGGGGTTATTGAAGTCTATATTGAAGTCTGATGGCAGAACAATGAACGAGATCAACCCAACATAGTTGCACAGTTACTTTTCGAGAGAGAACAGGTGGATATCGAGCGGCTCATGCAAAATTGTAACACTGATCTTGCACGTAGAACATTAAAATATAACTTTGTGTGCTATCGATTTGCTGTACATTTCACACGATGGGAGGGGTTGTTGAGGTGGGGTGGGGGAGGTGCGGGGTCACGGGGCAGCAGCGCATGTACCATGGGGGTCGCGGACTAAAAAAGTTTGGGAACCCCTGGTTTAAGGGACCATTTCTCAGTTAAAGCCTTACTTTCCATTTAGACTAAAGTGTCCTATCCTTGAGAGAAAGAACTTGTTATCTTGATGTTTTGAGACAAGACTCCTGTTTATAGTTAGAGCCTGGCCAAATCCAACCTTGGAAAAGCTGTGTGTCGGTGTGTGTGTGTGTGTGTGTGTGTGTGTGTGTGTGTGTGTGTGTGTGTGTGTGTGTGTGTTAGTCTTCTTGCTTACAGGTTAAGGAACCACTGGCATTATTGGAGATTGACTGAGTTGTTGTTCGAGACATGTTGGCGCCTAGCAACCCAAATCTGCGACCTGGAAGGTCATGACGTGCCTGACTTCAGGATCCGAGTGTCAGATGCATAAGCTATGGAGATATGCTTCAGTCTATCTGTATATGTGTGGAAAATTACTATTGTAATGGAAAATTTTGATTTTCATAGATTTATAGTATTGATTTTCATTGCTTTTAGTAAGACATTGAAATGACCTTTGCTGGACAGTACGTGGTCTCAGCTTTAGTTGACTCAATGTGTGAGTGTGTTTTTAAACTGGGTTACAGGTGGGACAGCAAGGAGGTGGCAGATCAAAGCGAGACCTCTGACCCCTAGGGATAGGTTGTCCAATTTATAACTTGTGAGCTTGTAGGCACAAGCTCAGCAAAAGATGAGACCATGAGCTAGGGAATCTTCCCTTCTTTAGATAAGTCAGAAACCTTGAAAAAATTATATACAAGCTGCTCTGCCGTCCCTTTCTCTGTCGCACTTGTTTCACAGACTGTACTGGACTTCTATGTGGCAACTGGGCCTTCTTGCAAGAATAAATACCTTTTGAAAAGACTATTTGACTCAGAAAATGTCTCTTACACAGTGATTGATTGTTTATTGAATGCTTAATGATTTTTTTGCCACAACATTTCTATTTCTTAGAGATTGAGAATCATTCAACATGTAAGCAATGACGTAGCTTAGACCTTGGAAATCGTATAACTGCTGAGTGTGTGTGTGTGTGTGGAGTGTAGTGTATAACTACTGTGATCTTTGTAATTGTAAGTGGGGCGGCCTACGAACTAAGAAGGGTTATTTAACAACAGAAACTGAATGATCAAATCTGAAAATAAAACATGGCTTATTCATTCTGTTTCTTATTAAAGCTACAGAAGTTATTCAGCCAAAAGCAGTGAGTGATTTTCTTTGTCTTTTGTTCATGACCACAGTTATTGCAAGCCGTTTTGATATGCATATTGCGATATATACCTCTGTGATAGGGCTGAACGATTAATTGCATTTGTGATAATATCGCAATATGATGAAACGCAATTTTTAAGCCTGATTACACTCTGGTCATGTGACAGTCTGCAGACGTAGCATCAACTTGGCGCGCTACGCATATATGCCTGGCATGCAGGAAAGATAATTTTGTTTAATTTATGTGATTTTATGTTATAATATATATTATTAATATATAATGATATATTAAGTTATAGATTCTCTCTCCAACGATTCTGGATCAATTCAGAGTAGTGTTGCACGGTGTACCGATACTTCAAAAGTATCGCGATACTCGGAAATTAAAAACGTCACGATACCTAAATTTATCAGTATCGATACTTAAAAATAAATAAATAAAAAAAACGCCTCCCTATGGACGTCTGTGTTTTTTTCCTGATGCACGGAGCAAAGAACCTGCCGCTGTCAGTGTCATGTGACAAAACACTACAGCGAGATGACTGCATGTGCGAGCACAAGTGGTCCACGTCTCCACGACTCGTTGAAAAAGATGATGCGAGGAGTGACATATGGAAGTACGTTGCCTACCTTGCTCTGTTGCACGGTGCACTGATACTTCAAAAGTAAATCGGAAATTAAAAACGTCACGATTCCTTAATTTATTAGTATCCATACTTCTAAGAATGACCGCGTTCCAGATTTGTAAGGCCGGCGACACACTGGCTGCGTGTCGTGCCCGTTTTTATTTCGGCTCCCATGTTAACTGCCTGCGTGACGTACGTGTCTGGGCGCAGCTCGAGACGCGCGGAAAACGAGTGCATGCTATAAATATAACCGACGCCTATTTTTCACGCGTCACGCAAGCATGTTGGAAGCGTTAATTCCCAGGCAAAATAGAATAGGAAAATATGTTTCTATGTCATTTTGACACGAATACATATTAATAAATGACATTTTGATGGTTGAAAGTTTTGACATAAATACAATAAATGTAATTAAAAAAAATATGATCGATTTTCAAATATTGCACCTCTCAATACAGAACGAATTATTCTGTAGCCTATTTTGCCGTCAACACTGCCGACGTTGTCTTTGCTGCTATATTCCACAACTCTCTCCCCACATGTCAAATATATCACCAATGAGGCTTATCATATGTTACCAATATTAAACATTGTTTAATATAATCGCTGTTCATATTTTTATTCAAAGTTCAGAATCAAGATAAAGCTCTTATGTTTCTTATGATAAATGAGATAATGCTGCTAAATTTATAAAAAAAATTACCTTGAATGTAATTGCTCTAATTTATTTTTTATATTTTTATATTTCATATTTTGTTCAAATGTTTAATATATCTGCTGTTCATATGTTCATCTATTAGTGTGTTATATGATTAGAATGTTGTCCCGGTTTTAAAATAAAGCACAGCAATGATATTTGAGAGTGTTTCTCCCTTTTCAGGAAAAGTATCGAAAAAGTATCGAAATCTCAATACTTGACTTGGTATCGGTATCGAAACAATAATTTTAGTATCGTGACAACACTAATTCAGAGAATTTCAGAATCGAGTCCTCACACACACACACACACACGACACCACTCAAACCTTTCGAAAAATAATCTTTCATAAAGTTTGGAAAGGTCTTAGCAAATTACAAGGACATTCGCGGGCTTTATCGCACAGGTTATGTCGCTTTGATTGATGTTACTCTTGCAGTGTTACTTTCGCCCCCAGAATTTTCCTCACAAAAGCTCTGCTAAGGCATCAGTTGTATCTTTTGATATGCAGTTGGCTTATAAATATATAAAAAATATGAAAATCACTGTGAAGGCTGCTTTCAATTTAAAATACTCTCGGGTGCTTTGTGAATAGCGCTTGCACATGCAGCTGTGAGCGACTCATTGGTTAAATGTACTTGCATCTCAAAATACTTTTATGACGCAAAATTAATGTAAACACGGTCAGTTATATCTTAAACCAACAGGACAAACTACATCTTATATTTCAAAAGAGATCTGTGCATTAGTGTGAATCCAGAAATCTAACCAGAAAAAAAATCACTCACAGCTCTTGAATGGAAAGAGTTCAGACAGCCTACTTTTAAATACTGAAAGCATCTCAAAGGATCCGGCGACTCAAAACGGGGATTGGAGGTAACGGAACAAAAAAAGTAAATAAATTACACTGCCTACTTGTTACGGGGCGAACAAGACATGAGGCGTGCGGATCCATGTGCAAGCTTTTATTCATAAACATAGTAAACAGGCAGGGTCAGACAACGGCAAGCAGGTTTAGTTAGGGCAAGACACAAGAGAAATCCTAGGGCAAGCGTGGGTCTACGATTAGCAAACAATATCCAACAGGGCCAGGCAGAGAGATAATCCAGGTACACAAGCAAAGATCCAAACGAGGGGCAAACAGAGTCCAAAGGGCAAGGCAGAGGGTTAATCCTGGAAACACGGGCAGATGTCAAAACACAAGAAAACAGGCAAGGCATAAACAACTCGGCTCCGTAGAGTAGCTATCGCTAGGATAAGCGCTAAACAATACTCGGCGATCACAGAGAGAAAGTCCAAGGCTTATAAAGAGTGTAATTGGTGATAGTGATTGTGAGATAGTTCTCAGCTGGGAGAGTGATTAGTGTAATCAGCTGGGTGTGTCGTCCGTGCAATGAATGATGGGAAATGCAGTCCAGTGTGCTGTGTGAGTCAATATGGTGGAGAAGCGACCTCTGGTGGCTATCGGGCAGAAGGCCACAGACCGGATTCGTGACAGAGCCCCCCCACAAGGAGCGGCTTCCAGACGCTCCAATACAATCCAGGAGGGTGGTGGAGCGGAGGCGGACCCGGGGGCGGGCTGGAGGGCCAGGCCCGTTGAGCGGAAGAAGGCCCAGAGATTGCAACAGGACGGCAGACCCGGACGAAGCAGGCTGTGCAGGCGACCAGGGCGGGTCAGGCTGTGCAGGCGACCAGGGCAGGTCAGGCTGTGCAGGCGACCAGGAAGGAGATGACCCTTCGGGCGGCCATGGCGGAGACGACCCCTCGGGCGGCCACGGCACAGGAACAGACACCGGCTCAGGAACTGGATAAGACACCGGCTCAGGAACTGGAACAGACACCGGCTCAGGAACTGGAAAAGACACCGGCTCAGGAACTGGAACAGACACCGGCTCAGGAACTGGAACAGACACCGGCTCAGGAACTGGAACAGACACCACCGGAACAGGAACTGGAACAGACACCACCGGAACAGGCACTGGAACTGGCACCACCGGAACAGGCACTGGAACTGGCACCACCGGAACAGGCACTGGAACTGGCACCACCGGAACAGGCACTGGAACTGGCACCACCGGAACAGGCACTGGAACTGGCACCACCGGAACAGGCACTGGAACTGGCACCACCGGAACAGGCACTGGAACTGGCACCACCGGAACAGGCACTGGAACTGGCACCACCGGAACAGGCACTGGAACTGGCACCACCGGCCCAGGCACTGGAACTGGCACCACCGGCCCAGGAACAGACACCACCGGCCCAGGAACAGACACCACCGGCCCAAGTGTGTGCGTAGCCCACACACACCACATGGCTGTGGCCATAATGGCCAGTGTCGCGGTCACTGAGGGCTCAGGAACAGACGCCACCGGCTCAGGCTCAGGAACAGACGCCACCGGCTCAGGAACAGACACAGGCTCGACGGCGGCCATCTTGTCAGGGGACACAGGCTCGGCAGGTGTGACGTGAACAGGCTCAGCGGCGGCCTTCTTGTCCGAAGACACAGGCTCGGCAGGCGTGACGTGAACAGGCTCGGCGGCGGCCATCTTGTCCGAAGACACAGGCTCGGCAGGCGTGACGTGAACAGGCTCGGCGGCGGCCATCTTGTCCGAAGACACAGGCTCGGCAGGCGTGACGTGAACAGGCTCGGCGGCGGCCTCCGGGACAACGGCGGGCTGCTTGGGGACGGCCTCCGGGACGATGGCGGGCTGCTCGGGAACGGCCTCCGGGTCATTGGGGAGGCCGGAGGTCTTCCTCCTCCTCCGCCATCTTCGATGATGAGGTGCAGGTTCAGGTCTGGACGGAATTAATGGCGTATGGAGCTCTGGGCTAGGCAGCGGCGATAAATTCTCTGGGCTGGGCAGCGGCGATGCATTCTCTGGGCTGGGCAGCGGCGATGCATTCTCTGGGCTGGGCAGATCCAGCGATGAGGGCTTTGTGCTGGGCAGATCCAGCGATGAGGGCTTTGTGCTGGGCAGATCCAGCGATGAGGGCTTTGTGCTGGGCAGATCCAGCGATGAGGGCTTTGTGCTGGGCAGATCCAGCGATGAGGGCTTTGTGCTGGGCAGATCCAGCGATGAGGGCTTTGTGCTGGGCAGATCCAGCGATGAGGGCTTTGTGCTGGGCAGATCCAGCGATGAGGGCTTTGTGCTGGGCAGATCCAGCGATGAGGGCTTTGTGCTGGGCAGATCCAGCGATGAGGGCTTTGTGCTGGGCAGATCCAGCGATGAGGGCTTTGTGCTGGGCAGATCCAGCGATGAGGGCTTTGTGCTGGGCAGATCCAGCGATGAGGGCTTTGTGCTGGGCAGATCCAGCGATGAGGGCTTTGAGCTGGGCGGAACCAGCGGCGAAGAGGGCTCTGAGCTGGGCGGAACCAGCGGCGAAGAGGGCTCTGAGCTGGGCGGAACCCGCGGCGAAGAGAGCTTCAAGGTCGACGGAATAAAAGGAAACAAAAGCTCTGCGGGCATGACGCTATCTGTCACAGGCGCAGCGGGCATAACGCTCACAGTCTCAGGGGCGGTGGGCATGACGCATACTGCCTTGGCTTCGGCAGATCTGGCGTGAAGTGCAGGCTCGGCTGGACTGGCGTGAAGTGCAGGCTCGGCTGGACTGGCGTGAAGTGCAGGCTCGGCTGGACTGGCGTGAAGTGCAGGCTCGGCTGGACTGGCGTGAAGCTCTAGCTCGGCTGGACTGGCGTGCTCTAGCTCGGCTGGACTGGCGTGAAGCTCTAGCTCGGCTGGACTGGCGTGAAGCTCTAGCTCGGCTGGACTGGCGTGAAGCTCTAGCTCGGCTGGACTGGCGTGAAGCTCTAGCTCGGCTGGACTGGCGTGAAGCTCTAGCTCGGCTGGACTGGCGTGAAGCTCTGGCTCGGCTGGACTGGCGTGAAGCTCTAGCTCGGCTGGACTGGCGTGAAGCTCTGGCTCGGCTGGACTGGCGTGAAGCTCTGGCTCGGCTGGACTGGCGTGAAGCTCTGGCTCGGCTGGACTGGCGTGAAGCTCTGGCTCGGCTGGACTGGCGTGAAGCTCTGGCTCGGCTGGACTGGCGTGAAGCTCTGGCTCGGCTGGACTGGCGTGAAGCTCTGGCTCGGCTGGACTGGCGTGAAGCTCTGGCTCGGCTGGACTGGCGTGAAGCTCTGGCTCGGCTGGACTGGCGTGAAGCTCTGGCTCGGCTGGACTGGCGTGAAGCTCTGGCTCGGCTGGACTGGCGTGAAGCTCTGGCTCAGCTGGGACTTCGACGGAAAGAGACTGTGGAACGGTGGTTTTGGCAGGACAAGACCCCGTTCGGCTAATCTTCTTGGCCCTCCGTGCTGACATGAGCGGTAGGTCCATCACGCTGGACATTAATCTATGACGTCCAGATACTGATCCGGCGATGGGCCTGATGGGTGGCATGACGTGATCCTCATCCGTGATACCCACAGTGAATAGTGAGCCAACAGTCAAAGCAAAGTCAAAAAAGCCACTCAGTGATGAACGTGGACCCTCACGTCTAAGCTGAGATTGCAATGGTTGATTAATGCCATCACAAAAAATCTCAATCAAGATAATGTCCGGTAAATCAGAATAACGAGAGAAGACTAAAAACTCTCTAATATGGTTCTCTAGTGATCGTGAGCCTTGTTTGAGGGTAAACAATAGTCTTGTAGTGTCCATACCTGACAAATGTCCATCTGAAAAGTTGCTGGATCCTTATGTGGCCGAGTATTCTGTTACGGGGCGAACAAGACATGAGGCGTGCGGATCCATGTGCAAGCTTTTATTCATAAACATAGTAAACAGGCAGGGTCAGACAACGGCAAGCAGGTTTAGTTAGGGCAAGACACAAGAGAAATCCTAGGGCAAGCGTGGGTCTACGATTAGCAAACAATATCCAACAGGGCCAGGCAGAGAGATAATCCAGGTACACAAGCAAAGATCCAAACGAGGGGCAAACAGAGTCCAAAGGGCAAGGCAGAGGGTTAATCCTGGAAACACGGGCAGATGTCAAAACACAAGAAAACAGGCAAGGCATAAACAACTCGGCTCCGTAGAGTAGCTATCGCTAGGATAAGCGCTAAACAATACTCGGCGATCACAGAGAGAAAGTCCAAGGCTTATAAAGAGTGTAATTGGTGATAGTGATTGTGAGATAGTTCTCAGCTGGGAGAGTGATTAGTGTAATCAGCTGGGTGTGTCGTCCGTGCAATGAATGATGGGAAATGCAGTCCAGTGTGCTGTGTGAGTCAATATGGTGGAGAAGCGACCTCTGGTGGCTATCGGGCAGAAGGCCACAGACCGGATTCGTGACACTACTGCAGGGGCGGCTCCAGATAATTTTTAACGCATGTGCTGAGGGGGTGCTAGATCATTGACGGGGGGAGCTGCGCAAAACTTGGCCACTAAATATTTAATATTCAATTATTTTAATGATCACAATTAAAGTTTTAATTTTATTAAATTGAACAAGCGCAACATTCAGCATTTAATCAAATATTCTAAAAGATGTAGGCTATTATAAATGATAATGTTATTTCAACATAATATCTCGTTATTTCGACATAATATGTGTGCATGCAAGCAAGATGTGCATTTGTAAATCCGGTGACACGTGTATTCATTTTTATTAATAAACTAGTGTTTTCTGACAGTGTCAGCTGCAAAGATGAAGTTGACGATCGCCATATAGTGAACGCGCGTTACGCGCCTATAGAGAGAAATTATGCACATAATGGATTACATAATCAGAGACTAGCCTTTTTCTTTTTGTTTTGAATTATTTCGTTTAAAGACATTTTAAGCTTTGTGTATTTGATGTATTTCTCATGTCTGTGTGAGGCATACACTGAGTTTCATTAAGTTAGGATGAGATGTGCTCCAGTTAAAGTGCAATGCAAGTGACCGCGCGGGCGCCTCCGTGATTATTGTCTGTTTGCTTCTTATTCATTAAATCCAGGCAATTGGTTGATGAAAAATTGATTAAAATTAAGAGACAATTTATACAAAACGAAATTCACTTTATAGAAACGCTCTCTACAAAACTAAACTTAAAGGGTTAGTTCACCCAAAAATGAAAATTATGTCATTAATGACTCACCCTCATGTCGTTCCAAGCCCGTAAGACCTCCGTTCATCTTCGGAACACAGTTTAAGATATTTTAGATTTTGTTCGAGAGCTTTCTGTTCCTCCATTGAAAGTCAATGGACGGCATACTGTTCACGTCCAGAAAGGCAATACAGACATCATCAAAGTAGTCCATGTGACATCAGTGGCTCAATCTTAAATTTATCAAGCGACGAGAATACTTTTTGTGCGCAAAAAGTAAACAAAAATAACGACTTTATGCCACTATTCATTTCCTTCTCTCTGGGCCTTGAACTATTTCACGTAGTGTTTTTGCACAGCGTGTCTATGTTGTACGTCACACGTAGGCTCACTATTGGCCGACGCTGGTCATGTGTGATGCGTGTGACGTACAACACAGACGAGCTACGCTGAAACACTACGCGAACTCACTCGAGGCACAGAGAAAAGAAAATTAATAGTGGCATAAAGTCGTTATTTTGGTTTGTTTTAGCGCACAAAAAGTATTCTCGTCGCTTGATAAACTTAAGATTGAGCCACTGATGTCACATGGACTACTTTGATGATGTCTGTATTGCCTTTCTGGACGTGAACAGTATGCCGTCCATTGACTTTCAATGGAGGAACAGAAAGCTCTCAAACTAACTCTAAAATATCTTAAACTGTGTTCCGAAGATGAACGGAGGTCTTACGGGCTTGGAACGACATGAGGGTGAGTCATTAATGACATAATTTTCATTTTTGGGTGAACTAACCCTTTAATGAAGTGGTCAAAATCATGTCTGACCCACTCGTCTCATATTGCGCATCCTATCTCGTGCTGTTCACTTTTCAGAAATCAACATAAATGGAATAAAAATAACATTATAATATTTTAACAAATATTTAATTCAGAATTTTGCACACACAAATTGAAAGGAATTTGTTCAAATCAAGTTCACGGAAAATTGTGCGTACATTTATTAATCATTATGATACTAAAATCATAAAGTAGGCTATGTACAAAAAATCAGATGAGCCCAGAATATATACGCAATTACACATTAAGCATTTTCCTCCCATAGAAAACCATTATAAGAACGCTTAATTTGGCTTAATAAGAATGTCCCCTTATTATGTCGAAATAACGAGATATTATGTCGATACTACTGCTGTGTCCACCGTCTCCACATTCTTGATCAGCGGAAACGATTTTTGCTTGTTTGGGATCTGACTAGCCAGCGTATTTGAAAAAGTTAAGCAAACTTTACTATCTTTTTGACATTTCATCGACATTTGACGTCATTTTTGACATGCTTGAATGTTTTTAACATGAATGTTCTTCAGCATCATGAATGAATTAAGAATAAACACCAACCTCTTTGTTCTTCAGGATCTTCAGTGTGTTTCATTCTGCAGGGTTCTGGATCACTCATGTTCTCACTGTCCTCTTTAATAAACTCAGTCTTTGCAGATTTCAGCTCTTCCTGATGCTCTGATGCCCGTCTTCGCTTGTAGCGGATGGGAATTTACAGCATTTATTGGAAAATTGCTGTGGGAGGAGCTGATCTGACAAAATAAAAAATAATATCAGTTCCTGAATTTGTTTTTATACTAAATATCACATCTAAGCATTATGTCTGTCTGAAGTAAAGTAACTGATATGTATATCTTATGTTATGGCTAACCACAACACTCTCCTGCTTTTTACATTACAATATAGACAGAAACATAGAAATGATAAAGAATATGTGGGTCAATGACGTGACACCTAAATTTTCTGTCCGATCGCATTTTTTCAGAAAAAGATAGGGGTAAACGTACCTATTAAGCTCAAGTACCCATTAAGCACACTACCATCTTGGAGCTCAGATTATAAAAAGAAACAGCAATGTATTATCCTATTTGATGTATTAACCAATTGATGTGTTTGTTACTATATACCTCCTGTAATTTTAAACCAATCAGACCATTGCACACTGAGATATGTGTATCCATGTGTTCACACTGTCTGGTGGCTTTTTTCAAAGCTGTCTGAAAACTTTCACCAGAAGAGGAGCCCCTCAAATGTGCATTTTTTTTATATGTTTAAGCCTTTATTTTGAAGAAGTAGGCTACATCATCTTATTGCAAAATTAAGAGATTAATGTTTAGACTTTTGCATATTATAACCTGGAACCTGGATGTGGGAAATAATTACAGTTAGATCTAAAAGATAGTTTTAGCAACATAGCCCAGATGCTACGAACATAGCTAGCTTACTAGCTGTATAAGATTGTGTGCTATACTAATATATTACTTCACAGGCATTAATGGCTTGTACTTTTAAATACATAACATTATAATTTTACATTTTATTGATAGTCTGTGGTTTTAAACTGCTGTAATTTTTAAAGAATTCATATTATTGTTAGGTGAGCTTAAAGGGTGCACTACTATGACAATCACACAGCTTCAGTGTGACATCAATTAGAAAAAGCATAATTTCATAGATATTGTCAATAATAGTTGTTCATATTAAAATTGGTATAAACTTAATACATTACCTAGATTATTAATTTAGCTAATTATCTTCCTAAAAAATGTAATTTAATATTTATTAATTAAAAATTGTTTTTGCTCCAATTAAGCACAGTGTGCTCCCTTTAAGCTCACCCACATTGAACATCTATGTAAATACTTAATAATCAGAATTTAAATAACTGATGGTTGTCACTATGTTAATCTTCAAAAAAATTATTAATAAACATATTTTCACAGTCTTAAGATGACAAAAGCTAGACGAAACTATAGTGTATGCCCAAAGATGAAAGAGGCATGTCATCTATACGAAGAAGGAGCCATCAGAAACCTGTCGTATCTGTCCAAGAAGTTTGGAGTAGACAGGAAAGCTCTGATCTAGTCCCAGAGAGTTAAAGGGATACTCCACTTTTTTTGGAAATAGGCTCATTTTACAACTCCCCCAGAGTTAAACTGTTGAGTTTTACCGTTTTCGAATCCATTCAGCCGATCTCCGGGTCTGGTGGTACCACTTTTAGCATAGCTTAGCATAGATCATTGAATCGGACAAGACCATTAGCATTTCTCTCAAAAAAATTACCAAGGTTTTGGTAACTACTATGTAGTTACATAGTGTACTAAGACCGACGGAAAATGTAAAGTTGCGATTTTGAGAGTATAGTTCCTAGCCATATCAGCCCAGAAAATCACAACTTTACATTTTCCGTCTGTCTTATTACATGATGTAACTACAGAAGAGTCAAGTTTTAAATAGGAAAAATATCGAAACTCTTTGGTCCTTTTTTTTGAGAGAGATGCTAATGGTCTTGTCCGATTCAATGATCTATGCTAAGCTATGCTAAAACTGGTACCGCCAGACCCGGAGATCGACTGAATGGATTCAAAAACGGTAAAACTCAACTGTTTAACTCTGGGGGAGCTGTAAAATGAGCCTATTTCCAAAAAAAGTGGAGTATCCCTTTAAGGAGCACATTGGTTTGTTTTGTTATTTGATTTTTCAATATGTGTTACTTAGCTGAACGTGGACTAGTCTAGATGTTGCAATGAGTTTGAATGACACGTCACTATGAATAGGATAGGCTACCTGATCAAATTGAATGCCTTGTTGCTTGATTTTAGTGTTCTGTTTTTTTGTGATTGACTCTGTACCTTCAAATAAAACTTTTTTTCAATTATTCCTTAAAAAGGTTGTTTAAATTAAACAAGATTTTTTAATAAAACTTGTTGTGAGCTTATTGGGAACAGGGGTGTGCTTAAAGGGTA